>NC_056733.1:1825645669-1825980673 GCF_019279795.1 Protopterus annectens | reverse complement strand
AAATTTTATGGTTGGTTTTTTTGTTCAGACCCGTCATGTGTACAGATATTTGCAGGTTGTCCACATTTCTGCCTCATATTTTGGTCAATATCTCATGCACTCCATTTTCTGGCAAGTCACTCTGGGCTCAAGTCAGAATATGGTGACAAACATTCAAGTTTCAGACTGCATACCCTTCCAAACATCCCACAAAGTGCAGACCCTGTTACTCTCTGAACTGCCTGCATTTGTTGTCACATTATTTGTAATGTGTCCCTGGTTTTGGGCCTTTGCTCCACATATTTTATTACTTGGTCCAGATGTGTTCCTGTAAGAGGTTGTGGGGTATGGGCAGTGCTTATCCTGCTGTGAGTATGTGTGTGGCTTGCAAGGTGCTATAGTGACATTATTACCTACTAGCTTCCAACTAGCATGGCTGTTTCTGTTCACACACTACTATTATGGAAATCCACTAGTTTTGATAGTAATTCTAAATGGCATGCTTTGTGTACTACACATCTATATTCCCTTTACATTCATTCCTACTATTACATGATATATTTATTTTAGCACAATGTTCTTGTATAAGAGTCATGGCTTAGTGGTAAGTCATGCAGACTACTGTTTCCAAGGTCCTGGGTTCGGGACTCACAGTGGGATTTTATTTTGCTTTTGAGCTGAGTACAGGACCTGTCAATCAAAGTGACTAAGGCACTTTTAAGCAGTAGAAACCGGGTTAGCGCTGGTTTGCGTGGAGCTCACGCATGCGCACTGACGGTTAGCTCCGCGCACACCCGCTTACAACCGCTTAAACGTGCTTACTCTTGCACACACCCTCGCTATTTTCTTTGAAAGAAAAGAAAATGGGGAGACAGGAAAGAGGTGAAAAAGGGGTCACAAAGAGGGTAAGACAGTAGGGAAACAAGCTTGGGATGTGCAGGAGGGATGTAGGTAAGGCCCATAGCTGCCCATTTCTTCATCAGCAACAGCTGTGCATATGTATGTAATTTGGTGTGACATTTGAAACCTTCCACCCCTGAGAGAGGTGTCAGGACAACAATAATACTTGTACAGCCAATTGTAATTGATAGGTTCCATGTCCAGTAGACATGTGTGGAATGGGCAGCTATGTATGGGGCGTAATTTTTTTGTGGGTACAGAGTGCCCTTTTTTTTTTTTCAGGTGAGAGTGGTATGTCAGGTGAAGGAAGTTGGTACAGCTGGGGAGGTAGGTTGGGTAGGTAAACAGACAAGACAAACAAGACGCATACAGGGGCGGTGTATGACACGTGTGGGGGGGTTACACAATTGACGGGGACGGAGGTTTGGATATCCAGAGCCCATGAGCCCACAGATGGCAACAGTGGAACTGATATCCCCACCCATAGGCAGTTGCCACTGTTCCTTCACTGCCCAGGATGGGGCTGTGCTGGGGGCTGTGTAGGCGGGGCAACAGGCATGCCCGTTAGTTGCACCACCCGTGCCTCGAGCTGGCGTAGGGGCTCGAGAACAGAGTCCCGAATCTCCCTACGCACCACAGTCCGGATGCTACGGAGGGTGAGTGGTGGTCCTCCTCCGGCCACACTTGCAGAGGGGGGGCAAGCCCCATCCCCTGCAGCGCTTCCACCCGCAGGTGGCACAGGGCCACCGGAGGAGGGTCCGGACTCGGCACTAGTGCCAGGTGCACTTGCCAGCTGAGGTGGGAGAGGTGGGTCCGCTGGAACCCGCCTTCCCTGTCGTACTATGTTTTGCATTATGTCATGACAGTTTGGGTTAGTGACATATAATACCATTCACAATTAGTTGTAACAGCATGCATTAGTATTCCCATTAACCAAACACCCAGATATTCACACCACTGAACAGCGTACATAACACATGCATAATTTGAACAGAAATACACAGTCCAACAACATGCGGGGTTAATTGATGGCAACAGGCCATCAGGTGTGGATGTATGAACAGGGCAGATGCATCAACAGACATGCAAATATATATGACCCAACAGGACAAACGTACAGGGGTGTTAATTGTGATTGCACATACCATTTTCACGTGGAATGGGTTATATGTGGTTATAGGGTGGGGTGAAGAAAGTAATATTAACACCTTTGAATAACAATACATATGCTGTACATTTCTAATAGCTACAGTTATATACACACTACTGTTCTAACTACAGTTTCCTATATGATAACTATTTCAACTTGGTGATAGGACTGTTACTGCAACATGAATATACATTTTATGGTTCTTCATACACATTCATATCTAGTTTTGTTCAGCTACATCATCCTGCTACATTTGCTTTATATAGCTGTAGACAAGTGTGGATGCTTGGTACATCAGACAAACATCCTATCTGCATATTGCAGACTGAGAGCAACATATCCAGATTTTGGGATACACATTCCAGATGCAGCAACACTTTGAACAGATTTTGCTGTTTGGTGTTGAATCTCACATGCATTTCATTCTGTCTTGACTGCAGTATACTTTATTCAGGGGTTATTACTACTGTATTGCTGGATTCATGACACTTTCTCACACTCTCTCACTTGCTTTCATTTTACTATTCAGGATGGTACTTCTAGGCTTTATTGACATGTTTTACCAGTAGTTATTACAATCCTTTCCAGAAGTCTCACTTCTGTCATGTTTCAGTATTTCCACAGGGATATATTTCACACATGTGATTTCATCATCTTCTGCAGCTATACTTTTCAGCCTGCTGCAGGTTGTGTACTATTTTCTTACAGGCAGGGCATTTTTATTTCAAAATATATGTTGGACAGTTTCATGTTTAGGTTAAACTTACAGGCTGAAACACACTTTTGTAATCAAGCAATACTTGCATACACTTTCACACTGTTACTTGCAGATTTTATTCCTTACTGACTACACTGCACTCTTTTGCTGACTGTCATACTTTTATATTTCTTTACAGTTACTGGTAGTGGATTACTGACCTGCCTGGTGGCGCAACCGTACCAGCCTATCGCCATAGGCTCTGCGGTTCGCAGAACGGACACCTGCAGCTGTAATATAAATGAAGTAATATTGGAATACACATCTCCATAATATCAGCTAGTTTAATTTCTTACATACATAATTAAATGTTACTTACTCAGTAGTGGGGCGTTGGGTGTTTGCCGGGCCTCCTGGATCCAAAGGTTCAGTTGGTCCTGCTTGCGTTTCTTCAGGTCCGCATGGTGGTGACGGACCTGCTCACCAGTCCTTGGAAATCCTGTGGCACTGGTGAGATCATGAGCCAACCGGTTCCATGCCTCAGCCCTGTATGCTCCCCAGAGGACCTGGCCCTGCATGAGTTGGGCCTCATGATTATGGACTAGGAGCCAGACCATGTACCTGGACTCCTCAACACCCCACCTCTGCGCTCGAAAGCGACTACCCTTTCCTAATCCTGTCATTCTGCCTGCAGGTCAGTTCTACAATCATTTATGCTGTGTATTCCCGCCTATGGGGCTTATATAGTCCGTTTTTCCCGCACATATCTGTGATTGGCCATTTTGGAATTGTATCAACTTCAGTAAACCTGCATTGTCATGCTCTAGTTTGTATTCATTCCAATATATTAGCTATTATTGCATTTACAGGTACTGCTGTCATGGCTTAGTTTTTAGTGGTTCTATACCTTGACTATGGTGTATAGTATCCTGGGTTCGAACCTGGCCACTGCTTTTTATTTTTCATGACTGTCTAGACATGCTGAATGGTGTGTCTGTGTAAAGGCAGTTTTGATACGGCTTGCTCAACGTTGCCCGTTGGTTAGCTTGTTTGAGCGATGCGCAGCTCCGCGCAAACAGGGTACGCTGCTTTAAGCCTCATTTGGCTATCGGCACGCATATTACGCTCAGCTCAGTTAGGGGCACATAGATTTAGCGTGTTAAACCACTGCTCAGCTACGGGCACTCATTTTGCGCCAGTTAAACCACTGCTCATCTACGGGCACATGCACTCACTCTGTTAAAGTGTAGCTCAGCTATGAGCACATCTGGCATTTTTTCTTCTTTTGTTACCTCACATGTCTTCAATATAAATGGGCTATTTCATTACATTTTACATATATTGGGGTTTTATGTGTACATATTTGTCAGGGACTTGTTTCCTGCTTATTTTGAAAAAAAAAATTGATGTTGTGGGGGCTCGAACCATGAATGCCTGCTCTTCAGCCAACATCTCTACCGCTACGCTATTGCTTCCTGGCTTATTTTGCATATTTAGTTCTTATATGCTTTCCCACTGACTGCTAACTGTAGCTGCGCTTTCTGGCACGCCAGCAAACGAGCGCATTCACGGTTAAACATCTTTACAATTTAAAAAAAATATATAACATGTTCATTTATATATATTTTTATGTTCACAGTCTGTGGGGGCATGTGTTGTGTTGTGTTTATTCACATTTCCGTGGACTCTGTTGTGGGTGTTTACTTTGGGCACTTTTACACTTCTGGGGGCGTGTCCGCTTGCAGGGCTCAGCCTACGGACACGCCCCCTACTGTCTTACACGGACCGCGTTAGACCTAGGTGTGATTCAGCATGCTCTCATGAATATGCAAAGCATGCTGACATCACTCCGTTTAACTGCAGCCTCCGTGTAAGAGTTATAACTCTTACACGGAGGCTTCGTGAATCCTGGTGAGCTTCTAGTCAGAAATTTTAAATAGGCCTATGAAGAAAAACAAGGCCAAATATATAGCTATGAAAAAGCATACAAGGGAAGGGAACACTGCAAATAAAGCTTTAAGAGCTTATCTAACCTAAATATCTAACTATTTTAACAATACATTTCCAATCATTTTTAGAAATAGAAAAGTATTAAAGTTTTTACTGGCCCAAGCTAGGAAGAACTTCCAATCAGTTGCAGTGACAAACTAGATCTGAGGTAACTCAAGGTGCATCATGGGATAGGGACTTGGCCTCGAGCTACTTGAAATCCTTGAGCTTTGTAGTAGGTGCCGACTTGGAGAGGGATCGGCTCCGACCCCATCAGTAAGAATGAATGGCGAGATAGAACACCTTCACATTACATACTTTTTTACGAGCTGTCATGCCTCCGTTTTGTAGGCTGAATACATTTCTACAGTCTACACTATTTCTGCACAGACGCCTGCCTGCTTCCTGGATCGCTAATTCACCTCATTTGCATGGTTTTCACCAGCAAATGAGGTAATTAGCATACAGGGGCTGTGTCTGTGCAGGAGCACTTGTGCACATCCTGGGATCTCATTCCTGGATTGCACATCGACCAAATTGCCTGCAGCAGCTCTTGCACTATTCCTGCACACCATGCAGAGCTTGCTGAATCCTGGGGAATGTTTTCTAAAAGCATCCAATGTTTTCCTATCTGGGACAGCTATAAAGATAAGAAAGAAAGAGACAGCATTTAGTAGAAGCACAGGCTGTACTGTACGTCTTAGCATGGATAACCTTTCTTTTAGATTAATCCACGTCAGTAAGTGTGGCTGCCAGTTTGGGACACTTGTTGTTGTTAGAGGGTAAAACTTCAACATTTGAAGAAGTACGCAGTTTTGTATGTTATTATTAAGTTAATATGTTTTAGGGGGCATTGGGGGTGGATTTATTTGAGAGCTTTCAATAAAACAAAAAGTTTTGGACGATGTGACATAGGCTCAAATGGATATGACAAGAAACAACTGCAAAAAAGATCAACCTGCCAAACAGTGTATGCATGTAACACAAAAGCTGGAACTAGACACTTAACAAAAAATCTGTTACATATAAAAGGTGGGAATAACGTTTAAACACAATGATGCTTTCTGTAATGTCTTTAAATTTTACCGGTCTCAGAGATAAATACAAAACAGAAAGAGTAGTGAACTGTATTAAAACATGTAGAGTGCAAATAGCTGTGCTACATGAGGTGCGCTTGCAAAAAACTGAACATGTGATTTGATAAAGAAAGGTTTTCAGAATGATTACTCAGCAGAATACCTTGCACAAAGGAAAAGAGGAGTACTTATATTAATTGCAAGAGGAGCTCCAATAATGATAGAATAAGATAACAATTATTATTAATAATAATAATAATAATAATTAAAAGCTAAATATGGTAGATTTGTAGTACTAAGGGGCTACTGCCAAGGAAGGAAGATTACATTGGCATGTATTTATATTCCACCTAAAACTGCTATAATGGAGCTTAAGAAAATTCTGGGAGAAATAATTAGCTATCAGCAAAGAATATTACTTATAAGTGGGGACTGGAATTTGATTTGCAGAGTGAAGATGTGTCTGGGGGGCCTAGAAGGGAAAGTAAAGCAAAGGACGGTAGACTTTTAAAGACATTTTAAAAAATATGTGGCATGGAAGATGTAAATTTGGTAATAGGAATTTGGAGTGAATTTACATATTATTCCCCAAGATATAAAAACTGGGCTAGGCTAGACAGAACATTTCACAGGAATATATGCATTTAATTGAAAGTCTTGATACACACCCAATAACTATTTCAAGATCATTTGCCAATAATTAAAATAAAAACATAGGGTAATGAAATCAATATGAGACATTGGTGCTTTCCCACCTATCTGCTGAAGAGACAGGAATTTAAGGAATGGATAGTGAAATGATATTAAAGAGTTATTAGAGAAGACAGAAATTTCTTCTTTAAATATAGCTAGGGAATGGGATAAAATTAAAATGGAGTTTAAAAAAAGGGTGGAAATAAAAAAAGAGAGATACAATTAATAAGTAACAAAAATGATTTAGAGAGAATGACAAATATTAAAAGTATTGCAGAATAAGGAGAAGCTTACAGAATAAGAGGAGGAGCAACTGCAGAATGCTAAACTGAAAATAAGGGATTACCTCAATAATATGCATGATTTTAGAAAGACTGCTGTTAAGCAACTGTTTTTGATACTAACTCTAGAGTACAAAAACTTTTTTTTTTCAATAATATTGTTTTTATTGTTTTCTTTTTCCATTCCAAAATATTTACAAGAAAAGAAAAAAAAACACAGGTGTTGTTCATACAGTATTCAAAGCAGTATTCTTAAAACATATTTACATTATTTACATGAATGCTTCCATATTCTCTCTTAAAAGTAAATGATGAGGTTGTTTTCTCCAGGGTTCGTAATTTAAAGTAGTATAGTTCCAAATAATGTTATGTTTTTTGTTGCGTATATTAAAGGCTTGTTTCAGATTCAATGCTTTATGCCAGTATAATATTGAACATTCGGTTCCCATGATTTCAGGCTGGAGGGATTTTTGTTTTGTTTGTGTATTATAGATTTGTGGGCTAATATATGTTTTATTGCTAGGATCTTAAAATTTTCCCAAGAAGTTTTGGATGGGGTCAACCAGTTAGTGGCTATGTAGAGTTTCATTAGTAGAAAAATATTGATGAGGATGACTATTTGGTTTTTGGATAGGTTAGTTTGGGGGATATGTAATATTGTAAATTCCCAAGTGAGTGTTGATGACTGGTATCTCATCTTTTGTAGTTGTAGTTTCAGGGAGTTCCACAGTTTAAATATACATTTGCAGCTCCAGAACATATGCAAAAGGTCAGCAGTTTCATCTATACAATGTGGGCATTTGGGAGAGTTTTTGGGTTGAATTTATGCAAGCTAAGGCGTGTATAGTATGCATTATTGAATATCATAAGTTGAGTAAATGTTAATTTTTGGAGGGAGATGGATTTTACCGTTAGATTGAATGCTTGTGTTATTTTATTATCATCGATCGATGGTAGTTTTTTTCCCAATAATTAGACAGTAATAGATGAATAGATGATCTTGATATTTGATGTCTTTTATCAATTTGTATGAATATGTTATAAATTAGCTACTTCATAGAAGGGCTTGATTTAGTGAGATGCATTTCATCAAATCATCTTTATTAATAGTTATATTTTGAAAGTAGCTTGTAGAGATTTCCTTAATCTGCCTCAAGATCAGTAGATATGATTTAGGAAGGCTCAGTTGATGTCTTAGTTCATGGGTGGAGGAGTTTAAATATGGATAAATATCTTGTAATGTTAAGTTAATTATGAGTGGGAATTTTTTCAGGTCTATTAGCTGATTATTAATTTTCAAGTTGGGATTTTTGTGGAAGGGTTGTAGGGTCATCATGTGATGGAGGAGATTTACTGATCTGAAAAGAATTTGCATTAATGTTATATAGTTTCTGATGGGTTCCATTAAATTATATGTTTTATAGATGTCTCTGTTTAAAAAGGGTAGTGCTTTGGGATTTATATTCAGGCGTTCAATGTGTTTAAAACATAGTCTTAGCCAGTGTGGGGACCAGTTGTTACTTTGTGTGTCATAATTTGCAATTCTTAGCGTTCTGTTGGCATTTATGATTAGGTAGTAATTTTCGAAGTTAGGTAGGTCTAAACCACCTTTGTTTTTCATGGTCATCAGTTTATCATATGATATTCTACTTTTTTTTGGTTCCCATATAAATTTAGCGAGTTCAGTTTGCATTTGTTTAAAAAATTTTTGGGGCATTATCAACTGTGAAGACATAAACATGTATAGTAGTCTGGGCAAGATATTCATTTTAGTGATCGAAACTTTTGCTAGTGGTGGTAATTTCAGATTTCCCCATCTCTTTAGGTCACATAAAATGTGTTCCCAGTTTTGTTTAATATTATTAAGATAAAAGCTTTTATTATCTGTAGAAAATGTAATTCCTACATATTTGATCTTTTCCTCAGATTTTAATTGTCCTATCAATGGTAAGAGTGAGAAAGGTTTCGGAGTTCTTAAAGGAAAAATGTTTTTTTTAAGGTGCATTTATAATTTGATATTACTGCAAAATCCTCAATAGCAGATAGTATTTTTTGGTGTCTGAGATTGATTGGTGTTGTACAATATATGTTAAGGTCATCGGCAAAGGCTGACATAGTTATTCTTGTGCCATAAATTATTGGGGCATTGTGATATATATTTTGTTTGATGTTTAAGAATAGGGGTTCTAGATATATGTTAAATAGTAGAGGAGATAGAGGACATCCTTGTCGGGTTCCATTTCTGATTTGGATTCTGTTAGACCACCTTTTATTTATATATAATGTTGTATATGGGTTTTTGTATAGTGTTTTTAGTGTTAGGATAAATTCTTGGGGTATATTAAAGTAGGGTAAGATCTGAAATAAAAAGTTTATGTTGACTCTATCGAAGGCCTTCTGGGCATCTATAATGAGTGCATATATGTTTAGATTATTTTGATTAGCATATGATATTAATGTGTGTAGTGTTAAAGTATTATCACTGGGTTGTCTAGATGTTAAGAAGCCAGCTTGTTCATTAGATATAATTATATTAGATATTTTCTTCAGTCTATTGGCCAAAATAGATGTCAGAATTTTTGTATCGATGTTTAGGAGTGATATAGGTCTATAGTTATCTGGGTTCTGAAGATCCGTCTTTTCTTTAGGTATGAGAATTGTTTTGGATGCATTAAAATGAGGATCATTCAATTAATTATTTATTATGTAATTTAATATGTGCGATAGAATTTGTGCGGTCATATTGCAGAACGTTTTGTAAAATTCCGCGGTAAGACCATCTGGGCCAGGAGATTTGTGTGGTTTTAGTTTTTTAATTGTTGATATTATTTCTTCAGTGGATATTGGTTTTATTAGATCTTTCTGTAATTTCTCATCAATTTTTGGAAAGTTAAGATTTTGTAGGAATTCACTATAATTTTCATTTAAGAGTGAGTTTTTTTGTTCTCCATAAATTTGTGAGCATATCAATTCAAAAACTTTGATAATATCTTCAGTTTTTGCGAAGGTTTTATTCTTAAATGATATTTCAGGAATATGAGAGGGTGACCTCGACTGATTAATGATTCTTGCTAGTGCCCGAGATGGCGTTTGTATATGACTGGCATATTTTGCAAGTATTTTAGTTTCATGGAATGATAATTTATTATTTTGAGTCAGGAAAAGGTCTTTCTGGCATTTCAGTAGTTCTGTTTCAGTTTGCGTGTTGTGGTTTTTCATTAAATCCTGTTCTAGTGATTTGATTTTATCCTCTAATATCTGTTCCTCTCTAATTTGGATTTTTTTATAGTACGCAGATTTTTGAAGAAAGATGCCTCTTATTTGGGCTTTAGATGCCACCCATTCAATATCAAGGGGGGTATTGCTGTTTTACTACCTTAACTAGTGAGGATTTAAGTATATCCTGGATTTCTTGGACAATTTCTTTTTTATTTAAAAGGTTGAGGTTTAAGGACCAGTTGTATCCCCGGTAAGGTGTGTTATTTCTGTTATCTTTACTGATGTTTAGGGTAATTTTAGAGTGGTCAGATAGAAAGGGGGGATATATAGATACTGTGGGGTCAAGATATATTAGCTCTTCTGAAATTATAAAGAAGTCAATTCTTGACCACATTTTGACATTTGGAGTAAAATGTAAAGTTGTTTACGGAATTTGTTTTATTACCATGTTTAAAGGGATCGTATAATTTAAAGTCATATTTAAGTTCACTTAGTGCTAACGTTGGTTGATTATTGGATGATCTTTGTGGGCTTGATTTATCCTGTTTTGGGTTTTGGTAGGCGTTCCAATCCCCCCCAATGATTATGTAGTGGTTGTTATATTGATTTAATATAGGATATAGTGAAGCAAAGAAGGAATGTTGATTGTTGCATGGTGCATATATATTAAGAATTATAATAGGCTTATCATAAATGGGAGTTGAAATAATTACGTAACACCATCTCCCTTCGTTATCTATTTTGGAATCTATGATTTTGTCTTGATAATGATCTTTAATGATTATTGCTACACCAGCACTATTTGTTTTACCTTCAGAGGCTATTATTTCTCTTATCCATTTTTTCTTTTTTATTTCTGACCATTGGTCATTGGTTAAATGAGTTTCCTGAAGTAGTATAAAGCTAGCCTTAGCCTGCAGACATAGATGAAGAAAGAGTTTCCTTTTTTTATGTTCTGGAGCCCTTTAATGTTCCATGAATCTATTTCCCACATTCATAAATCTTTTAAGTTGTTTAAGTAGTGTTGGAATATGTGTGTATCTAATGGTTTAAGTAGATTATTTGTCAAAATTATGTTATGGAAGCATTCTTTAATTCCCGTCCCTCCACTGTGCCTACCCACTATTCTCCTGGACCAGGAATTTAACAGGATCTTACAAAGATTTGGTGCTATCTTGTTTTGTATTAGTAGTAAGAAAAAACTTTGCTTGTTAGCGTATGGGAGGTAAAGGAGACTTACTGGTCCTGTATAACCTAAAATTATTTGTACAAAGCCTATCCCACTTATTCCCTAGCACACACTGCTATTGTGATCTATGTCTCTTCTTGTTGGGTTTATTTATTTGTGGGGTGTCAAAGTTTGAATAATTCTTTACACCATTCCTGGATATAACTTAATATAGGGAGCATCAGTTTATTCCATTAAGCACTAAAACTATTTGATAGATTTCAAACTATAGATTATTATCTCTAAATAGTTCTATAACTATATACATTATGGATACATCTTCCTTGTCTAGTCTTATTTTGTATGTGTTTCTATCTTCTCTAGGCCAGATTTGTATATCTCTGTTTGTACCTTATCTTACTTAGATGAGGTGTTCGGATTTTGAGCTTCAAGTGAAGTCCGAGTCCTAGAGTCCATCATTTTACTATTATTGTCCTGAGGCTTTTATCATTGAATGGCCTTGTGTTAATAAGGTCTTATGGTGATTGTTCTCTATCATATATTTGGTGTTCTTTATGTATTGGAATCTATAGGATCTTTACTTAGTCCTGGAGAAAACAATATATATATATATATATATATATATATATATATATATATATATATATATATATATATATATCTGTTCATGTTTATATATATGTATAACATAGACATATATAGTTAGGCATTTCGTTGGAGCACCTGTCAAACACAAAAAGGTTATAACAACTAGTAGTTAGCAGTCAGTTATTTGTTAAAGTAAAGCAGCTTAAGAGCTTTTCCACAAGTGTGAGCTTCAAGTTTTGAGTTATTTATAGCTTTCGTTAGTTTAACATGTAAATAGTGAGTCTCTTCCTGTTTGTAGTTCATTGTAAACTGCAGTTATAATGTAGTGTTAGGCAGTTTCCATCTATAATTCCAAATGTTAGATTATTCCTGACTGTATGGAAGCAATTCCAATAGAGTAACAGAAAAATGGCACATATTAATTATTCCTTCAGTAATATCACACTCTTTTCTACCTAGGAGGTGAATATTGAGTTAGATTGGGGTTACAGATGCCTACAGTCTGATGTCTGATCATAATACTGTTAGCAAACAGAACAAGATTATAAAACATAAAACAAACATAATGATTTGTTTTATATGTTCATAATAAGGATACTATGTACTAGCTTATTATGCAATTTGTTAAGCAAGTAGGTGGGCTTTGTAAAATGTTCTTGGGACCCTACACTATCTAAGTGTTCCTTTCCCGTAGTTCTGCATGATTATGGCATGTAGGTTAGTGGCACTAAGTATAGTAGAAGCTCAATCATCTGGTTGTGTGCTCGTATTTGTGTGTATGAGTGTGTGTGAGCTCCGTTTTTTATTCATTGTCAATTTGCTAGTGATCTGTAGAGAAGTATAATGATTACATTTTTTTTTTTTTAAATATGTAAGCCAAATTTCCTTTATCTGGGGGGGTATTCACGAAGCTCTAGGTAAAAGCCCTATGTACTGTGGGATAAAAACGAACTGAACTTTCTGGGGCAGCATTGGAGAGCTTCATTATTACAGCTAGTATTACAATCACTACTTCTGGACTGTTACTGTAATTCCTGTTTTTTTTTTTTTTTAAAAAGATAACATAAAAAGAAAAATATAAAAATATATAGAGTGGCATACATATATATATATATATATATATATATATATTATCCACATTTCCCTCAAGAAAGCTGTTGTAGACTTAGATATATGAAAGAGTGATTTTACAGAATGATATTTGTTATTATCGGGCAAGGGGAGTGTTGTATAGTGTTGTTAGAGGTGTATTTAATGTTTATGTAACTATATAATGTTTTTTCTTTAGTTACAGTTCCTTTAGACTTCCCTCCGATCTTCAGACAGCCAGGTAGGTTGTTTAGCTTCTTGAAGGGGGACTCAGATTTTCGGCAGACTTCCTGAAGCGCCACATCTTGAAGATGACCACTCAAGCTGTACCTCCAGTTTTGGTTCCACTCATGCAATGCCAGTGTGATGCGCAGATCATGTACTTCCTGTTTCGGGCCTCGCGCTTTTTGTTGAATGGGAAAAGAGTTCGCTCCAGTCCTAAAGCACGGCCTAGGCAGGGTAAACACCAGATATAGGTAAAATAAGACCTCGGCTGTTGGTGGGAGATGAATCCGACCTCAGTGGTTCAGCAAATCGGAACAGAACTTAAAGCTAGATCTCGATGGCAGGATTGGATTTAAACACAGACATGAAGCTAGATTTTGCTTCACTCTTGCTAGTAACTGAATACTTGATCCCATCGACTGAGAATACTAAGGTATTTGGGTACTTCATTTGAAATTTTAGCTTTTTATCCATCAGGAATTTGCATTAAGGAGATAAAAGCTGTCTGTTTTGTCTAATTTGCAGGGGCAGGTCCTGGGCTAGAGATATTCTGTTATTCCATATTAATGGACCTCCATTTTTCTTTGCTGTTATTAGTATTTTAGTCACATCTTGAAAATTGAGAAGTTTGGCATAGACAGGTCTTGGGATATTAGAGGCTTGAGATTCTCTCAGGGCTCTGTGTGCTCTTTCTAGTGTTATTTGATGTGCAGTTTTTGGGTCTTTAAGTAGTGTTGCAAATATTGGATGATAGATGGGATCAATTCATGATGTTGTATATTTTCCGGTATACCTCTGATGATTATGTTATTTCTTCTAGATCTTGCATCAAGATCAATAATTTTAGTTTGGATTGTTTGAACGTCTGCTTCATGTGTATCAGATTTTTTAGCTAGTAGGGCTATTTTGTCCTCATTCTCCATAATTTTGGCTTCAGTTTTGTCCATTCTTTCCAGGATTTGATTGAAGGAAGTACCAAAGGATTGTACTTGAGTAGATAAATCTTTTATGGCATTTTGTATAGGTAATAAAGCTGCTTTAATATCTTCCAAGTTTGCTAGTTGATCTGTTTTATTTTTAACCCCTGACTTTACAGTATCCTGTTGCTTTATTGTTTTCTGTCTTTTAGAGTTTAAATCTTTCTCAGGTGATAAAAGATCTGACAGTTTAGTTTTTGTTGTTGTAGTGTCCATGTTTTTATCTTCTTTTGACATTTTGTGAAAGTAGTAACTTCTTGGTTTTTGAATGGGTGTGTATGAGTAGAGTAGAGTGTTCTGAGCACGGCTTCTATCTCTGAGTCTTTCATCAGTTCCAGGTAACCAGTTATAATCTTGATGGATTTGGTGTTTCTTCAAGTTCATTCACCCCTTCTGGGTTTCTGGATGTTAAGTAGATTTGTAGTTTCAGAAAATTGTTATTGTATAGGTCTAGGTAATTCCTCTGAGTTAATTTTTCCTCTGAGTATTTGAAGAGCTATAGATTAGCAGTGTTCACAGAACGGCAGCCATCTTTGAATCAGAGTACAAAAACTTTTAACATAACGACTCAGGCAATAGAAAGTATAAAGGGCTGTCACCAAGCTTAGGGAGCCTTTAACAAAGAAGGTAACAAGAGATCCTGTAGTTATTGGAAATATTTCAGAAATTCTATGAAAGTCTGTATAAAACAGAGAAATATGGAAATAAAGAAAAGGTACACATGGAAATGTTTATGAAAGAATTAAATATGCCAAAGTTAGAGGTAGATGAGGCCCAATTACTAACAGTTAGGACAGGAGGAGATGAGATACAAATGGTAATGTATAACCAATCTACAGGAAAGTCCCCATGAACAGATGTTATTCCTGGGGAAGTTTGGAAGATAGGAAGGGGAAAGAATGATAAAAATCCGGAAAGTTTTGTTTAGCAATATTTGAAGAGGAAGAGAGGTACCAACATCCAGGAAGAAAGCGATAGTAGTTGCCGAAATTAGGGAAACTGATCCATTATTAATGGGTTTTTCTCCACATAGTATATCTTTAAGGTTTTTAGGATCTCCAGGATCTGTTTAGAAGATGAGGATTTTGAGAAGGAGATAGTGACACTTAAAGGTTGCCTGCAAGATAGGGGGTATCAGAGCGAGAAGGTTAATAAAGTTATTAGTGACAGTAAGGGTCACAGGGGTAATAAATATCGACCCTGGTTAAAACGCACGGGTACAGTAGAAAGTGAGGTAAGGGATAGGACTACAGCTTTCAAGGAACCACAGGTGTCGTTCACATATAGCAGTAATATAGGGGACATATGTCACATTGTCCGAAAAAACTGGAATATTTTGACCAGTGATGTGAATCTGAACAATGTAGTAGGACATGGACCCCGTTTTAGGTATAGAAGGAATAAAAACCTTAAAGATATACTATGTGGAGAAAAACCCATTAATAATGGATCAGTTTCCCTAATTTCGGCAGGGACAGCACCCTGTAGGAGATGTAAAGCTTGTGGCCATATTAATAACAAGAATTCAGTATTCATTCACCCTGTAACAGGTAGGCAGTTTATTTTAAAAGGTAAGGCAACGTGCCATACCACTGATTTGGTTTACCTGGCAGAATGTCAACACTGCCCTAGTTTTTATGTGGGAAAGACAAATCAAATGTTTAAAACTAGAATCTTTCAACATATGTCAAGCATTAGAAATAAAGATCCACATAATGCACTTAGTAGGCATATAGAAGAGTTTCCCACGCATAGTTTTTTGTTCAGGGCTGTGGTTAACATTAGGCTTACCAATAGGGGGGGGTGATTTGAAGCATAAAACTGAATTATCAGAATCAAAGTGGATTGTTGAATTAATGGCTACACGAGCACCTGGCTTGAATGAAGCAGTACCAATAAGACCCACACTTCAGAACAGGCGGGTCTTTTATTGAAGTTTTACTTGAATTTTATTGGATGAGATGTTTTTTAAATAGAGTATTGTTTGTATGTGTAATTTTGTCTGAGGAAGGGAGTAGTCCCGAAAGCGCTTACCACTTTTATTGATTCTGTTTGTACTGAATAAACGTTTTAATAAGGAACAGCAGTGTCCAGCGACGTTCTTTGTTTCATTTTGGCTTCATATCGTAAGCTGGACTTTGGTGCAGTACCTAACTTCTTTGTGCATCTAATAAAACAAGGCTGATTGAGGTTACCTTATTTGAAGGGGTATTTCAGAGCTGCACAGTTAAGGCTCATATACATAGCACAAGCAGAAACCTCTAATTTAGAGTGGAAAGGGATGATGATGAAATAAGATGGAAGCTCAAGAAACAAGGAGAGACTGGAATTTTGGATGCAGATCTTTTAGGAGAATAACAAAGATCATACAGAATATTATATTCACAAAGTAAAAGAAAGTATTCTAAGAACTAAGTCAACATGAGAATGGAGAAAGGAGATTCTGCTGATAGGGAATAATAGGAATGACGGGGCTGGAAGTTAATGAAGAAAACTGGCAAAGGAACCAAGGCATTGGGAGCAAATAACTACAGAGGGAAAGGTAGCATAATGGGAAGATGCCAATAATTTATTTGGAGTGCAGGATAGAGACATATCAGAGTATAGGCAAAGAGAAAGAAATAGGGGGCTCCTAAATGAAAGACCAGCAATGTTAGAGTTTTTAGTAGAATCTAGAACAGAAACTACCATTAAAAAAGGAATAATTAGTAGAGCATATAGAATACTGCATGATAACTGTAAGAATCAATCAGAGGAGGTTAGAAAGGATTGGGAAGAGAGATTGATGAACAATTCACAAATAAACAATGGGAGGATACATGTATGTCTCCCAAACACACAACAAAATCTAAAAGATTTAGGATTTCAGCTTGGAAATGTAAAGTACTTACCAGCACAACATATAGGACAATGTGGTGAATTTAAACTGAAAATCATATCTAAAACCCTGAGTTAGAACTATTTGGTGCATCTAAACTGAAAGATATAAAATAAAATCCTATCAGAGGCTGTATGTAACTTGCGTCTGTATTAACCCCAGTCCGCTCGCCCTTCACTGTGCTCGGGCTCACTCCGCGCACCACCCTGCCCCCAATTCCCACTCGCCCCCCACTACCGCTACATTTATACCACTTTAAGCCACTCCCCTTATGCTAACTACCAATCAGTGCCTCACGCATCACTAAACTGCCCTCTCCTCTCAAGCCTATTACCGTCTCTCCCATTCCTCCAAACCCTGTTAGCACAGTCAACACTGATAACTGGCCAGCCCCCTTTACATAATGCAAACAAATAAAACAATACTAATTACCTTACTGCCTCTACTATTTTTATTTTATCACCTTACTGCCTATGAACATAAAATTTATCTACATATTCAATACCCAAAAGGTCAAGCAGCCTCCCATAACTTCTCACACAAGACTACACACTTAACCATCCTCCACACACCCGATCTACCACCCTCAACAAAATATCACCCTTGTAAAGCCTCAAAATGCAATCCTAAAGACAAAGACTATATAAAACTAATAAACAAAATCCTAAAGCTTAGAGTATCCTGTCACTATAACCTTATAATACATGGGCACATTCATCCAAACCCTGGCCCACCTACACCCAATAACCTTCACTCCCCTACCACAACACCCACAGTCAAGCTACCCCTATTTACTCCCACTAGTTTCCTCCTAGCATTTCATTTAAATATTAGAAGTATTAATAATAAAATTTCCAACCTGCACGCTCTCCTAGCAACCCACTCCCCAGACATTATGTGTCTTGCGAAAACCTGGCTTAAACCAACTACTACTGATAATGAGATATTACCACCAGGCTATAATATACACTGACTAGACAGCACCACAAAGAAAGGAGGTGGGATAGCAGTCCTTTACAAAAATACTCTAACTATTAACAGAGAAACCATACAACCGCCCCAATTCAATAATGCAGAACTCCTTATAACCAAACTACAGATTAACCATAACAAATGCCTGAACATCGTCTGTGCCTACATTCCACCAGGTAACAACATAATTACCCTAGAGGATATCCTCTATTGGTTATCCACTACCTATCCCCAAGAAACCATGGTTCTTGGTGACTTTAATACCAATTGGCACTCCTGCTCCTCTGAACCCCCCATCATCCCTATAAACTTATCTGGGTTTAAGCAGACTATAACCTCTCACACTAGGATCAACAAACCAACCAACAGGGAAAGTATCCTAGACTGGACATTAGTCAATAACCAACCCCAACTGCACACAGCTGGGACTATCCCTAACGACCACAGTGATCATCTACTAACCTATATCATAAAACACAAGGCAGGCACCCCCCACCAGACCAAATACAAAACACTTAGAAAAGGGAAGAACTTCGACCCTGCTATTTTCCTAAAAGAATTAAAGGCAGCTGACTGGTCAAAACTAAAAAAAAATCTATCATTAGAAGAGGCCATAGCTTATTTTAACACTAAATTCCTAAGTATCGTCGAGTCCCATGCTCCAGCACGTACTATAAAAACTAAATCAAACACAGCACCATAGGTCACAAAGGATACCAAGTCAAAAATCAAAACTAGAAACAGAGCCTGGGCCAGCTGGCGATCAACTAAAGCCCCACTTGACCATTTAAAATACCGCCAACTCAGGAATGAAACAAAAAAATCTATTTTACTAGATAAAAAAAGCTACTACCAAAATCTCCTACATAAACATCAAAACAACCCTCAAAAGCTCTGGACAGGATTAAATCAGCTTCTTCCTCCAGGTCAGTCTACCACCCCAACCCCTGCAAACCTCACCCATAATTCCCCAGAGACCATAGCTGGAGCTTAAAATAACCTTTTCACTGAAACAATCCAATCCCTAGCAAATCAACTAACCCCCACAAATTTCAACCCCACCTCCAATCTACCCAGTAATCATCCCCAGTTTAGCTTCCACCACTTTTATCAAAACACTAATAAAAAAACTAAAACCTACTACCCTCTCTGCTGACCTCCTGCATGCAGAGTACCTACAAATAGCTGTAGAGGCCATTGCATACCCCATATCTATCTTGATCAACAGAACCTTATCCGAAGGTGCTATCCCCTCCCTTTGGAAAATATCCCACGACATCCCACTCCATAAAGGTGGAAGTTCCACAGAATTATCCAACTACAGACCCATTGCCATTCTTTCCACACTAGCAAAAATAATGGACAAATGCGTACACAAGCAACTAATGCAATACCTTATACAAAATAACCTACTGTCCAACTCCCAGCATGGCTTTAGGCTACATCACAGCACCACCTCTGCCCTCCTTTCCTTTACTAACACCATAAACCAAAACAGGAATGACAATAGGCTATCCTCTGCCCTCTTTCATGTCCTATCAAAAGCCTTTGATATGGTCAACCATGAACCTCTCATTCTCTCTCTAAAATCAATTTCTCTGAATAAGCACACAATCCAGTGGTTCCAGTCCTACCTGACTGGCAGACAACAGGCTGTATTTATGGCAGGTCAAACTGTCCAGCCAGCTACCTCTCACTTTTGGTGTCCCTCAAGGCTCCATATTAGGACCACTACTCTTCTCTATTTCCATCAATAACATTCACACTGCTATCCCTAAAGCTACCTGCATTCAATATGCAGATGATTCCACTCTCATCTGCTCAGCCACCTCCCTATCCGTCCTGCATATCTTAACCTAAAACACATTTAACACTATTGAAAACTGGCTCTCCAACCAATATCTACTGCTGAACCCCAATAAAACTAAACTTCTGCTCTTCACCCCCATTAGTAGATCCACTCCATTTTCATTCTCTGTTACATTCAACAATGGTACCACTATCTCTCCAAATACCCATATTACGCTTCTAGGGATTATTATAGATAATAATCTTAAATTTGACCTACAGGTCAACAAAACCATACAGACCATCAATAAGAAACTTGGATCTCTGTATAGAAACAAGTTATTTTAACCCCACTGGATAGAACTGCAACTGCCCGGTCACACCTACTCTCTACTCTTATGTATGCCTCTCCTGTACTCTCAAACCTTAATAAATCTGAACTGAGTAAGCTTTCCCATAGGTACAACCATATTGCCAGATTCACCACTGGCTCCACCGATAGAACCCATCACTGTCAGAACCTGAAACAATTAGAGTGGCTAGAACTTCCCAGCTTAATTCAATTCAATCAACTCTTAATAGCTTACAAAATTCTTTACCACCCTAAGGTTACCCCCTCACTTATAAATATTACAAAGCCATACAACAACCTGAGGTCACTAAGATCTGCCAACAAACTACTGGTCCAAACCTACAAAGCTAATAACTCAGCTGGTGAATCTCTGTTTGCCAACATTGTTGGCAGAACCTGGAATTCACTGCCAAACTATATAACCCATCAATCCTCCATAAGGCTCTTCAAAAAAATCCTCAAACAGTATTTCAAAGTAAACTGGCTTTGTCAATGTACCAACCCTGATTAAGCTATAAAATGAAATCACATCTGAATAACATCTTAACGTGTAATACTTAACTACGTTCTTTACCAGACTGATGATTTTGCTTTAATGTGTCAGACCATGTAAATTGTGAGTCCCTACTGGAAACATTACTAAACCATTGTATATAAGTCCTTGTCCTATATTTTCTATGTATCTAACTTGTGTAATCTTTGCAATATTGTCATTTGGAGCATTTCTCCCCGGGCCTCTGCTGAAAATGGACATATATCTAGTTGGACTATCCCGGTAAATAAATGTAAAATAAATAAATAAATAAATGTTTGCATAGATATTTTTATACCCAAGTACTCCAGAGAAATTTTCCTCAGGTAGATAGCAAATGTTGGTGGAGGTAATTGGAAACATATTTTCTGGGAGTGTGGTGAATTGGCTGACTTTAAGGATTCCCTGCCGGGTGCACTGTCGGAGATGCTTGATGGAGAGGTTAGTGTGACAAGGGAGATGATTTTTCTGAGCTAAGATACAGAATCGGAATTGCCTAACATGGTAAGGCATTATGATGGCTGCCAAAAAAAGCAATTACCAGAAAATGGAAAGGAAAATCTAAACCAACTATTCTAGAAGTAGTGAATATAGTAACAGAGATAAAACAACTGGAATTGAGATCTTTGGAAAAGCGTAGGGGCAACTGCATACGAAAAATGAGAACTGTGGGAACAATACATACAGGGGAGGAATGAGGTTTAAAATAAGGCAGGACTTAAATGAGCTATGTATTGTTTGACTGAAAATGATTGGGTAGATTATAAGTGATGTATAATGTTTGCAAATGAGAGTGTGTCAGCATAGTTTGTGATGTAAAATGCTTGTAACTAGGATTGTGTCAGTGTGGTTTGTTTTCATTTATATAAATGTATGATTGCCTATGTTGTAAGTGATGCTTTAATAAAGATATTTCTTGTTTAAAAAAATATATATATATATATATATATATATATATATATATATCAATATATGTGAAGTATAATGTCATAAACTTGAACTTGTTAATACAGTTTGATTACGTTTACATAAATATAAATTTGTCTATGTCACAAGTGATAATTCAGTAAAGGCGTTAAAAAAAAAGATAGCAGAGTACAGGCAAAGAAAAAGAAATACAAGGGTCCTAAATGAAAGACCAGCACTGGTAGAGTTTTTAGCAGAATCTAGAATAGAAGATGATGTTAAAAATGAATAATTAGTAGAGTATATAAAATATTCCATGACAACTATAAAAATCAATCAGAAGAGGTTAGAAAGGATTGGGAAGAGAGAGACTGGATAAGCAATTCACAAAGAAACAATGGGGGATATATGTCTCCCAAATATGCAACAGAGTCTAGAAAATTTAGGATCTTTGTTTGGAAGTGTTTGTTTAGGTATTTTTATTCCCCAAGTAGACTCCAGAGAATTTTTCCTCAGGTAGAAAGTAAATGTTGGACGTGTGATGGGGAAGAAAGAGGTGATTGGGAACATATTTTTTGGGATTGTAATGAGTTGGCAGACTTTAAAGATTCAAACAACTGTTAAACAGGTGTAGCGTTATAGGAGAAAACCAATAATTAAAAGTCTAAGTAGATATGCATGCATTGTGTACATCGATGTATGAACGCAGGTGTAGCCTGAGCAAATCAAATGTAGATTTAGTATACAGTCAAGATATTACCTGTGTCATTTTAGAGAAGGTCCATGATGACTTCTTGGCCTTCCCCACAGATGACGAGAGTCAGTGTGGGTCTCTAACTCCATGCATCAGTTGACAGTCCACCCCGAATCAGAAGGATGCATGTTGCTGTACATCCTTCTATAGGAATATAGGCTATCTGGTGGCTATGTTGACATACGGATCCAAATGTGTCTGGTAGGTCAAGTTTTAAGTCACGCTATAGGCAACCTGTCATGTTGTCAGGGCCCACTGATTCTAATTTATTAGCTGTACAGAGCATACAGATGTGCTGCTTTGCTGAGAATAAAAACTGAGTAATGTTTGTATTATTTTAGAATGTCTTAATTGAAATTATGTGCAATAACAAAATACTTTATTTTCTAAGTTTTTAACATTTTCTGACTATTAATTGTGTAGTGTGTCTAAGAAAATTATACACGTAATTAATTAATATAGCTGTATGAACCAACAGATTGGCTTGTTTGGCAGTATAAATCTCGTGGGCTGTGGAGTTCATGTTATTCTGATGAAGTCTCCATGGTGGGACAAAACCACTCAATTTCTGTTAAATGCTATTGTTTCAATCAGTGCTGGATCCTCGGTGGTGTTATTGTTCTGGATTCTAGACTTTAAAGATTACCTGCAGACTACTCTATCAGAGCTACAGGGTGAGCAAATTGGTGTAACTAAGGAAATTATTTTTTTGAGCTATGATACAGAATTGTTGAGTCTAATTATGGGGCTGCCAAAAAAGCAGTTACTAGAAGATGGAAATCAAAGTCTAAACCAATTTTACTAAAAGTTGTGAATATAGTAACACAGATAAAACAACTGGAATTGGGATCTTTAGAAAAGGGTAGGTGCAAATTACATAGAAAAATGGGAATCGTGGGAACAACACATACAGGGGAGGAATGAGGTTTAAAAGAAGACAGAATTTGAATGACCTATGTAATGCTTGACTGACAATGATTGGATAGATTATAAGTGATGTATAATGTTTGCAACTAAAGCTATGTCAATATGGCTTGTGATACATAACGCTTGCAACTAAGATTATGTCAATATTTATTTATTATATCCATAGTCAGTATTATTTAACCCACTCAAGTACAATGTTAGACAAATAACTTAGGCACTGTTCAATCTGTAATGTATTTTGTATTACTTTAAATTGGTAGTTAATTTAATTCAGGGGAGGGTATTCTTTTCGTATATGAATGTTGGTAAATGTCTCTGCTCTTTCTTGTGTGCATTGGGAGTAGTAATGTATTTATTAGTTATGTTCCTCTACTTGTATGTGTTTTTCACTTTTCTTTGTAATGTCAAGAATTGAGCTGATGCACAAAATTTCATTTAGGCTACACGCGTGTAGTTCTAAATGACAATAAAGTTTACTTTGACTTTGATATGGTTGGTTTTCATTTTTATAAATGTATGATTGCCTATGTCATAAGTGATAATTTAATAAAGATGTTTTTGTTTAAAAAAAAAAATACTTTTTGCCAAGGTAAAATTTGAGTTGCCTGTGAACGTCCAAAGAATGCAAAATTATCTCACCCTCGCTCTGAGGAGAGGGAGATGAAAGTTGTGTAGTTAACATAATGCTAAATCTGTGTTGTCTTCTTCCATCTGTCTTAATCTGTAGGTTATCAGATCCATCCTGATCTGAGGGTGGCACTACAGACTCTTGGCTCTGAAGCTCCAACTCCCCTCCTATGATGCTCTGTGCTCCAAAGTCTTCTCAGATCAAGTTTATCCCCCCCCCCCCATACCTGACGTCTACTGAATATGTCACCTAGGAAATCAAAAGGCTAAGACCAAGTGGGTCCAACAAACAAGACTTCAGGCAGGTCAACAAGGTCCACTAAAAACGAACAACTACTGGTGACAATTTGGTAGGGGGATGGTGGGAGGGATGGTTGAGCTGAACTGAAGAAAACAACACAGATCTACTAAAGTACATAACTTTTCTATCTGATGTCTCTTCCATCCGCCTCAAACTGTGGGACACAGTATCCAGCCAGTTTAACTGGGTGATATTAGCAGAAAACACTCTGGTAAATGGTGAAGCCAAAGGAAGCCCTTGATCTGGATTGAATGTCAAGCTCCTAATGAGACAGAAAGATACAAGTATTTGCCCAAGTAGCAGCTGGCAAATATCATCCAAAGAAGTTTGACAGAAAAGGACTGTTGAGGGATACTGTTTTGGTGGACTGGATACAAATGATAACTCACAAGAGTAGTTGTATTTAACTGAAAGCTTTGACAAACATCCAATAACCATTTCAAATCATGCATCAATAAAAACTATGACAATGATACAGCGATACAGGGTAATGATGTAGAAATGAGACAATGGCACTTTCCCAATTTCCTGTTTAACAGAAAAGAACTTAAGGAATGTGTAGTGGAAATGATCCAGGAGTTATAAGGGAAGATAGAAATTTCTTCTGAAGGGATTGCTAGTGAATAGGATAACATGAAATTGAAGTTTAAAGCATTGTATAAATAAGAAAGAAGAAATATGAGAAAAATAAAAGGAATTATTTAGAATGGATGACAAAGGTTAAAATATTGCAGTATAAGGGGAATCTCATAGAACAAGAGGAATGTTAAAAGGAAAATAAGGGAATATTTGGATAATATATATGTATTTAGAAAGGTTGATGTTAAGTAGCTATTTGTTATAACACCAGAGCACAAATGCTTTTAACACAATGACAAAAACAACAGAAAGTAGAAAGGGCTGTTGCCAAACTTATAGAGCCTGTAACAAGAAAAATAACTGGAGATCCTTTAACGGTATTAGAGATATTTTAGAAATGTTATGATAATCTGTATAAAGCAGAAGAATGTGGAAATCAGGAAAAGGAACAAAGAAACGTATTTGTGGAACTCTTTAGTTATGCCAAGATTAGAGGAAGATCAGGCTCAACAATTAATAGCAGAACTAGGAAAGGATGAGAGAAAATAATGATGTATAACTAATTAACAGGGAAGTCTCCAGGAAGAAAGAATATTCCTGTGGACATTTGAAAGCTGGGAAAGAAGAAAGTGATAAAGATCCGGAAGGTTTTAACAATACTTTAAAAAGGGTGGGAGATACCAGAATCTTGGAAAAAAGCAGTGGTGACTATATTACCCAAAGAGAGTACAAACCCTTTAAACCAAGTTTCATACAGACCCATTTCAATTTTAAACCATGATTACAAAGGAGTTGCCAAAATTGACAGATATGGATCAATGTGGTTATGTGAAGAGGAAGCAAACATGTGGCAACATTAACAGGACAATAATGATCTACAGGGAAGCAGACAGTAATAAAATTGTGCTATTGTTGGTGGCTCTTGATGCAGGCAAAGTATTCAATACAATCAGTTGGGATTTTATGAACAGGGCAATGGTAGCATTTCCATTCCCTGATAGAATAATTGGGGTTAATCAGTGTGATTTATGAAGACTCAGAGGCAAGAATTAAGATGGGAGCGCTCCTTTATAACAAACTGTAGTTCAACAAAGGAACCAGACAGGGTATTGTTTGTTCCCCTCTATTTAGATCTTTTAGCAAAGAAAATAACGTTCTGACCAGTTCAAAGATATAACAGGTATGGTAATCAAGGAAACTTAACTTTGTTTGCAGATGACATTATTTTGTACTTTATAAATCTGGAAAAAGATATCCTGGTGTTATTGAATATTTTAAGACAGTTTCAAGTCTTTTCCGGATATAACATAAAGACAAAACAAGGGCTATAGCAGTAAACTAAGTATCCATATATGAAATTGTTCAGCAAGCATGTTAAGATACAGTAATTAACTGTATGGATTAAAAAGGATTCTATTATGCCAGTTAAGGATATGTAGGAAGAGGCAAGGCAAAAGATAAAACAAAACTTGAGAAAATGGAAATTGTTGATCATGGATATGGATAGTAAGACACAAGCAGTGAAAATCTTTCTAAACCCTTTAGTTTTATTTACAGGTCAGGGGCATTTTTTATCAACCAGAGGAGAAGTTGTGGACCATAATTAATTAAGAGTCAAATGAATTTATTTCAGAGGACAAGAGTGCAAGAGTTAAGTGGGATATATTGATTCTCACCATAGAATAGGGTGATTTACGACTACATGTTTTGAAGGTATGTTTTAGAGCCATGAAACTGAGATTCATATACAAAACACAAGCAGAAGGTTGTAAGTCAAAGTAAAAACAATGATAATGAAGATTTGGGGTATTGAGAAGTAAGCAGAGGGTAGGATTTTTAATGCAGATCCTTAAGGAGAATAACAACAACCATACACAATATTACATTCATAAAGTAGCAGAAAGTATTCTAAGAACTAAGCCAACATGTACAGGTGTTATGTGTAGAGCACCCAAGCCTAATTTTGGGGACACATATTATTTTTATTTATTTACTTAACATTTGTTTACCAGAAAAGTCCGACTGGGACAGAGCCCATTTTGAGTGGAGGCCCAGAGAGAAAATGCTCCAGGTGCAAATCTTTGGAATGTGAGAGGAAACTGGAACACCCACAGGAAACCTACGCAAATGCAGGGAGGACATGTAGACTCTACAAAGAAGGCACCCCAGCTGAGAAACAAACCAGAGAACCTCTTGTTGTGAGGCAACAACGCTAACTGCTGTACCACTGCGCTGCCCATTACTGATGATATGTACTTCTCAGGCCAAGGGAAGAACATGTTTGCAGCAGGTAGGTTGTAATATTTGACAAACATAAGACAGGATTTTTGCCAAGTCAAAAATGTAACAGTTCACAGACAGCAACATTTGATGCATCTCTTATGGTTGTTAATGCTAGAAGCATTAGTAATGAAGTTTCTTTTACTGGAAAATTTGCTACATTCTCGCAAGATTCGTGCTGCTATTATTTGTGAAAAATGGTTAAAGAACAATTAGTGAGATCCAGTTCTGTCCGGGTATACATGTTTCTACTATAATATACATTACATCAAAAAAGCAGGTGGAGGTGTTATGATTGGGATTACAGAAATGTTAAGAAACCTACAATTATTGTATGTTTGATGATAGCACCAATACTGTAGTCTGTGTAACTGTAAAAATAAACACAACCCTGGAACATATAATAATTGTTGGACTGTATAAATCACCAAAATCAAGTGCTGATATCCTAGAGAAATTTATACATTTTTTGCATGATACACAGGAGGGAAAAATAATAGTGGCTGGGGACTTAAATATATCAGAAACAGACTGAAATAATATTAATTCAACAACACTAGTAAGGAAATTATTTATAACAGGAGCAACAATTGCTTCAGATTGTAAAAATGCTTACCAGGGAACTGAACATACGAGACATTGTTAGTGTTCCTAAGGAAATGACAGTTACTTCATGTCAAGTTTTACCACCACTGATCTGTATTGATCGTGGGACTATAAACGTTAAACTGCTCCTAGAGAATTCTGCCAAAATGAAATCTAAACCAATGCGCAGAAGATTAACAACACACTAAGTGGAAGCAAAACAGTTACTATGTAAAGGTAACTGAAGTTTTGTTTAAATAATGTGGTACGTTTTGAAAGTGAAATGGTTTGAATGGAAAAAATAAAAATGTATTTATTTATATTTTATTTATTGACATTTGTTAACCAGGTTAGTCTGAGTGAAGGGCCTATTTTCAGTGGATAACAGAGGAGAAATGCTCCAAACGTATTACATATTTTACAATAAAATCACACCAAAAATAAAAATAAGAGCAAAAACGTAAAACTACCATGAAACATAATAAGAAAATCAACAGTTAGAAAATAAATGTAAATACAGTAGGTTAAATAACTGACAGGTCTACAGAATATCACACATGAAGTACATACAAATAGATAAACCATTCACTCAATTTTTTTTTAAATAAAGATATATATGAATATATATGCTATGAAAGTGAGGGAGAGGGACGTATAAAGGTATATGAGGCAAGTACAAGGAAGTAAAGAGTAGAATGGGGAAAATTAGTTAAAGCTGAGAAGAGGCTAGATCATGTGGGGGTTAGACAAGTGCAGGACCATGTACTCTGAAGAAAAATTTTAAGTTCCTTTTTGAACAGGTGTTTTTGATGAATGCTTTTTATGTTTTGAGGAAGGGAATTTCAAACATAAGCAGCAGAGTATTTGTAGAGGGACTTTCCTACATTTTTACTGGGTTTATATATGTCAAGGAGATGTTTGCAGGAAGTACAAAGGTGACGATGGGGGTTGTAGTAGGAGACTAGGTTGGAGATGGAAGGGCAGGAAGAGGGGTCATTCAGGATAGTGTGTGTAATGTGAAGTTGGGGTAGAAGTAGTTGTTTAGAGAATTCTGGCCACTGGAGTGATTTAAGGGCAAGACAGTGGTGGGATTTATAGGGGAAATTAGAGACAAACCTGGGTACTTTGTGATAAGTTTGTTCTAGTTTAGTGATAAGTGTTTAACACTAGTAAGGACAGGGGCAGCTTACAGAAGACAGAGAAGAAGAAGGGACTGAGCAAAGGAAGGTTTGGAAGAAGGTGACAGAAATTTCTGGTTGTGATACAGAAGTCCGAGTTTCTGGTGGGTCTTTTTTATACATTGTTGGATATGAGTATTGAATTTAATTCATCATCAATAATTACTCAAGCAGTTTGGTATGGGTTTCGGGTTTGATGATGGTGTTGTTAAGAGAGGTGATAGAGAAAGAGGGTTTGTGCTGGGCGAGTGATTTAGGGAAGAAGAGAAGGAGTTTAGTTTTTTTTTGATTTAGTATTAATTGGTTATCACAGATAAAGGTTTATTGAGTGACAGCTAGGAGTTCCAGGATGTTGTGAGCAGAGGTGATAAGGGTAGAGTCATTGGCATATTGTAGAAGTGTAGAGAGGTTGGGTCTATATTAGAAGACCGACTGTTTAGGTGATCGAACACCTAAACATCGATCTTCTAATATCGAACTGCACAATGTCGAACATCCCAGGGAAGCACGTCCCTCTGCCACAACACAAAAAACATTACTTTACATCTAAATTAAGTGGGGGGCTTCACCCCCCCCCACACTCCCCGATGTGAGGGGGTTGTGCCCCCCACATCCCCCTAACTAAATATACCAACTCCGAGATTGCTCAACAGAAGGGAAATAGCAAACTATGGTGAACGGCCAAGGGAAATCTTTCCCTGCGTTAAATCAGCCGTTCACCATTTTTTGCTTTCGATATTAGAAGATCGATGTTTAGGTGCTCGATCACCTAAACAGTCGGTCTTCTAATATAGACCCAAGAGGTTAGTAGCAGAGAAAAGTTTGTTAGTGAATATGTTGAGCAGAAGGGGGGGGCCTAGAATCTATCCTTGGGGAACTCCAGTATTTATAGGAAGGAATGGAGAGAGGACAGTTTGCCAGTGGATAATTTGCTGCCTGCCGGAGAGGTAGCTAGAGAACCAGTTGATGGAGAAGGAATAGAGATGTAGATCAGAAAGTTTAGTAAGGAGTTTAGAGTGAGAGACAGTATCAAAGGCCTTTGAAAGATCAAGGAATAGACAGGAGATGAGCAAGTTGTCATCACAGACTTCAGCTATTGTTTGAGTAAAGGAGAGTAATGCAGTGGCTGTGCTACGGTGTGGTCTAAAGCCATGTTGAGTAGGAGTAAGGAGACTGTTGTCAAGAAGGTGTTTGATTAAATGAGCATGGATGCACTTTTCTAAAATTTTAGAAAGGGGGATAGGATAACAATGGGTCTAAAGTTAGAGGGATCAGTAGAGTTGCTGCCTTTGTGAAAAGGGACTGTATAAAAAAAGCCTAACAGATGCAATTACATTAGGAACCTAGAGTCCATGCTCTCTCCTTCTCACGCCAATAAATCTGGGACTGACAAGTTTGTCAACACAATCACTACACCTCAACCACCACCCAAACCTACACAACACACACCCACGTATGCAGAGGTCCTCAACATAAACATCCCCAAACAAAGGAGACCTCCAAGGCAAAACACACGCAATCTCCACAGCCCTACACACCACAGACCACGCATAGTCCACACACCTGTGTCTCACAGCCACTAAGGCTTCACCATAAACCCAACATATTAGTCATAGGAGACTCCACTGTGAAGCACACAGATGTGCCTCTCATCATTGTCTGTCAGGTGCCAGAATCCGCCATATCACATACGTACTCAGGTCTCTCAACAGGTACTGTTATGACTCTGTCATAGTCCATGTTAGCATGAATGACTTGAGATGTATCTCCCTGGATATATGAAGAGAGACATGATTGAACTTGCTGATCATGTGTCCCAGGCAGGTATGTCCCTAGCCTTAAGCAACATTCTGCCGTCACCCAGAGCAATGCTCAATACAAACAGAAAATGATTGACTTTAACAATTGGCTTAGTTTCTGGTGTCATTCCAGGGAGATCCAGTACCTGGACAGCCTGAGAAGATATGATCGACAGAACACGATGCTTTGTCAGAGATAGCCTGCATCTGTCTTGTCTGGGCTTCAGGCAAAGGCTCTTGCCTCACCAATAGTGCCTTTTTTAGAAAAAGTGATGAGGTTAAAACTACCAACATAAAAATTTCAACAAAACACAAACTAAATGTCATGCTGCTAAACACTAGGAGTCTAAACATGAAACTGCACTCATTGCAAGTATTCTTAACCCTGGACAATGCTGACATGTGCAGTCACAGAAACCTGGTTCAAAGCTGCTGAGACCACCCCAGCCTTACCTGGTTACTCATCCTACCATACATTCAGACCCCAAACTGTGGGTGTTAAAGCCAAAGGAGGTGGAGTTTCAGTATATATATTAAAGACATACACACCTCCAGGCTGGTCAAACAGTATGATGCACAGGAGGCAATCCAGGTGCAGTTAACCACTGACAAGACCCCTATTCAATTCATAGCTAGCTACCGGCCCCCAAATCTGATTCAAGATGCCCAATCCATCTATTTGGACCTGTTTGAATCTATCAAGCTTAAACCCTTTACCAGAATCCTGGGTGACTTTCAATACCCAAACAAAGATTGGAAGAACTACTCATGCCAGAACACAAATGCCCAGAGATTCCTCGATTTTGCCAATGCAAATGCCTTGGAACAGCTCATTGATACCTCACAAGCGGTGATAATATATTGGACTTTAACCAACATGAGTAACCACTGTAGCATCCCTACAGTATCATTCTACCTGGTAAGATCCGTCCAAAAAGCGGTCACTTTCGAAGTCACCACCTCCCCCACCCCCACCCCCTCTAGCTAGGGTCAGACATAAAAACGTCTCCAAAACTGATTACAACCTCCTGTGGGATGGTATAAACAGCTTCACAGCCCCCTCCCCCTCTGTAGGGACTGGCACCAATATCCAAAGTTACACCAAAGCACTATACGAGCATTTATATAGATGCATGGAATCAGGAATACCAGGCAGGACTAAATCATCCTCCACAAGAAAGAGTAAACCTGCCTGATGGACATCTGCAATAACTAAACTCTATAACAAAAGGAAAAAACTGCTGTCCAAGACCAAGAAGGAGCTGATGCCCAATTGGAAGCAATGTCTCCTTAGCCTGAACAAGCAAATAAGAGCACTAGTGAAATCCTCCAAAGCAACCTTCAAGTCCAAATTGGCCAAATCTACTAGAGACAATCATAAGTCCTTCTTCACATATGTCTGCAACGTCAAAGGAAGCACCCAGATCTGTTCAGAATATACAAATGCTGTAGTTAAAACAAATTTGCTGGGTAACAGATTCTGCGAAAACCTCACCCCTCTGCCCCCCCCCCCCAATCAGTAAATCAGGACATCCCTAGTACCTGCCCTCTTTGCCTTATATCTAGGGAACAGGTCATTACTGCTCTCTCAAAGGCAAAAATACAGCCTCCATGGGATCTGGTAACATCCCAGGATGCATCCTATGTGTACTCAGGCAGGAACTTGCAGCATCATTAGGGACCCTATTCAGTTTCATCCCAGCTGAGTGAAGGACAGCCAAGGTCATCCCTCTGCACAAATGTGGAGCATCCACCAATCATCTGGGAAAGTATAGACCCATCAGCCTAACCAGCCTGATCTGCAAGGCCATGGAACAGATTATCATGAACCTCATTAACAAGGACATTGGCAACCTCCAAACACTCGATCTCACACAGTTTGGCTTTATCAAGGGGGGAGGTCATGTTTGTTAAATTTGGTCAACTTCTTTGACACAGTCACCAAAGCCATGGACAAGGGGAAGACGGTGCACACAGGCTAACTTGATCTGGCCAAAGCCTTTGACACTATTCCTCACTGGACATAACAGATAAACACTCTCAACTAGAATTTCTGTGTAGCCATTGATAGCAGTGGGGGTAGTTTCAGCTCATCACTGACATTCTGTCTTGCCTTATATAAGTGGTACATTTTGAGTTATCTCTGTTTAATATCATAGCTTTGGCCGGCTAACATCTACCTGAAATCAGCTGGAGGTATAAGTGAATTTAAGTACACTTTTATCTGCTCTTTTGCATATAGTACTGTATTTAATTTATTTATTTGTGTTTTTCACTGAATATTAACTCAACTGAAGTTGTGGCTGTCTCTCTACAGTTAGTTCCCCATCCACCCTCCCTGTTCTTGTTTAGGTATTAATGTTGGTGGCTTTGAACCTGCCCCTCTTGTAGATTTGTATTTGGATACTCCTTCTGGGCCCATCTCATTTGCTCACTCAACTGAGTGCAGTGAGATCATATTCTGATTTAAGGCACTCCTACTGTGTACAAAGAGAGCATTTGGAAAGGACAACTTCTGTAGCCTCTTAATCCTGCTCTGTTCCCTCCCTCCAAAAAAAAAAAAAAAAAAAAAAAAAATATATATATATATATATATATATATATATATATATATATATCATTCATCTGCTCTTACTGTAACTGTCTTAGTTGCTCTTCTGCGTGCTATTTGTTCAGTCACTCTTACTCTGTACTTATTACTGCTTGTTAGTAGCCTTCTAATTTACTGCCTTCTGCACTTTTTTTTTAGTCATTTGTTAATTTAATTACATTTATTTGAACTGTATTTGCCGTAGTGTTGCCACACGCTCAGGTGTGCTGGCCTGCACTAAAATTTGAATTGTATTTACTGCTGTTTTAGCTGCTTTTCTGTAACAAAAAAAAAAAATCTAAGCTTGTTTCCTGCCTTTCCTGTAACTAGTCAAGTCTAGATACAGACTTGCTGTATCCAGGACTGTTGGTAAGCTTCTGAGCCCCCCAAGCCTTTCTGTGCTGGAGGGAAGCCTTCTAGCTTATCATTGGGAGTGGTAAGCACTAGGTAGCCTATCTACCACGGGAAGAGTGGGTTTTGGCCCTGAAATTGTAGTTCATTGGCTGTTTGGGCAGTTTTTCCATCTCTTTCTACTTACTGGTTAAAAGCCAATTTTGCATTTGGTCCCCGCCTTTCCTCTAACTAGTGTAATCCAGGTACAGATTTGCTGTATCCAGGACTGTTGGTAAGCTTCTGAGCCCCCCAAGCCCTTCTGTGTTGGAGAGAAGCCTTCTAGCTCATCAGTGGGAGTGGTAATCACTAGGTAACCTATCTACCACAGGAGGAGTGGTTTCTGGCCCAGAAATTATAGCTTATTGGTCGTTTGCGAAGCTTTTCCATCTCTTTCAACCTTCTGATTTAAAAGCCTGTGTTTGCACTTGTTCCCTGCCTTTCCTGTTACTAGTCTAGTCCAGGTACACATTTGCTGTATTCCAGGACTCTTTGTAAGTTTCTGAGCCCCCCCAAGCCTTTCTGTGTTGGAGGGAAGCCTTCTAGCTTATCAGCGGGAGTGGTAAGCATTAGGTAGCCTATCTACCACAAGAGGAATGGTTCCTGGCCCAGAAATTGTAGCTAAAAGGGCCCACAAAAATACCGGAAAAGCGTAGTGTCTCAAAAATCACAGACGCACAGGTGAAAACAGCCCTTTCAAACGCCAAAAACACAGCATTAATGGGACCAGATGGTGTCCCAGGCTGCGTCTTGCACGAACTACAGAAGGAACTAACCCCCCACCTAAACACGCTGTTCAACCTCAGCCTCTCCACAGGCTACGTGCCCATAGAATGGCACACAGCAACGGTTATCCCTCTCCACAAAGGAAGGGCCACAACTGACCCTGGTAACTATCACCCCATAAGCCTGACTAGCCTGGTCTGCAAGGCTATGGAGCGCATCATCATGGAACTCATTAACAAAGACATTGGGAACCTCCAAACACTTGACCCGACTCAGTTCGGCTTTGTTAAGGGCAGATCATGCCTACTAAACCTGGTTGACTTCTTTGAGACAGTCACCAAGGACATAGATGAGGGAGAGGTGGTTCACACAGCATACCTTGGCCTCGCCAAGGCTTAAGACACCATTCCTCACTCGGGTATTACAAAAAAACTCACCAGCCTGAACATAAACCCCTATGTCACGAGATGGGTTGCCAACTGGCTTACAGACAGAACTCACACGGCAAGAATAGTGGGCTCCAGGCCCGACTCTATACCAATCACGAGTGGGGTCCCGCAAGGCTTGGTCCTGGGACCCCTACTGTTCGGCATATACTTCTCAGAAGTACAGGAAAACACAGGAGGACTATCGCTAACCAAGTTCGCCGATGATTGAAAACCGGGAGCCATAACTGACTCTCCGGCTGACACGGACATCCTCCAAAAGGTCCTTACTGAGACGGACACCTGGTGTCAAAGTCATGGCCTCAAGCTAAATGCCAAAAAATGTATAGTCATCCCATTTGGGAAAAACAAAACACCCATGAATTACCACATAGGTGGCAGCCCCCTTAATACAGAAGAGGTAATAAGAGATCTGGGGACCCAGGTAGATAGTAATCTCTCCTTTGACAATCATATTGCCAAAGTAGTTAGGAAATCCTTCTATGTGGCCCATCTAATTACTAAAGGGTTCGCATCTAGAAATAAAGAGATTATAGTGATCCTCTACTCGTCACTCATTAGACCCATCATAGAGTACAATGCCCAGTTTCAGATGTACCTCACAAGATACTTCCAACAGCTGGAAAGACCACAAAAGTACCTCACCAAGAGGAATACTGGTCTCAAACATATGTCCTATGCAGCCCGACTAAAAAAACTCCAGCTGTACTCAGTGGTATATTGCTTACTCAGAGGTGATCTCTGCCTGACTTACAAAGCCATGTCCAACTCAGAATTGATGGACATGCTCCACCTAAAGAAATCCAAGTCACTATGAGCCACGCGCTGTAGTGAGCTAAACCTTGCCACAACAATAAATAGAAAATGCTGGAGGGATAGATTCCTGTCACAGAGACTCCCCATGCTTTGGAACAAAATTCCAAATTACATCAGGCAGAGCACCCTCACTAACACTGGCTCAATGACAGACCCGAACTAGTCAAAATCGGGGAACCCACCTCAACCAGTAGACCAGTAACAAGTGGCATACCCCAGGGTTCAGTCTTGGGGCCTATGTTATTTGGGATATTCTTTTCTGCGGTGCAGGCCAAAACCAGTAGGCTATGGCTGAGTAAGTTTGCAGATGACTGCAAGTTGGGTGCTGTCATCAATTCTCCTAGTGATGTGGACATCCCCCAAGAAAGTCTCACCCAGACAAATGACTGGTGTCAGAAACACAGCCTCAAGCTGAGCACCAAAAAATGCATCATCATTCCCTCTGGGGAAGAGTGACATCCCCAAAACTGATCACATTAATAACGTCCTAAGTATGCAATCAGTTGTGAGGGATTTGGACACCCAGGTTGATAGCATACTGACTTATGACCACCATGTTGCTTCCATTGTACGGAAAGCTGTCTACATGGCTCACCTCATAAGTAATGGTATCTCATCCAGGGACAAGGAGGTCATAACATCCCTGTATTCTTCCCTTATAAGGCCCATTATCGAGTACAACATCCCTTTTGGCATGTACCTCGCAAACGACATGCAGCAGCTGGAGAGACCACAGAGGTTCCTCACCAGGAGAATCCAGGGCCTCAAACATCTACCATACACAGACAGGCTAAAAGCCCTATCCCTCTATTCAGTTTCATACAGACTCTTCAGAGGTGACCTCTGTCTGGAATACAGGGTGATCACGAACCCCACCTTGATGGGACTGCTGCACATCTCCAAGTCAAGCTCCACTCAAGTAACACACATGCGCAGCCTCAACCTCGTTTGTGACATCAGCAGGGCTTGTTGGCGGGACAGATCTGTGTCCCAGAGACTCCCCCATATGTAGAATAGACTCCCTCTCTATGTCAAGCAGAGCACCTCTTTACCCCTTTTTAAGCGCAACCTGGATAACTAGATGGGAAAGAGAAAATGCACCCCTGGGAATCCACCCATGTCCCTGCCAGACAGGGGCATTGGGTGCTGACTTGGCTAAACTCTTGGCTAGGCTTATAAGTGCCTCAGGACTAATAACCTAGTAACCTACTATGATCCTATGAACAGCAGGATCTAGGCTCACAAGGTCAGGAGGATATATTTTCCTAAGAACAAGATAACTGATTAAGGTGAGAGACAAAAAAATATAAGAAGAGGAAAAGAGGTCAAAGGATCTTTGAAAACTGAAATAAGCTAGACAGAACAAAATAAACAGAAAAAAATAAACAATGTGACACATGATCAAGAAAATTTTGATGAAAATTTATATAAAGCTATTGATCAAACTAGAAAACCATTTTATAGATGCATAAAATATGGTAACAGTAAAGACATATACATTGATAAGCTGCGTGTAGATTCTAAAATTTATTCAAAAACATATCTGATTATAGATGTATTTACAAAATCTTACACACAGCAGTTTGGCTCCACAAAGGGGTGATAAACTGTCTAAGTGACATTGAGGTAATTTCAGACAATGAAATTAAATTAGATTATACTAAAAAAGAAGTATGCAATCCAAACCCGAGCCACAGGAATTGGACAACAAAAATACACTCTTAAATACATTCACTTTTATTTAATCCACATTAAGTGCTTTCATCCCACAAAGAAGGGACTTCATCAGAATGAAGAAAAAAAAAAAAACAGAACACGTACATAGGCACCTTATATACTCTTGAAACCCCTCCTACTTAGAGAAGAACTGCACCCACAGACTCAGAAAACATGTTTATTTCATCATGGTTTGGTGCTTCCTACATATTAACACCACTTTGGGACTATTTATAGGTTTTTAAATATTTGTATACATAATTTATAAGTCTGACCACATGGGGTCTAGCATCTTGAAGTGATCCTAGTTGTTTAGTCTGCCTCTAGTATCCCATAATGCAGTGCTTGTCTGTAAAAAGTTATATCATGCCAGCCTCTTTCTTCCTAAAGCTCCTGTCACTGCATTGATTTTACATGCATACACTGCTGTCTTTCAGTCAGTTACTTTTAAGTAATGTTTCATGCCGTTCAATGACTACTTTAAACACAAACCGTGCAAACGCCACAGAACAGACTTTCAAAGTGATTTTTACTGCTGCTTCTTTTTAGAATGACTAAATTGAAGTCTTTTGTGAATCCTGAATTGTACTACTTCGACTCATCTCCCATCCCTCTTCACATCTAACTTTCCTAGCTGTCAAAGTGATAAGGGTAATCTGAGCTATTACCTGCTGTGATCTCACAGCAGGAGACTTGACTCATGTACTCTTTCCTTGTTCTAGCCTTTACTTTCTGTATGGGTAGGGGAAGGTCCAGGAAGCGGTGACATCACAGCATGGGTAGGTTTTTAGGGCGTTCATGGTGATGTTAGCTTGGGGAGGGAATTGGCAAGAAAACTACCTGTATTCATTGGCCTTGATGACATCAATGAATTAGAGGCTGCAGTAAGCTTTTCCAGGATAGGATAAAAGTTTTTTGAAAGTGAAACCACCACAGTACAGTAAGGTACTGTTATAGTCTAGAGCAACAGTCGATATAAAGTATTTTAAATGCTGTACTGTTGTTTATTCATAGCAGGGACTGTAAATAGGGAGAAACAGGACAGAGAAGTTGAGCATTTAACAGAATCCCTTTATTGTCCTTTAACTGAACAAGCTAAACTAATTAAGGATGAACCACTAAATTTTAAAGAAAAAAAGTGATGAACACATTGATTACCTCTGTGACACACGCTGACTGATAAACCAAGAAAGACACACAAAACCAAAGAAACTAATCCACAAATTGAATGTGGATTAAATAGAAGTGAATTTATTTAAGGGAGTATTTTTGCGGTCCAGTTCCTGTGGTTTGGGTTTGGATTGTTCAGTTGAATTTTGCAGCTTGTTTTGTTCTTACCTAAAAAAAGGACTATGAAAAATGGACACAAACAAAGGACAGGGAGAAGATGGAATTCATAGTAATAACCTGAAAACCCTTCAGCAAGAGCTTACTGTACCATTTTATCTGTTATTCACTAGGTCTTTTAAGTAGGGGGCATTCCTCAATATTGTAGGCATGAATTTGTTAAACCTATCTTTACGGGAAAGAAGAACAGGATAAACCCAGAGTCATACAGACCCGTAAGTTTACTTTCTTGTTGTGGAAAAATAAAGGAGAAGGTTACTTCGGATAAATTATTGTCAGAATGGGAAAAGTTGGGACTTTAAACCATATATCAGCATGCATGTGTTGAAAACACATCTTAAACTACCTGTAACTTGATGTTCTATAATAATATAATAGCAGTTATAAATGAAAAAGTGTGCTGTGATGTAATTTAAACAGACTCAACTTCAGTGTCTGTTAAGATCATAAACAAAACACTGCTCAATAAATTAGAATAACTAGGTGTTGATGTAATATTAATAAGATAGATATCTGCATGGCTTACAAATAGAACATGGTAAGTACCATACACCAATTGGACAGGTGAAATTCTAGGTTATAGTCAGGTGATTCTACGGGACTCTGTCCTTGGCCCATACTTTTTTATGTTGCATATTTCAGATCTATCTTTTTCATCTGATGTGTTCTACAGCCTATAAGCAGATGACTTAAAAATAGGTAAGCTGATTACATGTGTTACAGATTGGGCATGTCTGCAAAAGAACTTTAATTGCCATTTGGGCACAGGAGAATAATACACAGATAAATAAATCAAAAACTAAGCATAAGAGATTTGGGTAACATAGTTTAAAGATGAATATTTAATACAGCACATAGTGATTGAAACTGGAGATTCAGTTAAGGGCCTGGCTATGTTGTGATCTAGCTTTGAGCTTTTCTAATAATATCAATCAACTGGTTAATGGTAATTACAGAACAATAGGTTGTATAAAAAAGATTAATAAAATCTAGGAAATAAATGATAAAAATCATTGTTTATAAGCTACATTAGATCAAACTATGGAATCCTTACAAAAAGTGTGAGTAATTTGATAAAAGTACAGTGGAAATATAATGTGAAAATTTAAGTTATTTTGCAAGACTGATATATCTGAACTTGTACAGTGTCTCATACAGATATTTAAGGAAACCTGATTCGTGTAGACAGGGTATTTAGAGACAGCTACCTTTGGGAATGTTTGGGGTTATCAAAAAGTAAACGAATCATCAGACAGCCTATGCAGGAGATTATATAGGAATGAGAGGTGTACTAATTAGTCCTCTGACAGTATTTGATGCATGGAATAGACTACCAAATTACATTAAAACAAGTTTAGATATTTTAAGAACAACCTAGGGACTATGGAAATAACTGTTTTAGAATATTGGCAGGCTAGAAGGGCATTATTGCACATGCCTGAAATATATGTATGCATGTATGTAACATGGGAATGGAAAGTAGCTTTTAACAGCTAGGATAACTTCAAGTAGGTGTATACAAAGAAGGCAAGATGGGCTGGAATTTACTGGAGAAAACTGGCAAAGGAACCAAAGTTTTGGAAGCAAAAAAACAGAAAAATAAAGGTAATAGAGTGATGTGCGCAAGAAGTACTGACTGTAGGTCAGAGACTACCTTCTCTACCATGAATGGATAATAGAGCATTGCTGAATGAGAAAACAACACTGGCAGGTTTTACTTAAATCTAGAACAGAAGTTGCTGTTAAAAAGGGACAATTAGTAGAGCATATAAAGCACTGCATGACAACTATAAGAATCAAAAACAGGACATTAGAAAACACTGGGAAGAGAGAGAAAGAATGGAAAGGCAGTATTCAAAGGAACCATGGGAATGCATCTGCACAGCTCCCAAGTATGCAACAAAGTCGAAAAGCTTTAGGATTTTTGCTTGGAAGTGTTTGCACAGGTATTCTGAAACTCCAAGCACACTACATATAATTTTTCCTCAGGCAGATAGCAAATGCTGAAGATGGAATGGGAAAGCGAGGGGTAACTGGAAATTGTTGGGAATACAACCAGTTAGCAGACTTTAAAAATTCCCTACAAAACACTCTGTCAAAACATTTTTGAGACGAGAATGCAGTTGTGTACATCCTCACCAGGTGTAACAGTAAATGTTTGCATTTCACACACCCTCAGTGGCATATGGGCTCTGTGTCTGCACAAACTGTCAGCTTTCCAGAGCTCAGAATTTCCCCCTCTGACTTTATGTGACAGGGGATTGGCTAAGCCCCTCCCAGCAGAAGAAGCCTAACCCCTCTCACACTAAGTCAGTTAATGAAGCTTTTAGTGCTACGCAGAATGAACCAAGGAGGACCTGAAGCAAAAATTGCATGAAATCAACCAATTTGCAGCTACAAAACACCAACATAAATAACCAAAGTCAATTAACAACACAACAAACTTGGATACTATTGAACTATATACAAATTAAGGAGGTTGGTGGGTGGGTATTGTCACTGAGGCAGTGTGAAATTCCTACATCTGCTGTTAGAGGCAAGTAGGACTTGCACAACTGTACTATGTTTATCATTCACACCTCAGTAACATATGGGTAGATTCCCGAAGCTTGCCCTACCTAGGAGGAGGAAGGATAAGGATCCAGGAGTCCTTGGAGAATGGTCCTCGCAAAGCCTGCTCTGGAACTTGAGAAATAATCCAGTTTGTAGTGCTTTGTAATGGTAAGAACAGAGGACCAGGTTGCTGCCTCTGGAATGCTTCTAGAGTCCACTCATTTCCAATAAGGCACCAAAGAGGATAAGATTCTGGTGAGATGTGCCTTAACCTTGTCTGGAATAGATTTACCATAGTGGGAGTAACAAAAAACAATAGTAGAGTACAACCAATGAGCAATTGTTTCCGTAGAGACAAGCCACTTCTTAACCCCAAAATAGGAGATAAACATCTGTTCAGCTTTCTTGAAGAACTTAATTCTGTCAAAGTACTAACTGAGCTGCCTGTGCATATCCAAAATCTTCTCTTCCTTCTTGTTAGGTTCCGGAAAGAAAACTGGGAGATAGATGAGTAGATTAAGGGTAAATTCACAAAACAACTTCTGGCATGAATGAAGAATAGTGGGTAAAACAACCCCATCCTTGTGGAAAATCAGATAAGGCTTGCCAACCGTGACAGCTTGCTGTTCAGAGACTCGCCTTGCAGATGTTAGAGCAGTAAGCAAAACAGTTTTCCAAGTGATAAACTTCAAATTACCCGGAAAGGCAGGTTCAAAAGGAGAGAAGGTCAGTTTTTCAAAAACAAAGCTGAGATCCCAAGGAGGAAGAATTTGCTTCTGAGTGGGTAACACAAGCAACCTTCCTTTCATAAACGGTTTGACCATAAAAAGAGATGAAAGTGGGAGATCCATGAACAGACAAGCTGAGATCGCTGCAAGAAGCACCTTGACAGAAGCATAAGATAGGCCAGTGCTGAGTAGCTCACACAAACATTTCAAAACCAGAGGTGTACACACCATACCTGGCCCTCTGATTTTGGTTAGGCACCAAAGAGAAAACCTCTTCTACTTGTAAACATAAGATTTTCCAGTTACAGGTTTTCTTGCCTCTGTCAATACCTGCTGGAAATCCTCATGGAGCAAGTGCCTAAAAGCTATTAAGACAGAATCATCCAGGCTTGTTAGTAGCAATTGCTTTAAGTTGGGATGCATCAGTCACCCCTAACTCTGTATTACAGGATCCAGAGTGTGAGGAAGCTTGTGGTAATTGCCACTAAAAGGGAGAACTAGCTCTGCCTGGGCCAAAAGGGGGTGAGCACAATGATCTTTGGTAATTCATTCTAAATCTTCAGAAGTACCTTGGGTATCAGTGGAAAAAGTTGAAATGCATAAAGGATCATTCCCGTACAAGGGAATAAGAATGCTTCTATCCTCCAAGCGTGGCTGCAAGGATGTCTCAAACAGAATTTTTCCAACTGTCTGTTTTGAAAAGAGGCAAACACATTATTCCCTAAACCTGGATCAAGTCCAGGCAGGCATCTGTCCCGAGTTAACAAGTCCAGCTGGACTAACTGAACTTGGGTATGGAGGGAGAAGGGCATGTCTGGAATGAGAGACATCTGATCCCTCCACCATTATAACTCTCTCATGAAATCCAGCACTGGTACATGGAACTCCAAGGGAAGCAGGTGTTGGGTTCAACTATCTTTTAAATACCACTGAACCTCTCTCATGCAGAGTCTGGGCAGTGGTATCATGTGGATCATTGATGCCAGAGGCCAAAATCTTGAGAAACTCTCTTGCAGAGGCAGCTTCTTGAAGACAGAAATCCCTAAAAATGCTCTGAACAGTCAGGACTCTTCTAGAAAGCCAAAAGAAACTCCAGCTCTCAGTGTAACAAATGGCCAAATAAAGAAAATACACTGAAGGCAACAGAGGACAACCAAAACCAGTGAAATCAGTGTAAAAAACTTTTAATCAAGGCTTTCGTCAAGCAGACTACATCAGAAATACTAAAGCATTCTAAAACACACATTTAAATACTAAGACCAAACCCTTAATTAACTAATTAACCTATCAATTTATTAAAAAAAATAATAAAAATGTATATGCCAAATGCACTATTATAAAAAAAATCCAGAAAATCAAATAACCAATTTCTTTCCTACTAAAAAGCACTTAATATTCACCATTTCATTTAAACCTGGGGGGGGGGGCTATCTGCCCCCAATTTAAGTTGCCATAAGGTTTCTCTCCTTTCCACTCTATTTTTTTTAAGTTACTCCCGCTTAAATCTTTATTTATATGTTCTAAAATAGGAAAAAGTAAACTTTTTATAAAAACTGCAGTCAACTGAGTCTCTGTATAAAGCATTATCATCATCCTTGGTTTTAATGGCATAGTAATGTTCTTTAATACATTTGTTTAAATTTCAAGTAGTCATGCCTATATAAAAGGCCAGACATCCTGAACACTATGCAATATACAGTGGATATAAAAAGTGTACGCAACCCTGTTAAAATGCCAGGTTTCTGTGATATAAAAAATGAGACCACAATAAATAATTTCAAAACTTTTCTCACCTTTAATGTGACCTGTAACCTCTACAATTCAATTGAAAAACAAACAAATCTGTTAGGAGAAAAAATATAAAAAAATAAAAAACGTACAATAAGCTGGTTGCATAAGTGTGAATACCCTTAAACTAATACACTGTTGAAGCACCTTTTGCTTTAATTACAGCATTCAGTCTTCTTGGGTACACATCTGCCATCAATTAAAGAGACTCTGATTAACTCCAAATAAAGTTCAGCTGTCCTATTAGGATTTTCCTGACATTTACTCAGTTGCCTGCTACAGCAAAAGCCATGGTTCACAGACAGCTTACAAAGCATCAAAGGGATCTCATTGTTGAAAGGTATCAGTCAGGAGAAGGGTACAAAAAAATTTCCACAGCATTGGATATATCACAGACAGTCAACAAAAAGTGGAGAAAATATGGGACAAAAGTGACGTTGCAAAGAACTGGACATCCCTCCAAAATTGTTGAAAAGACAAGACAAAAATTGGTCAGGGAGGCTGACAAGAGACCTACAGCAACACTGAAGGAGCTAAAGGAATTTCTGGTAAGTACTGGTTGTGTACTACATGTGACAACAATCTCCCGTATTCTCCACATGTCTGGCCTATGGGGTAGGGTTGCAAGATGGAAGCCTTTTCTTAAACAAAAAAACATTCAGGCCTGGTTAAAATTTGCAAAACAACACATCAAGTCTGCCAAAAGCATGTGGGGAAATGTGTTATGGCCTGATGAGACCAAGGTTGAACTTTATGGCCATAATTCCAAAAGGTACGCTTGGTGCAAAAACAACACTTCGCATCACCAAAAGTGCATGGTGAAGCATGGTGGTGGCAGTATTATGCTTTGGGGTTGCTTTTCTTCAGCTGGAACTGGGGCTTTAGTCAAGGTGGAGGGAATTATGAACAGTTCCAAATACCAGTCACTTTTGGCTCAAAATGTTCAGTGATCTGCTAGAAAGCTGAAGATGAAGAGGAATTTCACCTTTCAACATGACAATGACCCCAAGCAAACATCCAAGTCAACAAAAGAATGGCTTCACCTGAAGAAAATTAAAGTTTTGGAATGGCTCACCCAGAGCCCAGACCTAAATCAAATACAAGATCTGCGGGGTGACCTGAAGAGGGCTGTGCACAAGAGATGACCTCAGAATCTGACAGATTTGGAGGGCATTTGCAAGGAAGAGTGGGCAAATATTGCCAAGCCAAGATGTACCATGCTGATAAGACTCCTACCCAAGAAGACTGAATGCTGTAATTAAATCAAAAGGTGCTTCAAAAAAGTATTAGTTCAAGGGTGTGCACACTTATGTAACCAACTTATTGTACATTTTTTATTTTTTATATTTTTTACCCAAACAGATTTGTTTGTTTTTCAATTGAATTGTACAGGTTATAGGTCACATTAAAGGTGAGAAAAGTTTTGAAATGATTTATTGTGGTCTCATTTTTTTATATCACAAAAAAGTACAGTTTTGTACCTACCATAAATGTAGATGTTCGAAGATCCACATTGCTGCAGTCATAACCTGTGGGTAGTCCGCTGTCCTCGGTCGGCCCGAATACCAAAGTGTTAGGCTGGCGTCAGTCATGGTCGCTCAGATCTGACGTCAGTACGCCATGGTACTAAAGCGCATGACCGACGTCATATCCTCAGTCTTTCTTGCCCCAGATGTCAGAAGGCCCTAAAAAGAAAGGCCATAGCCAAAAACAGAAAACCTTCAAACACCCATGTACAAACAATATTTACAACCCAAACCACACAACCACCCCAAACTACAGTGGGGAAGGAGGGAGGGTAAATTGGACTGCAGCAATGTGGATCTTCGAACATCTACATTTATGGTAGGTACAAAACTGTACTATGTTCTTCATCTCACATTGCTGCAGTCATAACCTGTGGGTAGAATCCCAAAGCAAAGGTAAAGGGAGGTTGGCAAAATCATAAAGCATTGGGAGCTGCTAACATGCCCTGTAAAACTGCAGTGGCAAACCCAGCCCTAGATTTGGAATAAAGAGGGAGATGGTAATGTTTAGAAAAAGTGTGCACTGAACTCCAGGTAGCTGCCTCCAAAATATCTTTAGTAGCTACACCCCTTAAAAAGGCAGTAGAAGTGGCAGTAGCCCTAGTGGAATGAGGTCTGATTCCAGCCGGAATCTCCTTACCATGATGAGAATAACAAAAAGCAATACAATGGCCAATCCACTTAGAAATAGTTTGTTTTGAAACAGGTTTCCCCTGAGAACCCAAAGCAAAAGAAACAAACAACTGTTGAGACTGTCTGAACCCTTTAGTTCTGCTCAAATAATAACGCAACTGCCTGTGAATGTCCAAAGAGTGCAAAATTTTCTCCCCTTTATTTTGGGGATCAGCAAAAAATGTAGGCAAATGAATAGATTGGTTCAAGGCCACATTTGAAACCACTTTAGGCATAAAAGTAGGGTTAGTACGCAGGGATACCCTATCCTTATGAAAAATCAAGAAGGGTTCAACTGCCATTAGAGCCTGTAATTCAGATACCCTTCTAGCAGACGTAATGGCCAACAAAAAAGCAGTCTACCAAGACAAAAACTTCAACTTAGATGTAGCTGCAGGTTCAAAAGGAGGTAAAGTGAGTTTTTCCAACACAAAATTGAGATCCCAGGAAGGAGTAGGAGCTCTACGCTGGGTCTTATGTTCTTTGCCCCTCTAAGAAATTGCTTAAACAAAGGATGAGAGAATAATGGTGGGTCACAGTCATAGTGAGCAGAAATGGCTGCAGCATGAACTTTTACCGAGGAGAAAGACAAACCCTTGTCTAATAATTCTGTAAGATACTGAAGTGAAACACTCAAATTAGGCCCTGAAACATCAAAGCTCTTTGCTTTGCTCCAAATAAAAAATCTCCTCCATTTATCAGCATAAACTTTCCTTGTACTAGGCCTTCTGGCCTCCAAAATGACATTCAAAACTTGTTGAGGAAGCTGCGACCCTCCAGGCTCTGGAACAGAATATGCCAGGCTGTCAGATGCAGGGACTGTATCCTGACATTGAGGAAGTGATTGCCTGCCTGGGACAAAAGGTGTGGAATTGATGGCAAAGGCCAAGGAGGCTCCCGTACTAAACTCCTCAGCAGAGGGTACCAGTGCTGCCGAGGCCAATCTGGAGCTATTAGAATCATGGAGGGCTTGTCCTGTCTGACCTTCAAAAGCACCTTGGGAAGGAGAGGCAGAGGAGGAAAGGCATAGACGTGAAGATTTTTCCAACTGAATGATAGAGCATCCACTTTCCAAGCTTTTGGATGAAACATCTTTGTGCAAAACTTTGGCAACTGGAAATTTAGTGGAGAAGCAAACAGATCTATGTCTGGAGTCCCCCAAATCACTGTCAACTGTCGAAATACATGAGGATCCAACTTCCATTCGTGGGGATCCACCATCTGTCTGCTCAAAACATCCGCTAAGGAGTTCTGTGCTCCTGGCAGAAACCTTGCCTGAAGAGTGAGGTGCAAACTGAGAGCAGTCTCCCACAAAATCATAGCTTGCCTGCAAAGAGGGTACGAATGAGTTCCCCCTTGCTTGTTGATGTACCACATGACAGTTGTGTTGTCTGTTTGAATCAACACTTGTCCTGGGCAAAGTAGATCCTTGAAAGCCATCAATGCAAATTGGACTGCTAGCATCTCCTTCAAGTTGATATGCAAATGTTGAAGTCTGGCAGGCCACGTGTCTTGAACCCATTTTCCATTGAAGTGTGCTCCCCAAGCCTTGTCTGAGGCATCCGTCGTTAAGATCTGACTCGCCTCTGGTCGGGTCACAGAGAGTCCCTTGTTTAGGTGACATTCCTGAGCCCACCACAAAAATTCCTTTTGAATGAAAGGTATTATCTGAATGACAGTGTCCAAATCATGGCAGTGTTGAGTCCATACACTTTTGAGATACCATTGTAGCTTCCTCATATGCAGTTTGGCATTGGGAATCACCAGAATACAAGATGCCATGAACCCCAAGGCTTGAAGGACTGTCCTTGCAGTCAGCCTGGACCGTAGAGACAATTGTTGGAAGTAAAGGGTAAGATTTCTTTGCTTGTCCGGGGTCAAAAAAGCCATCTGAGAGGCTGTATTCAGTCTCACACCCAGAAAGCACATGTCCTGAGAGGGTACTAGACTGGACTTTATTTCGTTCACAGAATACCCTAGGCACCTTAACACTGCCATAACATACTGTAGATGGTGAAGTAGTTTGTCTTTGTCTTGAGCAAGAATCAGGCAATCGTCCAAATAAGGATAAATTTGTATTCCTCTTAACCGTAGGAAGGCTATCACCGGAGCCAGAACCTTTGTGAACACCCTGGGCGCAGTAGATAAGCCAAAGGGCAATGCAGAGAACTGATAATGTAAAGCCCCAGTTCAAAACGCAGGAATCTCCTGCAACTGGGCCTGATAGGAATATGAAGATAAGCCTCTTTGAGATCCAGAGTTACCATCCAGTGATCTTTGCCTAACAGAGGCAGAAGTTGTTGCAAAGTCAACATTTTGAATTTTGGAATGTCCAGGTATGTGTTGAGGATAGACAAATCCAGAATTGGCCTCCAAGTGTTTCCTTTCTTTGGAACAAGAAACAGGCGAGAATAAAATCCTAGGCCCACTTCTGACAGAGGGACCTGCTGTATAGCCCCCATTTGAAGAAGTAAAGAAATCTGCTTGTGAGCCTCCACCCTTTGCTGAGGAGGAACGTCTGGCATGCCTTTGAAAGGAGGCAATGTGTGGAAATAAAACTTGTACCCTCGGTTTATAATGTCCAACACCCATTTGTCCTGGGTGACCAAAAGCCAATTTTGCCGGAAAAGTGCCAACTTTCCTCCCAGAGGAGCTGCCAGACAGGAAGGATCCGGCAGCTGAAGATGCAGGTCATTGGGTCTGTTTACAAAAGGACTGGCCCCTGCCCTCACCTGTAGATTGTGCAGGGGAACTCCACGTCCTAGGCCTGAAAGAACCCTGAGCTCTGCCCCTACCACGTCTAGATCTGCCCCTAGACTGTAAATCAGAAGAAGGGTAAGCCCATCCCTTAGTAGGCCAATTCCTGCTAAACATAGGGGGCTGCACCTGCAAAAAATCCTTAACAGTCTGCATAGACTTAGCTTTGTCTTCCATTTTCTTCAAGACTGACTCCACAGGAGAACCAAACAAAACTTCAGACTGAAGGGGAGCATCCAAAATTCGAGCTTTAACATGCTCTGACAAGTTCTGATCCTTAAGCCAGGCGTGCCTACGAATAACTGATCCAGTGGCAGCCACCCTGGAAGAAGCCTGTAAAGCATCAAAACCACACTGCAAAGAATGCTTACCCACCTGATCAGAGGCATGAACCAAATCCTGTAATTCCTTACACTCTATGCCCTCTGCCAAAGCATCTACCTTAGATTTTAACTGAGTAAGGAGAAAATTCTGGTACTCCAGCATATGAAATTGGCAATTCAAAGCCCTCATTGCGAGAGTGGAAGAGGTATACACTTTTTTACCCCACCTATTCAAAGCTCTAGCATCTTTATCCATAGGAACCGGATTCTTTACAACAGAAGCCCTGACCCCCTTAGGTCCCTGGCTAATAGTTTCTGGGTCAGCCCTTGGGCTCTTATACAAATACTTATGCGCCTCTGGCACTCTGTAGTATCTATCTGGTTTAACCGGTGCAGGAGGCAAAGAGTCTGGATTAAGGGAGGCCTCAGAGAAAACATCCTGAACAACATCCAAAACAGGAGGTATAGCCAAGGGCCTGTGCTGTGGTAAAAACAAAAATTCCCTAAGCCTCTTTTGGGAATCCGAGAAATCCTGACCTTCCCATTTAAAATGCTCCCTCATAGAATGCAGGGTTTCTGAAAAAGAAAAATCCTCTAGAGGAGAAGCAGAAGGACTAGAATCCTCTGCGTCTGAATCAGAATAAGGAGGAAAATCCTGAATGTCTTCAGCCGAAGACTCTGAGTAACCTGAAGAATGTTCCAAACCTTCCACCTCTGGCTCCACCCTAGGCCTCTTATCTGGAGGGGGCATAGAACCTCTGAGTAAGGTAATCAAATCTTCTGCCATTTTTAGCATGTGTTTTTTAGGTACAGAACCTGCAGAACTAGGACTGACGCCAGAGGAAGACAAACCAGGCCTGACCTTAGAAGGTACCTTAGAGACAGAAGGGGAAGGCTTAACCACCTTATGTAAAGAAGGGAGTACAGCAACCTGAGAGGCCCCCTCAGCCTGACCCGACTCCTGAGAGGCCACATCTTGCAAAATTAAAGGCTCCCCCTGCGACTCAGCTGAAACCTCGGCTGGATCCACAGATTCCACCGTAGTTTCTAAAGAACCGGCGTCCGGAACGGACGACTCATCCTGCTTGGACTTTAACGATTTTTCCTTGCGCTTCTTAGCGGTAGCGGGCGTCGGAGGATCCGACGGCATATTGTAATTTCACCGCTTACCGAAGACAAGCCTAGCACAGTCTAACCTATGTTTAATGGTGCGCTTATTAAATCTAGCACAAAAGCGACACCCGACTACGTCGTGTTCAGGCCCCAAGCAAGGAATACAGAGAGAGTGGTAATCCCTATGAGGTATCTGTTTCCCACAAGAAATACAATTATTCACTTTTTCTGACATCCGGATTTAACTGAGGCAAGAAAAGACAAAAATATTCCCCAACGGGGTACTTAGCCCAACTTGGTTTTCGGTCTGAAACTCAGAATACGAAAATTTCAGGACGCCGAACGGCACTTGCAAACGCTGCTTCTACTTCGGACCATGCGGCAAGAAAGACTGAGGATATGACGTCGGTCATGCGCTTTAGTACCATGGCGTACTGACGTCAGATCTGAGCGACCATGACCGACGCCAGCCTAACACTTTGGTATTCGGGCCGACCGAGGACAGCGGACTACCCACAGGTTATGACTGCAGCAATGTGAGATGAAGAACATCCTGGTATTTTAACAGGGGCGTGTACACTTTTTGTATCCACTGTATACTATATTAGAAGTATTCCAAATAAATCTACCCAGAACACAAATTGTGTATTTGAAGTGATTTAGACTAATATACAGTCCTTCATGTATATACCTACAAGTGTTACAACTGTAACATTTGTACATGCCCTTAAGTCTATCAGTAATGGGAAGGTAAACCTTAGTATCTTCTTTTTCTAGTATTCCCTTATATTATGGTTGCCTTTCTTATATAAAAAGCACAGAGCTTTTCCTAAGATGTCATGTAAATCACTATTACCTGAAATTACCTTCCAGTTATCACTAGTAATGTATTTTGGCTTTTCCCAGTTAGGAGTCGCCACAGTGGATGATTGGCAGTGGATTTTTACAGTGTCGAGTTGCCAGCCCGGCACCTAACCTTCAAGGAAAGCATACCCACTCACGCATTCACCTACCTGCATGTCTATAAAGTTCACTCAATCATGGGGAGGACATGCAGACTCCACACAGAAGGTGCTCCAGCCGAGAATCAAACCTAAGAGCCTCTTGCTGTGAGGCGACAATGCTAACCACTGCGGCCTTTAGAGTTATCACTAATAACCGATATAACTTTCTTACTGACCTCTGTCATGTCAATGGCACATCTAGGGGACTGATGATGTTGAATTTGTGGGTAAAATAGTATCTTTAACTACTAATCCTTTTACCAAAATAGGTGGAAAATCAGCTGTCCGTCTATCCTTAATTTCTAAAGTAGTTCTATCTAACAATTCTTGTGGGTAACCTCTACTCAAAAATAACAGTAATAAAATCTACTTCTTTGTGAAAATCAAGAGTCATTACTAACCATACAGAATGCTCTAATAAACTGACCTTTGGGAATGTTCTGTTTCATGAAACCAGGATGGTTACTGTGATAGTGTAAGTAATTATTGGTATACGTTTTTTTCCTATAGATTTTACTCAAAAATGATTTATTAGACTTATCTCATCATCATGGTGATCTCTTTATGGCATAATCTTTTGGTAAGAGTACACAGAGATTTTTGTAATTCTCCTAAAACGCTTATGAATTCTTCCATAAGGAATTACTGTTAGAGAACAATTATTTAATTTAACCAGAAATATTATACTCAACTTCATGGAGTAGCGATGGGGGCCATGGTAGCCCCAGCTTATGTAGGCTTAGTTTTGGGTTGGTGGGAAAGAGAAGTTTTGCCCATGGTTGGATTATTTTCTGACATTTGCTTTTGCAGGTTTATTGATGATTTATTTTTCATTGTTAAATGTTCTATTAATCGTCATGAGTAATTTTTATTAGATTTGAATGCAAGTAATAACGTTTTAACTTTCACATTAGGTGAAGTGGGACATAAAGTTAACTACTTAAATGTGGAATTAGAATTACACTAATTTCACTGGTTTTGGTTGTCCTCTGTTGCATTCAGTGTATTTTCTTTATTTACGCTTCTAGAAAAGTCATACTTTTTTTCTGTGTCCATTGTACACCCCAGGAAGACAATTATTTGTGAGGGTATGAGACAGGACTTTTGGAGGTTCATCTTCAAAATGGGAGCAATTGGAATGTGATGATAAGCATCTTTTACACCTACAGTCACTATGAAACAGAGGTCTAGAAGAAGGAGTAGAACTGTCTGCAAGGTGAGCATTTTGAATTTGGGAACTTTCAGAAACATATTTAGGACTAAAACATCTAACGCTGGTCTCCATGATAGCTCCTTTTAGGGTACCAAAAATATTCTAGTATAAAATCCTTTTCTTTTGTGGTGCAGCAACTAGCTCTATCACCCCTACTTGCAATTTATGAAGCGGTACTGGAGAGGACAAATGTGTCTTGTCTGGTGGGTGTTGAGGATTTCCCCTGAAGGGAGGACATTTTCTTGTCCACTGTCAAAACTATCCTCAATGAATTATTCTCAGCAACCATGTCTGAGACTATTATGTGGTCCCAAAAAAGATTTTCACCAGTAAGCAGGTGCAAAGGCCCAAACAATGTATCCAAAAAAACAAAAAATGGCCAGCACAAGCAATGAGAGAGTAAATAGAATTAATATTTATTGATAAGACATACCGGTTTCGGCTAAACATCTTCCTCGGTGTACTAACATTCATTATTAGCAAAGAGCTTTTTGAAAGTGTCATGCACCAATCAAATCATCCACCTCATGAATAATCACATACATAATGTTAAAGTCATACATTAAATTTAAAAAACATATAATGTATTTCATCCCGGTCTATCCATATACCAAAGCTGATTACAGTGTGCAGGACAAACGGGAATAATTCCTATATACATGAAAGTGTGACATTATAACAATAATATTATATTATAAAATTTTTAAACAACATAAAAGACAAATGCAGTTTACAAAATATGTAATCAGAACTACAATATGCAACAGAATTGTTGTAAGAAATTTTTAAGCATATGTCTGCTGGTACATTTTTTGGTGTTGTTAACATACCTTAAGAAAGTGCACTCACACTCCCATTAATTATAATCATGCAACTTAATGCATATATAGTCTATTCATTCCCAAAAAAATAATCTCAAACATAATGTTTAAAAGATGAAGCAATATATTAAATTTCACCCTGATCTGTACATATGATGTTAAGACTAACTGAAATGTATATTAACACACATAGTATATTCTGATGATTTCCTTATATACCAATATTAATCAAATAGACAGAAAACAGATTTTGTTAAAGTTGTTCATTTAAACCCGGTGAAAATAAACCACCAAGTTTATTAATCCATATGCATTCTTTTTTGTTAAGAATATTGTGCCAACCTGCTTTCATGTTCCTATTTCCCATAATTCTATCAATAACAGTGAATTTGAAACTGGCTGTTGGATGTTGTGTAGAGTGCTTATACAAAGCATTCGAAATATTTGGATTTCTGATAGTACTCAAATGTTCAGATATACATAATTTGAGTGGATGGGAGGTGCAAGTTGCAAGATATATAAGTCAATCTGAACTACAATTTGCAACAATATTAATATAAAAAATGTTGATGTATATTTACTGGTAAATTCCTTGGTTTTATTAACATACCTACAAAAGCTGCAATGACCACAAGGAATACAGCCAGATAAAGCTCCACCTTCAAGCATCCTTTGTTCAACTGTTGCAAATCGTGAGTTATGTTTATAATGATTTAAAAAAAACCCTATTGCTGTACCTCTCCTAAAGGAAAAGTGACACTTGTACCCCAGCAAGCTAGAAAGACGTTCATCTGCCATTAGAATATTCCAGTCTTTGTGAATTAAATCAATAAGCGTAAGTGTATTATAGGCGTATAGTAATAAATCTGATGGGCTCCCTATCAGATGATCGAAACGCCGTTTCTGCGAATATGAAATGATTGACACGTATTGCGCGAACTACATAAACGACAAACGTCCAAAATAATGAAATCCGAAATGTCGAAGTGTTTTGGTTGGCCCGTCTGCGGTATAACTCCGTAAGGTAAGTGTGCGATAGGTATGGACCTTAAGGTAGGGTGCGGGTTAAGGTAAGTGTATAGATAGGTAATGTATGTAAGATAAGATGTAGTGTAGTGTTAGACGTAGGGTTTTGTTAAATGTATTTATGTGCGTTATTTATTATGTTAGGGTATATCTCCGTAGGGGAAATGTGCGGTAGTTACGGACCTTAGAGTTAGGGAGGGGTTAAGGATAGTGCATAGATAGTTGTGTATGTGGGGTTTAGTGTAGTGTTAGAAGTTGGGTTTTGGTGCTTTACTTTAGGGTTAGGAGTAGGGCTTGGTTAGTGTTTGTATGTGGTTTATTTATTTTGTTTGGGTAGGTAGTATGCAGCGGGTGGGTTTGGCAGACTATGACTGTTCGATGTTTTAAATTTCATGGTTTAGTGCATTCGGGGTATTCGCGGTTCGATTAATAGGTGTCAACTTTTGGTATTTGCTGTAATGGATTTTCACGGAATTGATATAGCCCCATCTGATGGCATCATAGTCATCAGTGTTGTGATGTTAATATTGCAACAGGTTTTTCCTATCTTGGCTCCCTGCTAATGTACTAGTTTGAATTACTTGATGTCTATTGTAGCCCCTACTGCAAAATCTGGAAATAAGATCTTGCCTCTGATTGTCAAATACCTCCATATTGAAGCAAATACGATGTATCCTAAAGAACTGAGACTTGGGAATATTCCGTATAATGTGTTTCAGATAACTCGAAGCAAGTAATAAGCTATTAAAATTTGATTCATCCCACTCTCCAGGCTGAACAAGGAGAAAATTACATTGGGCTGCGTAGGGTGCCAGGATCCACCACATAACTCATGCACTCAAGTCACTCCACAACAAGTACAAATATGACTCTGTCATTGTCCATGTTGGAGTGAATGACTTGAGACGTACCTCCCTGGACTACATGAAAAGAGACATGGAAGAGCTCTCGGATCATGTGGCCCAGGCAGGTATGATCCTAGCCCTGAGTAGCATCCTGCCGTCTCCCAGAATGATACCAAAATATAAGGACAAAATGATTGACTTCAACATTTGGCTAAGTTTCTGGTGTCATTCAAAGGGGATCCAGTATCTGTCTGCCTGGGACGACATGATCAACAGACTGCGATGCCTTGCCAGAGACAGTCTGCACCTGTCACCCCTGGGATTCAGGTTACTGGCTAAGGCTCTTGCCGCCCCTATAGTGCCTTTTTTAGGCAAAGTTCAAATGACAAAACCACCACTGTAACAGGTACAAGCATGCAAAATCTGAAGGTAATGCTACTCAATGCTAGAAGTCTAAATCTCAAAATGCACTCTCTCGAGGCACTCCTAAAAATGGAGAACATCGACATCTGTGCAGTAACTGAGACCTGATTCAAGGCTCCAGAGAGCACTCCTGCAATACCATGCTACAACTCTTACCACACTTTTCGGCCACCAAACCAGGATCGAAACACTAAGGGTGGAGGAGTGTCCATATTCACCAAGGATATTCACACCACCAGGTTAGATGCCCAACACAATGCGTCTTAAATTCTCCAAGTGCAACTAACACTAGGTAAGACTGCAATCCAAACTGTAGCTTGCTACAGATCCCCAACCATGCCCCACGAGTCTCACTAAACCTTTCTAAACATACTGGAAAATATTAATATACAACCAAACACCCTAATACTGGGTGATTTCAACTACCCTGGCATTAACTGGGAAAACTACTCTTGTACCAACACCTTTGCCCAACAGTTCTTGGAATTCATAAATTCCAATGCCCTGGATCAACTAATTCATAGTCCCACCAGGGGCTCCAATATCCTAGACCTGGTCATTACCAACATGGGAAATCGATGCTCCACACCTATGGTCACCCCCTCGTTGGTCAGGTCAGACCATAAGCTAATCACCCTTAACATCCACATCCCTCCCCCAGTATGGAAACCTCCATAAAAAACTTCTCCAAAGCCAACTTCATGCTACTCAAGTCAGAAGTTACAAACTTCATGACACCCATGCAGACGGGAACTGAAAGTTCGACTGCTGAGTCCTACACTAAGGCACTGTACGAGCACATCCACTCATGCATGAATTGTGCCATCCCAAATAGAACCAAGAGTTCTCCTTCAAAATAAAGGAAGCCAGTCTGGTGGCCCCTGCCATAAACAAACTTTACAACAAAAGGAAGAAACTGTTGCAGGAAAGAGGAAAATCCCAGGATGCAAAAAACTCCCTTACCAGCCTCAGTAAGAAGCTGAGATCCCTCACAAAATCCTCCAAAGCTAGTTACGAAAATAAAATTGCCAAATATTCCAAAGACAACCACAAGGCATTCTAGAGCTACGTCAAGAATCTAAATGGCAATGCTCAGATCTGCTCTGAGCTACAACAGAATGGCATTAAATATACTGATCCGAAGGATATTGCCAATATCCTGGCAGATCGATTCAGTGCCAACTTCACCCCCCTCTCACCCCCTAAATGGCCCATCTCAATACCGGTAGACTGCCAAATTCCAGTAAGAATGGCCACAAAGGTAAAAAAACGCACTCTCCAAAGCTAAGAATACAGCATCAATGGGACCAGATGACATCCCAGGCTATGCACTACATGAACTACAAAATGAACTGGCACCTCACCTAAGTGTCATGTTTAATCATACCCTCTCCTCAGGCTTCAGGCCCACTGAGTGGCGCACAGCTACAGTTATCCCACTCCACAAGGGGGGATCCACCTTGGATTCCGGGAACTACCGCCCCATCAGTCTGATGAGCCTGATCTGCCAGGCCATGGAACGTATTATCATGGAACTTATAAACAAAGACATTGGCAACCTTAAAACACTGGACCCCACCCAGTTTGGGTTTGTGAAGGGCTGATCTTGTCTCCTGAACCTGATTCACTTCTTCGAATCAGTATCCAGAGCTGTGGATGAGGGTAGCCTATCCGGACCTCGCCAAGGCTTTTGACACCATCCCCCACTCTGGAATCATAGATAAGCTTACTAAGCTGGACATTAATCCCTATGTCACTCAATGGGTTGCCAACTGGCTTAGTGACAGAACCCACACTGTAAAAGTAGCTGACTCCAAATCCAGCTCCAGACAAGTGACAAGTGGAGTACCTCAGGGTTCAGTCCTGGGACCGTTCTTGTTTGGCATCTACTTCTCTGAAGTACAGGTCAACACTAAGGGACTCTGGCTAACAAAGTTCGCAGATGACTGCAAACTGGGAGCCATTATTGAATCCCTAAATTATGTTGATACTCTAAAAAAAGGCCTTACAGAAACAGATGCTTGGTGCCAGAGCCATGGGCTCAAGCTCAATGCCAAGAAATGTAGTTATCCCCTTTGAGAAAAAACATGTACCCATGAATTACCACATAGGTGGCAGTACACTAAACACCAAAAGTGTGATAAGAGACTTAGGGACACAGGTGGACAGTGGTCAGTGGTCTCACCTTCAATAACCACATCACCACAACAGTCAGGAAATCCTTCTATGTGGCACACCTCATCACTAAGTGCTTTTCATCCAGAAAAAAGGTCGTCATTGTCCCACTGTACTCATCCCTCATTAGACCCATTATAGAATACAACGCCCCATTTGGTATGTACCTCTCAGGACAACTGCAACAACTGGAAAGGCCGCAGAAATACCTCACTAATAGAATCACAGGCCTAAAGCAGATGCCCTATGGTGACTGCCTTAAAAACTCCAGCTATACTCTGTCGGATATCGTCTACTCCGAGGCGATCTCTGCTTAACATACAAGGCCATGTCAAACCCAGAGCTGTTGGACATGCTACACTTAAAGAAATCCTAATCCCTCAGAGCCACATGCTCCAGGGATCTAAACCTTGTCATCACAATAAACAAAACATGCTGGAGGGATAGGTTCCTGACCCAGAGACTCCCCAGACTCTGGAATAGACTGCCCATACATGTAAGTAGAGCGCCTCTTTGGCCCTCTTCAAAAGGAACCTTGATGATTGGATGGGAGAAAGAAAATTCACCCCGGAGATCACATCAGTCGCCCTGCTAGACAAGGGTTCAGGGAAGTAAATAGTGTAGGAAGAAATAGCCAGGGAATTGTTATGGCTAGGTTTGTATAGGCCCTAGGGCCGACAGCCTAGTACTAACCTATGAACCGATGATTGTTTCCTATAGACATCACTAGATAGAGTACCATCATGTAAACGGGTTATTTGGATGTCCAAAAAAGAAATACAATTAGCATCATAATGAACTGTAAATTCTATGCCCTATTTAATTCATTGAGATAACTAACAAATTCTTAGAGATATCCTGAATCAGCTCTCCAAATGAGCCAGCAATCATCAAGATATCTTCTCCAAACATCAATTAAATCTAGAAACAAAATGTGTTCATGATCATAAATGATTTGTTGTTCCACATAACCCATAAATAAATCAGCGTAGATGGATGTAAACGATGCACCCATCGCAGTACCCTTTAATTGCAAGTAACACTTGTCCTCAAAGTAAAACACATTTTAGTTTATGCATGTTACACTAAGCATACCAAAAAAGTGTTGAAGTCAGGACTGTATAAAGGGAATTTGTCAAACCAATATTGTAAGGCGGTCAAACCTGCCCAATAATGTATACTCGTGTATAATGATTTCAAATCTAGCGTACACATAATCCATCCTGGTTCTAACTGAGAATCCGAAATGATATTCAAAAGCTGAGTGGTGTCCTGGATTCTAGCTCTAACACCTCTTAATAGGGGCTTCAAATAAACTGTTAAAAAAGCAGACAGTGATTCAGTCAAAGAGCCATGGCCAGCTACTATCGTGTGGCCAGGCTGCAGCGTGGAGAGAAAGCCTGGGAAAGGGGAAGAGGGACAGGAGGAAGGGACAGAATACTCTTAGTCTAAGCACAGTCATTCTTTAGTAAGGGAACGATATTTTTTGAGAAAGGAACTCCTTTTATGTGGTTTTGAAACATAATCATCCTGACAGTTTACCTTTACAAAGCCGAATCACAGTGGTGCGACTGCTCATATGAGCAAATCGTAACCATGAAAATGAAAACAGCGACAGTATTAAATGTTCAAAAATCAGCAAATCAAAAAGCAGATTCGCTAATTTTCAAACATTAATGTAAAAAAAAAATCTAATGAAGTGTAAAGTGTGTGGGGGGGTCAAACTCCACTGGACCCCCCACCCCCCTACATTAATATTCTAACTCCAAGATCGCACCACAGTGGGGAAAGGGACTATTTTCCGATCCCCACTATAGTGCAATCCAGCCCAAAATGTCAAATGTGCAATGAGCGAATGTCACTGTGCATTCGCTCATTACACATTCAAACCTTTTTCCGTTCGGCATTTGCAAACTGCCTTTCGGACAATTGCTGTTCGTCCGTGTGCAATACACACACATGAAGGTAAGCCCATCCTGACACTTCCTCTTGGTACCCTGACTCCTGTAAGGTTTTTTTTTTTTTTTTTGTTTGTTTGTTCTGTCCTTTGAAGTTGGATGCCTTGTTAGGGGAGAACACGGGAATATGAAACATTGTAGATACCCCATGCATCAATTTACCTCTATCATCTCATTGTTTGAGAACTTGGATAGCAGAAAGGCCAAAATTCAGAACTTAAAGGAGAATTGAAAATATTTTCTAAATCCACAGAAAAATTCTGGTTATGTAACCAAGTATAACTTCTTAATACAACAAAAAGCGCTGCATTTCTATAAATAGTGTTTGCACCTACCAAGATGCTCCTCAAAGAATATTTTGAAACTTGAGTCAATTCAGAAACAATCTCATTCATGTAAGACTTCTGTTCAGCAGGTAAAGATACAGCAAAGTCATCTAAACTGGAAGCACAATACAAACTTAATTTCCACATGAAGCCCTGGTGACTTAAAATTCTAAAGACTAAATTACTTGACTGAGGCAAATATTTTCTTTCAGATTCTAACCACTTGACAATTTCATCCAGTGGTTTAGGGTTAGAAGATGACAAGTCTCTATTATCAGAGTCAGCAGCTGGACAATCCACATATACCCAGCTAACAATGGAGCAAAGAGAGCTGCAAGATCAGAGTACACCTTTTATTTCCTCAAAGCCTTATAAACATCTTCTAAGGCCAGTAACAAAGGAGGAATAGTCAAAACAATGGAATCTCATCCTCAACAAAATCATAAACTCTGCCAATCTCTGAAGTAGCTCCTGACTGATTCCAGTCAAATCCATCTCTAAATCAAGCTAGCATTTGTGGAAACGGCAACATCTGCTTAGGTTCTGGAACCTGTTCTTCTTCCAAAGAATCAGACTGGACAGATTAGGAGTGTTCACTACAGTCTGCATAAGGGTCCCCATCAAAATCTGTGGTAGTAGACTGATCTCTAGAGAAGGCAGCCCCAAAGTCATTCTGAAGAGGACCATAATCTCCAAGATTAGCTGACTGTAAAACTCTCTTGGCTAAGGAACCACATCAGCCCTAGTTATGGTAATAACCTGATTGTTGTGTGATAAGTTTCTGTTTCTTCTTACTGTGAACTGCACTACAGGAAAAAATATCTGTGGACAGAGAATTTATGTCTGGCAAGAGGTCTCTTACCCCAGACCTCTCCTGCACCTAAATGGTTTGGTTCTTCTATACTTGAACCAGGTACCATTAACAGCCCTGGAGGATGTAACTGACCCTGAACCATACAGGACTGCAGGCTCACAAGAGAGGGTGACAGGGAAATAGGTAAATGGTCTGCAAGATGGCAAAAGGCAATAACAGATTCACAAACCATAAACTGAAGCATGCTTTTGTTAAGTTTTTTCTTTTAAGATTTACTAGATCTGATGGGGGCAGCTGTACCAGGATGTGTCAAGTCAGGGGGAAAACACCAGCCAGAATAATACCTTGACACTATTAAGGGCTGACTAAGAACAGCAATAATAGCAAATAAAAACTATGTCCCCCCACAGCAAATAGGGCTAAACTGCATAAATGTAGAAGAAACAGTTTAAATTGTGCTAATCCTTGATCTACAATCTGCATATTGTTACAAAGACGTGTCTGGAGAGTTTCTCCTAGGGCCTCTGCTGAAAATTGGCTTCATTCCATGTCGGATCTTCCCAGTTAATAAATGTTAAATTAAAGAAATTGTAGTAAACAGCAGCACACACAATCATAGTGCCAAGTAAAACTCGCTTGTCCAAATAGTGATAAAAAATCATATGCCCTTAAATCAAATGCAAGCATTTTAAAATGGTATAAGTAAACATTTACTTAGAGATTCCCTTGTCAAAAATGAAAAAATCTCCACAGAAAATGCAAATAAAGTGATTTGTGGTAAAGTTGTGATTTAACGATAAAAACAGCTATAGCACTATTAAATCAGCAGTAAATATATTATAAATGAAGAAAAAAGTGAAAAAATGCAATATTACCCTGTCAGAACTTCAAAATGAAGCAAATAAACAACAGAAACAGGGGCCGGTAACAAAGGAGGAACAGCCAAAATGCTAACATAACTTACCTGTAACAGTAGATGTTCGTAGAACACTTGGCCTTACTGGTATATTATTTATTATATTTATTTAATGTTTGTTGACCAGGAAGGTCCGACTGGGCATAGGCCCTTTTCTAATAGAGGCCCAGGGGGAGTCCCAAACAGAATAACGACTGTTACAAATAAATGATACTATATGTGAAGGCTGCCAGACCAACTAGATAGAATTTTGTAAATAATTCTATGTCACTTGTGAATAGTAATATGATTTGTATGCTTGTCCTACAAATGTAGAAGTTATGTCTTACCATAACGTTCCATCTGTGTTGTTGATCTTCATTCATTCATTACTGATGGGTTATCGGTTCCGTCCTCAGAACTGAGCTGGCCAATATCAAGCTCACGTCAGCCAAAAACTCTCGAGCCAAGGTCCTACCCAGAATGCTCTGCTCCCTGTTACCTCAGATCAAGTTTGCAAGTTGATAGATAAAAGTAGAGGCTACCTCTGGTCATAACAGACCTACAAGAAATGAGTACATAAGATCAACAAAGAACCTCCGTACAGGGGATGGAGGTTGGGAACAACTGAATGAACGAAGATCAACAACACAGATGAAACGTTATGGTAAGACATAATTTCTTTATCTGATGTTGTTAATCTTCGTTCATTCCTTACTGATGGGACAGAGTCCCCAGCTACCTGTATTCCTGGGTGGCCCTCATGAAAGGACATTCCTGAGCACCATGGAGCCAAAGGAATCTCTACCTCTGGAAGCCATGTCCAATTTGTAATGAAGAATAAAGGTATGAGGTTTGGCCCAAGTTGCAGCTGAGCAAATATCATTGAGGGAAGCCTTAGCATGGAAAGCTGCTGAAGTTGCCATAGATCTTGTAGAATGTGCTTTAACTCTATGAGGCAAAGTGAGATTGTGTTTGTTGTAGATAAAGGTAATACAATTTCTCAACCATGAAGCTAATGTAACTTTTGATACAGGATGACCCTGTCTAGATCCAGAAAAAGCCAGAAACAGTTGGTCTGAATTACGGGTAAATTGTTTTCTGTCCAGATAATATTGGAATTGCCTATGAACATCCAAGGAGTGCAGGCAATACTCTCCCTTGTTAGAATGGTTAGGAAAGAACACTGGGAGGTCAACAGACTGATTGATAGATCGCTCTGACACCACTTTTGGTAAAAAGGCAGAATTAGTTCTCAGTGATACCCTATCCTTATGGAGGATAAGATAGGGAGGTTTAATGCATAAGGCCTGAAGTTCTCACAATCGCCTGGCTGATGTGATTGCAATCAAAAACAAAGTTTTCTAAGAGAGATGTTTTACATCACATGAAGACGCAGGTTCAAAGGGGAGAGCTGTTAGAGCTTGCAGAACTAAAGCTAAATCCCAAGGTTATATGGGTTTCTCTAAAGGGAGGTTTTAGGTGGATAACCCCTTTCAAGAAAGTCTTGCAGAGTCTGTGTATCATAAGTGAAGAATCTTGAAAACCAATATGAAAATTTGAGATGGCAGCTAAATGTACACAGATAGTAGAGGCAGACACCTCAGAGTGGAAACAATGTGATAAGTAATCCAATACCACTAAGACTGGGGTTGACAAGGGGTCTAATTGTTTATTTGCTGCCCATAAAGAGAACCTCTTCCATTTGTTAAGCTAGATTAGTCTGGTGGACAATTTATGAGATGCAATAAGAATATTGTGCACATGGGACGAAAGGTTTTCATGCCTGGCAATCATTGGAAGTGAAGAAATCAAGCGGGCAGTTTCAGGGTTGTTAGACTTGGGTGAATCAGACCCTGCATATGGGAGATCAACGTTGGGGATGGATTGAGAATCCACGGTTGAGCTAGCAGGTGAGGCCAGAGGAAGGGAAACCAGACTTGTTCAGGCCAATATGGAGCAATGAAGATAACTTTGCTCTTCAACTGTCGTGCTTTCTTTAGAAATTGGGAAATGAGGGGGAGAGGAAGATAACCATAAAGAAGACCCGAGGGCCAAGCGTTGACTACAGCATCTCTTGGTGACTGTCCCCGAGGGGGGAATCAGGGCAAAGTAGTTGTTGCACTTGTAGTTGGTTGAGGAGGCAAATAGGTCGCAGCAAGGCTGGCCCCAGAGATTGAAGATTTTTGGCACTATCAGAGGATTGAGGGACCACTCATAAGGCTGTAGAATGCACCTGCTCAACTGGTTCGTTATCACGTTGGAGATCCCGGGAATGTGCGTGTCATTTAGAAAGCGGTTGTAAGCTATCGCCCATTGCGATATTCTCAAGGCCTCTCGGCATAATGGGTAAGATCTGGTGACCCCTTGTTTGTTGATGTACCAGACCACTGACATGTTGTCTGACTGGATCGCAATAATCCCGACGGAAAGACGGCGTGAAATGCTTGCAACGCTAGAAGCACCACCCTCAGTTCCAGGACACTGATATGCAAAAGGGCCTCTGTCTCCGACCAGGTGCTTGGACCGAGTTTCCCTGACATAGCCCCTCCCCACCCCATCAGGGAGGCATCCTTGGTCACTGTGGCTATCGGATGATGGGGGTTGAAAGGGCGAGACCATTGTTGGGGATTTTGAGATGTCCACTAGAGTAAATCTTCCTTGCATCTCTGAGTTACACATATCTGCAAAGACAAAGGATGTTGCAGAAGGTTCCACTGAGTGAGAAGTAGCCACTGAAGGAGCCTCATGTGGAATCTGGCTAGAGGAACAATGGTAATCGAGGCTGCCATTGCCCCCACTAGATGGAGTACAGATCGAGCTAGGGATTTGTGGTGACAGAGCAGCGGTTGAACTTGTTGCCTTATTCTCTGAAGCCTGTGTTCTGGAACGGATGCTTTGAAATTTCTAGTGTCCAACAGTACCCCATAAATTCCAAAGACTGAGATGGGGTTGTGTTGGATTTCTCGCAGTTTATAGTGATTCCCCGGCTTCGAGCTGTTAAGAGAGTATACTTCAGGGTTTCTTCTAGTAGACGCTTGGTGGGGGTGGAGAGGAACCAGTCGTCTAGATATGGAAACGCCTAGAATCCTTGAAGTCACAAGTAAGTGATGACTACTGCCATGCATTTTGTGAACACTCTGGGGGCTGTAGAGAGACCGAAGGGCAGGGCTAGAAACTGGTAGTGATTGGCTCCTATTCGGAAGTGGAGGTATCTTCTTGAGCATTTGTCCATTTTCATGTGGTAATATGCATCTTGAAGATCTACAGAGCACATCCAATTGTCTTCTTCCAGAATAGGAAGGATAGACTGAACCGTGACCATCCGGAATTTCTCTGTTTTTACAAATTTGTTTAGTGTACTGAGTTCCAGAATTGGTCTCCAGTCCCCTGTCTTTTTTGGCACTAAAAAGAATCTTGAGTAAAATCCGTATCCTGTCTGGTCTGGGGGTACCATCTGGATGACTCTTTTTTTGTAGCAGCATTTGGATTTCGTGTGCTGCTACTTCCCTTTGACTGGGTGGAATGTCGGGTAATACTCTTGATGAGACTGCGCAAATATGGAAGGGGATGTGATGGCCTCTGGATATAATCCATTGTACCCTAGAGTCGGTTGTTATCTTTTCCCAGGCAGCGGTGTACAAGGAAAAATGACCCCCGACTGCTTCCAGAGGTGAGCAGTCGGCAATGCTTCAGGAGCGCTGACAGGGTTGGCCAAAGAAAGAATCTCTGGAACCCCGGTTTCACGGACCTCCTCTGCCCTGAAAGGGGCATCTTCCATTGGAGTTTCCCCCTCTGCCACTAGGGAGAACTCGGTACATGCATCACAGAAAGAACCCTGTGATTTCTTGTGCCAGATTTTTCCGCTCCTCTGATTTCTGGAGTAGAATCGCTGAGGAGTGGAGTGTCTGGCACCAACAGCAGCCAGGGCCTTGCCATCTTGTTTACACCTTGCCAGTGTATCCTTGACTTTAGGGCCAAACAAAGAAGCGGCCTCAATGGGGGCATTCATAAAGGAAGCCTTAATGGAGTCCGCAAAGTCACAAAGGCACATCCAGGCATGTCGTCTGGCAAGTATACCTGCGCTTGCCACTCTAGCCGCCCCCTCCTTTGCGTGAGAAATAAGATGCATGGAAGAGTTGGAAATGGACTCTAGGGTGGCTATCTGAAAAGCCACATTATCACGGACTTCGTCAGAAACAGCTCCTGCCAAGGTTTCAGAGAGCTGGTTGATAAGATCTCGCTGAAGCCTGGTAAAATGTGCCAAATAATTCAAAGACCTTAAGGCAAAGGTCGATGAAGCAAACACACGTCCCTAATCTGTCAATCGCCTGAGACTCCTTGTTGGGCGGATGGACAGTTTGGCACTCTTCTGCAAAATCCTTCTTAGTAGCAGCTGCCACCACCATAGCATCTACTGGAAGACCTTGTGACCAATAGGGGTGCTCAGCTGGGGGCGATAATATTTTATCTGGTCTCTTAGGTATCACTTCCAGGGTAGCAGGAGCCTTCCATGCGTGCTGAACGATGAGATGGACGAGTTCATCGGCAGGCGGGATGACCCAGGAGGTAGGGGGCTGGGCATGAAAAGCCTGCAGGAATACGGGTTCTTCACAGGAAGGATAAGAGGGCTTCCAGTCACCCCTCTGTCTAAGGATCTCGAGGATGTCACCAAAGGACACCTCATCAGAGGGTAACTGTGGGGACCCTTCCCCGTCATCAAAATCCATGTCTTCGGTCAATGACTCTTCAGTGGAGTCCACGTGCTTCCTCTTACACAATACTTTGCGGGGTACTTCTTCCGTGGGAGGTTCTGGAGAAGACTGCAAAGAGGGGGCCTCCTGTGGAGGAGAAACCTGAGGCTCTTGCACCCGGTGTCCAGCAGCTGAAGCTTGTGGCAGTTGCGGCACAGATGGGGAGAGGACTCCGACAAGTGAGCTTTGCCAGTGGAGGCAAGCACCCTCTCCATGGCCTGGAAGTCTGGCCCACCCAAGGAGAGATGGGAGACCGGAACCGAGCACGACAACCTCGGAACCAGGATCACACCCCACCTCGATGAACCCGCCCCCAGACCAGGAGTCTCAAGAGGACCATGCACCGTAAGAGAGACAGCATCCCTGGAAGGTGCCATAGAAAAAAATCTGCATGGAGCCAGGAATGCCCTCTCCAATGGCACAGCCACTAGCCTGAGAACAGCCCGATGCCCAGTACACTGAAGGCCACAAGGATGACTCTGGTTCCAAAGTGAGATCCACTATTGGAGTCGGAGGAAAGGAAGCTGCTGTCGAAGTAATAGGCTTCAAGACTTGAGTGGAAGTTGAAGGAGGAGTATATGTTGGGGTTTGAGGAGCTATACGTTCACCTGAATGAGGGAACGTGGATTTTGACAGTTGAGAGAGACCTCTGGCCACAAGCAACTGGTCAACAAGCTGTAACACATCCTGTTCAGAGAGACTCTTGGTTGACCTCATGGAGAAAGTTGATGGTGATTCTGGCCTTTCTAGAAAAGGACTATACTGACTGCTAGCAAAAGGATCCAGTGAAGGGGAATATTTGGTCCTTGCTAATTCAATAGGTGCAGAGCCTGGAGCTGAGGAAGTCTGCACTGAAGAAAACGGTGTGGAAAAAGTCTGCGCCGAAGATGTCAACGCCACAGTAGTTGAAGATGTCTGCACCATAAAGGCAAAGGTCTGCCCCGAAGGGTACGGTGCCATAGTGGAAAGTGTCTGCACCAGCAATAAGGACGGTGCCGAGAAGGACTGCACTGAAGCACATGTCGGTGCAGAAAATGTCGGCGCCTTGGAGTACAGAAGAGTTATACTTGGAGCCGAAGGCGAATGTACAAACGGTGCCGAAGGGGAGTGAAACTGTATTGACGGTGCTGTTAGGGGTTGCGACTGAGTTGTTGGAACCGTAGTTGTCTGCACCGGGAACTCCGGTGCTGGTATCGATAAAGGAGACATGGCTGTAGTCATAATCATTTGGGGTGGTCCCGAGCCTGGAGCTGACAGAGTCACAGGGGGCAGCGCCGGAGTAGTAATCAATTTCACCTTCTTGTGAGTCGACTCCCTACTATCTCCAGAGGGAGAAGAAGGGAGCGACTTCGATGAAGAAGAGGAAGAACACCTCTTCTGGGGTTTAACAGCAGGGGGTCAGCCCTCTGACCCAGAAATAGCCTCAGAGAAAGGAGACTTGAGGAGACCTTTCAAAATTAACTTATTCTTCCTCTTGTTGCGAGTCCTTGTAGAGATATTTTTACAAATCCCACATGGAGTATCCACAGTCAAGTGGAAGACATTAAGACAGTAGACACATATGTCATGGCCACCAGGAAGCGGTAACTTACGGCTGCAATCCTTGCACTGCTTATGCTACTTTTCTTATCCAACATAACTGGTGTGAAGAAGAAGCACAGTACCAAAAGGAAGAATAAATGCTACCCAAAAAAGGTAAAAAGAGAAAAAGAAGGATTACCAGCGATGGTAATGGAGAATTACCACAAGGTAAGAAAAGAGGGTAATAAAGGGAAAAGACTAAAGGGAGAGAGTGTAAAGAGTGTGATAGGGTAGGAAAATATTAGAATAAACTCTTGAGAAAAATTGAGAGTAAGAATAATATAAATATAAACTTTCAAAAAATTAGACACTTAGCTGAGAGAGTGGCTTGACATGGCTGTACAGCAATGCGGCAAACGAGATCTGAAGTAACAGGGAGGAGAGCATTCTGGGTAGGACCTTGGCTCGAGAGTTTTTGGCTGACATGAGCTTGATATTGGCCGGCTCGGTTCCGAGGATGGAACTGATAACCCATCAGTAAGGAATGAACGAAGATTAACAACATCAAATCTGTATGTTATGTGCTGAGCTTCAAGAATGTAACCACAGTGTACACTACTGGAAAAAAACAGAGTTAACTTGCAAACACTAAGAAATTAAGTTGACAAGTAAAGAGTTTTACGATTGTGTTTACCACAGCTAGAAGACAGAATGTCTGCAGCTAGAAATTCTTTCTATTGTCTGGAAACAGAAATAATTACAAGTTTCAAGGGTAAATGTGTGTAACTGTTTTACAACTTCCAGTTCTAGACAAACTTTTAAGAGATAAGTATTTTTGACACAGAGATGTTAAATTTTAAATTCCTGTTAGCCTGAGGACTAAAGGCAAAGGTATCAAAGAATAATGTAATCTGAGATGCCCCAGCAGTAATGTTTGATAGTAATTTAAGAACTATCTCTGAGAGTAAGTCTGGGCATTTTGTATCTTGTCTTGGATCTAGAAACATCCTCTCACCAGCACTTCTGCCTTGCTAATAGTAAGTATTAGACTATAGTGATTTCTCTGAGAGATATATAGGAATATAGCAAGATTAGTTTAGATGTTTTCTGCATTTATGTGAGACTGTTCTGTAATGTTGTTTTAAAATATTTCCTGTGATTCTGAACTCTGTTGTCACTGTATTGAGTATTGTCTTGTTCCTTTATTATTTATTATTAAATGAGCTCAACAGCAGTGGTACATACAAGGATAACAAGGAATAAAGATGGCAGGAAGGAGGGGAAGGAATTAGCCAGGTGTAAGACAGCAGCAGAGCCAAGAATAAGACAGGTGAAATTTGAGGAGAAATTTGAACTGCAGGTGATTTGGTGTAGTAAGTACATTTTGGGGGATAGAGTTCCATGTTCTTGCAATGTGTTTGGAGTAAAGAGATTCACCAGAAAAGTTGTTTGTTTTTGAGACTTGTAAGAGGAATTTGTCAGAAGATCTAAGTAATATTTTATTAGAGTGGGGATGAAGCAAGTTGCAGAGTGCAGAGCACCTGTCTGGGAAGTAGAGTATGCTATGGGCCACAGTGAGTTGGGTGTATGTGAGGTAAATGTGGAGCTCAAGCCATTGTTGTAATGTAGTTAAGAATGTTTGGGGTGAAAAGTGTTTTTTGTTATGTATCTGTCTAAATGTAGTGTTCTTGGTGATACATTGGCATTGTCTAACCAGGTAGATGGGTAGGTGGTCTCTGATACTATTTGGAAGGCAACCTGAGAGGTAGTTGTGTGATGACTTGCTGGTTAATATCTAGTTTAGTACTGAATGTTTATTGGTTGTTTTGCCCTCTCTAGTTAGAGCTTATATAAGCTAAGAGCATGCATAAAGGTGCATGAAAGTTGATGGTTTGTCAGCGGAACAATAATCCAGTCTGTGTGAATGTCACTCATAACTACAGTTTCTTGAGAGAATGCAAAGGATGTCCAGGGCAGAAAGTCTTCAATTACGGCAGGATTGTTTCCAGGTGTGATGTAGGAAGCTATTTTAATTATAGAAGTTTTGGAGTTTATTACAAGTTTGGTAAATAACAGTTCTGTGTTATTTTATTTTGGAGGGTTAGGTTCAAGGAGTTGAAGGTTGAGAGTACTTTTATATGTAATAGCTATGCCTCCACCCAGTTTGTTTAGTCTATCCATTCTTTGGATGTTGTAGCCTTGGGTTAGTAATTCACTATCCCTTATGTTGGGTTTTAGCCAGGTTTCAGTTAGAACTGCTATGTCAGGAGCATAGAGTGAGACAATTGCATGAAATGCGTGTATTTTATCTGATAGACTCCAGAGGTTCATGTTTAGAAGAAAGAGATTTTATTTATTGGGGGTAAGAGTTATATTAATGTTAGTATTCGTATGGGGAAGTGTGTTTGCTTCCAGTGGGTTAGGGCGGATGTCTCCACTAAGTCTGAGGTCAATGTTTAAATGAATAATGGGGTCAGGATATTTGAGGGTACGTTTGGTACATTTACGAAAAAGATGAAGTGAATATTCATGAGTGTATCTGTATGTGTGAAGTCCTAGACTGGTGATGGTGAAGAGGCTACGTTATCATAACACAGTGTATGAATTTGGTGTAGTGAAGTGAATGCAAGTGTAGGGGAAGAGGAAGGAGATGGTGTTGATAAGAAGTTAGAAGAGACGTTAAGAAAAGAAGAGATAGTAGAGTAGTTTGGTAGAGCAGCATGATGGACTGGGGTGAAGACAATAGAAGGATATTAGGGGATAAGGAAAGTTGGAGAGAAGGAGTCTTGGTAGAACAAAAGTTCTTGGTAGAACAAAAGTGAAGTATCAAGTAGAAGGAAAAAATTACGATGAGGAAAAGGGAGTATAGTTGGAGAGTGATAAGCTGGAAAGAGAGAGTGAGGAGAAAGAGAGGAGTAGAGGAAGAAGAGAGTGGAGGGAGGAAAGTATTTATTAAACAAACAGAAATACAGAATAAAACAGCACTTAAGGCTGTAAATTATCTAAGCAAATATAAATTCAGGAGAAAAATAAGAAGTTATGTACCTACCATAACGTTCCATGTTAGTTGTCTTCTCTCGCCTTCTTTCTTGCTTGATGGTTCGGAGCCGATCCCTCGGCTCCGACTCGGCACTTGCTAAGCTCGAGAGTCTCTTTTACCAGCTCGAGGCAGCCCCATATCCCATGATGCAAGGCGGTAAGTACCCAGATCTCGTTTGTTGACAAAGGGCAATAACACCAAGCATGAAATACTTCCCAAAGGAAGAAGAAACTTACAGATGGAAAAAGGACCAGGTCTGAATGGTCTTTAGCATAATAGTTTCTTATACAAGGTCTGTCCAGGCCAGGGGGAAGGAGGGAGGGTCGCAAGAAAGAAGGCGAGAGAAGACAACTAACATGGAACGTTATGGTAGGTACATAACTTCTTAATGTTAAGTTGTCAATCTCGCCTTCATTCTTGCTTGATGGGACCGCGTCCCTAGCACCTCTATCCTGGGTGGCTCAATGGAAAAAACTCTTGAGGACTGTAGAGCCAAAACTGGCTCTGTCCCTGGAGGCCAAGTCCAATATGTAATGGGAAACAAAAGTGTGAGGAGTAGCCCAAGTGGCCGCTGCACAAATAGTGTCCAAAGGAAGTCTAGCTTGAAAAGCTGTAGAAGTAGCTAAACTCCTAGTTGAATGTGCTTTAGGTTTTGAGCACAGCTGTTTTCCCCTGAGCGTATAAATTTCAGTGATGACCGAAGAAAGCCATCTGGACAAAGTCACTTTAGAAACAGGAAGGCCTTTTTTATTATCCGCATAGGAAACAAAAGTTGATCAGATTTTCTAAATTTTTGTTCTGTCCAAATAATATCTAAGTTGACGATGGACATCAAGATAATGTAGCTTTTGTTCAGCTCTGTCTGAATAGTTAGGGAAAAATACCGGGAGATCAATGGATTGATTCAAATTGTTCTTTGAAGCGACCTTAGGTAAAAAGGTTGGGTTAGTTCTCAAAGATACTCTGTCTTTGTGAAAAACCAAATAGGGGGGTCGAACCGAAAGAGCATGAAGTTCAGACACCCTCCTGGCAGATGTAATAGCCACTAGAACTAACGTTTTCCAAGAAAGATATTTCAGGGAACAAGAAACAGCTGGCTCGAAGGGGGGAAGAATCAAGGATGTCAGCACTAAATTTAGATCCCACTGAGGAGGAGGATTCCTGATTGGAGGTTTTAGTAGGAAAATTCCTTTCAAGAAGGCCCTGCAGAGCCTATGGGACATAATATTATGATCTGCTATCCCTACATGAAAATTGGAAATAGCAGCCAATTGAACTCTGACTGTGGAAGAAGAGGAGCCTGCATGAAAAATCTCTGCTAAGAAGTCCAGAACTGCCTGAACAGGGGCAGTAAAAGGATCAATATTTTGGGCCTTAGCCCAATAAGAGAAACGTTTCCATTTGCTTGTGTAAATCCTCCTGGTAGAGGATTTTAGTGAAGCTACTATGATGTCTCTAACTGGGTTAGAGATCAAAGGAAGCCTGGCTAAGGAAGGAAGTGGAGCAACCATGCTGTGAGGTTGAGAGAAGGGATTGACCGGTGCAGCTGACCGGATTGGTGAACCAGAAGATCTGGCACTGGGTCCAGATGCCACGGCTGCACCAAAAGGTGATGATGGAGGAACGGAACCAAACTTGTCGAGGCCAGTAAGGGGCAATGAGAATCAATTTGGCTCTCAAAGCGGTAGCTTTCTGGATCACCTGAGGGATCAGAGGAAATGGAGGAAGGCATAAAGAAGTCCCTGGGGCCAATCCTGGGTCAGAGCGTCTCTGGGGGATGGCCTGATAGAGGAAGAGGCTGAAGAAGTCTGGACATTTGCTGTTTTGGGGAGTAGCAAAAGATCGCAACATGGACGACCCCATTCCAGAAAAATCTCTTCCGCTATAGATTGCTTGAGAGACCACTCGTGAGGCATGAGGATAGCTCTGCTCAATCTGTCCGCTATAATGTTGGTTTTCCCAGGGATATGCGTTGCTACCAGAAACCGATGAGAGGAGATCGCCCATTGCCAAAGTCTGAGCGCTTCTCGACACAAGGGGTAGGACTTGGTTCCGCCCTGTTTGTTGATATACCAAACTACAGACATGTTGTCTGTGTGGACTGCAATTGTCCCTACGGGAAGAAAGTCGTTGAGGGCTTGCAACGTTAAAAGCACTGCTCTCATCTCCAGGACATTTATGTGCAGATGGTACTCGAACGGTTGCCACGTCCCATGAACCATCCTGCCCTGATAATGACCCCCCCCACCCGATCAGGGAGGCATCCGTGGTGACAGTGGCTATCGGGGACGGAGGTACAAAGCACCTGCCTTGGTGAACCTGAGACGATGTGATCCACCAAGCAAGATGCTCTTTGCATGTCTGTGTCACCAGAATCTGGTGACGCATTGGAAGTTGCTGGTATGACCACTGTGTGAACAGCATCCACTGAAGAAGGCGCATGTAGAATCGAGCCAGGGGAAGAAGAGTAATGGCCGCAGCCATGAGACCTAATACCTTTAGAACCATTCTGGCCTGTATTTTCTTGCTGGCCAGAATGATCCTGACATGAGTCTGAATGTCTGAAACTCTTTGTTCTGTAAGGGTAGCTGACATCCGAACAGTGTTTAAGTTTGCGCCTATGAAGGTAATAGACTGGCAGGGCGATAAGGATGACTTTTCGAAGTTGATTGAGATGCCCAAATGAGAACAAAGGTCTATTGTGTAATCCCTGGCTTGTATAAGCTGATGCCTGGTGGTGGCTGACAGGAGCCAGTCGTCGAGATACGGAAACACCTGGAATCCTTGACGTCTCAGGTGAGCCGTGACCACTGCCATGCATTTGGTGAACACTCTGGGGGCTGTAGTGAGACCAAAGGGCAGGGCTCTGAACTGGAAATGACTGGACCCCAGCCGAAAGCGGAGAAATCTCCTGGAGGCGTCTGTGAATTTTGATGTGATAGTACGCATCCTGAAGATCTATTGAGCACATCCAGTTGTCCTTCTGTAAGAAGGGCAGAATTGACTGAAGAGTGACCATTCGGAATCTTGTCTTCCTGACAGACTTGTTGAGTCTGCTGAGATCCAATATTGGTCTCCAGTCTCCCGTCTTTTTGGGGACCAAAAAGAACCTTGAGTAGATTCCGGGCTCTGCATGGTCTATTGTAACTGGCTGAATGGCTCTTTTTTGCAGTAGTTTTGCGATTTCTAACTCTGCAATGTCCCTTAGACCGGGTGGTACATCTGGAAGGGAATTTGAGGGGAAAGGACTTTCCTCGAAAGGAATTATGTAACCCTTGGATATGATCGACTGTACCCATGTGTCTTGAGTGAGGGAATGCCAGGCTTCTGGGTACAGTGATAATCTTCCCCCGACTGCCTCCAAGGAGGGACAGCCGGGCAACACCTCAGGGATGCTGAAAGGGCTTGTCAGAGAGAGGCTCCCTGTTTCCCTGGTTCTTCGGACCCCCTCTGCCTCTAGAGCGGCATCTGTTATTGTTACCCCCTCTGCCTCTAGGGGTAAACTGACCACGTGAATCCGGCGTGACTCCTTGGGATTTACGGAACCACATCTTCCCACCCTTCTGTCCTTTGGGATAAGGCCTAGAAGGGGTGGAAAAACGGACTCCAACAGCAGAAAGAGTCTTGCCGTCCTGCTCGCACCTGGTCAAGGTTTCCTTCACCTGAGGGCCAAACAAAGCTGACCCATCAAAGGGAGAATTTGTGAAGGACGCCTTAAAGGGATCCACAAAATCACATAGCCGCATCCAGGCTTGGCGTCTAAGAGCCACACCTGTGCCTGCGGCTCTACTCGCTCCATCCGCAGCATAAGATATTAGCCGCATGGAGGAGTTTGCAATGGAATTGAGGGTTCCTAGCTGAGAAGCAAATTTTTCTTGAGCCCCTGCAGCTGTAGGATCCTGAACTACTTCTCCCAGCTCCTTCAGGATATCCCTTTGGAGTCTGGTGAAGTGACATAGGTAATTCAGCGAACGCATAGCAAAGGTCGCTGAGGAAAACATCCGCTTACCGTACCTATCCATGGTCCTAGAGTCCTTATTAGGAGGATGGACGGGCACGGAAGGATCTGCAAGTTCCTTTTGGTGGCCGCAGCCACCACCATGGCATCAGCGGGGACACCCTTAGTAAGGAATTGTTTGTCGCTCGGGGCAGTGATAAATTTTGAAGGCCTCCTAGGGACTGGCTCTACAGAGTCAGGAGCTGCCCACGCCTTTCGTGCAATCACCTGCATAAGGGGGTCGAAAGGCGGAGATACCCAGGAGGTGGAGGGCCGAGATCCAAACGCCTCTAGGTATACTGACTCATCCTCAGAGGGATTGTTGGTGGGCCAGTTTCCCCTCTGTTTCAGAAGTTCTAGGATGTCTGAGAAGGAGACATCCTCAGAGGGGGATCTAGGGGATCCCTCTGACTCATCAAAGTCAGTATCCAAAGTGACAGACTCGGGGAAGTCTACAAGCTTCCTCTTACAAGTCCTCTTCCTAGGAGGATGTCCCGAAACATCTGGCGAATCCTCGCAAGCAGGGGAAATTCCCAATGGGGAAACCTGAGGCGGAGGATCTCTGGGTCCTGTAGCAAGAGAAGTGGCAGAGATGTCAACAGGTACTATAGAGGGAGGAGCTACGGGAACAGACTGCTGACTGATACCAGTGGCCAGTACACTCTTCATCACCTCGAATGCTCCCCTCCCAGGCAGGTCCGAGAGAACCCGCTCCGAAGAGCTAGGAACTCCAGGGACCACCGAGAGGGAAGTCTCCGAGGCAGATGTCGGAGCCGAGCTCACCAAGGCCGAGGCTCCAAGGGAAGAGCGGGTTGGACAAGGGTCCGATGCCACTCACCCCTCGGAGGAGACCATGGAAGCCCGACCACCGAATCCCTCTAAGGAAGGTCTCAAGAGGAGATAAGAGTAGAGGCTGAAGGAACAGAAGGGGTATCCGTCCTCCAGCCGTAGCAGTAACCATTCGAAGACTCCAACTCCAAGCTCTGGGGTAGAGTTGAAGGAGGAACTGTAACGGGGTGTGGACCAACAGTCGTCTGTTGAGACGGACTGTGTAACATTTGGGCCAGTACCTGTGACTTGAGTAATCTACTGACCACTCTCTCTAGGTCATGATCTGACAACCTGGATGACCTTGAAGATCGGCTCCGATGGCTCCGTTCCGATAGAAGAGGTGAAGCCCGGGCCGAAAGTATCGGCTCCAAGGAAGGAGACCTCGACCTCTTCCTGGAATGAGCCATCGGAGCCGATACAATAGATCCTGTCGGAGCCGACCTCTCGGAGCCGACAGGAAGCCTCGATGTATCGGCTCCAGCGGAGCCGATACAGCCACCAAAGTAACGGTGTCGGAGCCGATCGGAGCCGACACCGATGCCTGTGCCACATGGGTGTCGGAGCCGATCGGAGCCGACATCGAAGTGGTCAATACAGATTCGGCACCGATAGCCATCGGTGCCGAAGGCTTCAAGCTAGAATCGGCTCCAGCCGAGCGATCTCGACTCAATGCAGTCGAGCCGAGGCCGCAGGCTTAGATACAGAAGCCTGGGCCTTGGAAGGTTTTACTGATTTAGGTGGAGCCGACTTGGCGGAGAGCCCTCCGGCTTAAGAAGGCCCCTAAGAATCAGTTTATTCCGTCTCTCCTGCAGGACTCTCTGGCTGAAGGAGTGACAAATAGCACAGGAGTCCTGCAGGTGAAGAGGGCCCAAACAATACAGGCAAGAAGTGTGACCGTCTGTCAGAGACATCTTCTGACAGCACGAGTCACACTTCTTAAAACCTGAGACCCTCTCCTTTGACATGGTGCTGAAAAAACACACACACACACCAGTCAAAATTAAGTTAAATAAAATACCAAAAGGTATTCTATAAACCAACACACACACCCTAACAGGGGGGGGATGGGATAGGGAAAAGATTGACTAACAAAAAATTAAAGAAGACAGGGAATTTCTGTCAGAAAAAGTACAATTTAAACTTAAAAACTATCAATAAAAGGTTTTGACTAAAAAGGGGCTTAAATATCACAAAAGTGAACAACTTACCAGGAGCTGGTAAAAAGAAGACCTCCTAAGCGAAGCAAAGCGAGATCTGGGTACTTACCGCCTTGCATCATGGGATATGGGGCTGCCTCGAGCTGGTAAAAGAGACTCTCGAGCTTAGCAAGTGCCGAGTCGGAGCCGAGGGATCGGCTCCGAACCATCAAGCAAGAATGAAGGCGAGATTGACAACTTAACATCAATAATTTCCTGCTAGACAAATGAGGAATCAGATCAGAATTCCAACAACAGAAATATAAGACCATGTGTTCTGAGCTCGGTTTGCTGCAGCCTTTCAATTAAGATAACAGCAGGCATCCACACACTCTTAATATAAGCAGGAAAATAAAAAAAATAAGCTAGGAAATTAGCACAGTTGCCTACATCCAAAATACAACAAAAGATAATTTCTCTGCTATAGAGAAATTACCGCTGGTTGTATGAAGCTAAAACTAGTCCAAAAACTATAACAATGGGGAAATGAGAATAATCACAGACACATGCATAAGCAGACTTTCATCAACAAAGGAAGTATTGCTCATAGTTAGATAATCAGTTTGCACTCAGTAAATAACTAAACTAAGAACTCCTTTAACAAAGCAGCTCTCCGGCACAAAAGGTGGGCCTACTAACCCGTCGCTCTTCTTTTGACCAAATAATCTGACCAAAAATGGATCATTCATTGCCTCCAGTCACTTGATATTCACAACAATCACAGTCTGTGGACCTTTATTAATTTGTGGGTGTCCAATAATTCAGTAAAGTTACTATCTGGTTTCATGGAATGGGTCAAAACTTAGTTGAACATTAGTTGGGTCCATCTTTACAACATGCACTTCTTAAACATCGGGACATCGACTTTTGTGAAAATTCTTCCAATATGCCATTACAGAAATCCACTTTTGGAAAGTAACAAATGTTAAATACCACAGATAATTAATATGCTTTGATCAAGTAATTGTATGATCATACCCTTGGGAGTTGCATGACAAGGGGCGCGCACACATTTCTCTCAGATGTGAACTGCCAGTGAATTAACACAGTCACCACTCTTCAATAATAAGTTTAGAGATAGCAAGAGAAGAATTAGTTGTTTTGCCCACTCTAGCTGGAGATTGTATAAGCTAAGAGAATGCATAAAGGTGCAAGACATTTGATGGTTTGTCAGTGGAACAATAATCCAGTCTGTGTGAATGTCACTCATAATTACAGTTTCTTGGGAGAATGCAAAGGATATTCAGGGCAGAAAGTCCTCAGTTATGGCAGGATTGTTTCCAGGTGTGATGTAGGTTGCTATTTTGTAGATGCTTTCGAGTTTATTACAAGTTTGGTAAAGAGCAGTTCTGTGTTATTTTATTTTGGAGGGTTAGGTTCAAGGAGTTGAAGGTTGAGAGTATTTTTATAGGTGATAGCTATGCCTCCACCCCATTTGTTTAGTCTATCCATTCTTTGGATGTTGTAGCCTTGGGCTAGTACTTCACTATCCCTTTATGTTGGCTTTTAGCCAGGTTTCAGTTAGAACTGCTATGTCAGGAGCATACAGTGAGACAGTTGCATGAAATTTGTGTATTTTATTTGATAGACTACAGAGGTTCATGTTTAGAAGAAAGAGATTTTATTTATTGGGGGTAAGAGTGATATTAATGTTAGTATTTGTATGGGGAAGTGTGTTTTCTTCCAGTGGGTTAGGGAGGATGTCTCCACTAAGTTTGAGGTCAGTGTTTAAATGAATAACGGGGTCAGGATATTTGAGGGTAAGTTTGGTGCATTTACGAAGAAGCTGAAGTGAATGTTCATGAGTGTATCTGTATGTGTGAAGTCCTAGACTGGTGATGGTGAACAGGATAGGTTATTATAACACAGTGTGTGAATTTGGTGTGGTGAAGAGAATGCAAGTGTAGGGGAAGGGGAAGGAGATGATGTTGATAAGAAGTTAGAATAGACGTTAAGAAAAGAAGAGATAGTAGAGTAGTGCGGTAGAGCAGCATGATGGAGTGGAGTGAAGACAACAGAAGGATATTAGGGGATAAGTAAAGTTGGAGAGGAGTCTTGGTAGAACAAAAATTCTTGGTAGAACAAAAGTGAAGTATCAAGTAGAGGGAAAAATTTACGATGAGGAAAAGGGAGTATAGTTGGAGAGTGAAAAGCTGGAAAAAGAGAGTGAAAGGAGAAAGAGAGGAGTAGAGGAAGAAGAGAGTGGAAGGAGGAAAGTATTTATTAAACAAACAGAAATACAGAATAAAACAGCACTTAAGACTGTAAATTATCTAAGCAAATATAAATTCAAGAGAAAAACAATATTTCCTGCTTGTCAAATGAGGAATCAGATCAGAATTCCAACAACAGAAATATAAGACCATGTGTTCTGAGCTCGGATTGCTGCAGCCTTTCAATTAAGATAACAGCAGGCATCCACACACTCTTAATATAAGCAGAAAAATAAAAAAAAATAAGCGAGGAAATTAGCAACAATTGCCTACATTCAAAATACAACAGAAGATCATTTCTCTACTATAAAGAAACTACCGCTGGTTGTATGAAGCTAAAACTAGACCAAAAGCTGTAACAATGGGGAAATGAGAATAATCACAGACACGTGTATAAGCAGTCACCACTCTTCAATAAAAAGTTTAGAGATAGCTAGATAAGAATAAACAAAGTACTCAAAAGTTAGACAAACTTCTTAAATTTTTGATTTGTACCTGAAGCCTCAAAGGTCAAAAGCACATCCATAGTGCATATCGAACTCCAGGAATTTATAGCGCAATCAAAATTAAATGACATTGAGAGAAATCAATCAAGCTTCACAACTGCTGCCTTAAGGAAGTGCATGCACACTTCAGCATATGAAAAACATCCCAATCAAGTGCACAAGTTCATAGGTAGGTACTAGGCTATCTGCCCGAAGGCATTTATAAGCCTAGCCAGAATGTGTTGGCTTACACCGCCCCCTTACATTAGTTCCCTGTGCCTCTGTCCAGCAGAGCCACTGAAGTGATCCCCGGTATAAACTTTCTGTTTCCCATCCACTCGTCAAGATTTCTCTTGAAGAGTGTTAACGAGGAGCTCTGCCTAATGTAGATTAGAATCTTGTTCCAAAGCATAGGAAGTCTCTAGGACAGGAATCTATCCCTCCAGCACATCCTATTTATTGTTGTGGTGAGGATTAGATCCCCAGAGCATGTGGCTTGAATGGGATATGGTTTTCTTTAGGTGAAGCATGTCCATCAATTCTGGGTTGGACATGACTTTGTATGTCAGGCAGAGATCACCTCTGAGTAGGCGGTATGCAAGCTAGTACAGCTGGAGTTTCTTCAGTCGAGCTGCATAGGGCATCTGTTTGATACCAGTGATCCTCTTGGTGAGGTACTTCTGTGCTCTTTCCAGCTGTTGCAGGTGTCTTGTAAGGTACATCCCAAATGGGGCATTGTACTCTATGATGGGTCTGATGAGTGATGAGTAGAGGGGCACAATGACCTCTTTTGATCTGGATGCGAAGCCTTTTGTGATTAGGTGGGCCACATAGAAGGATTTTCTAACCACTTTGGCAATGTTATTATCAAAGGAGAGATTACTTCTACTTGGGTCCCCAGATCCCTTATTACATCTTCCGTATTTAGGGGACTACCAACTATGTGGTAGTTTGTGGATACTTTGCTTTTCCCAAAGGGGATGACTATGCACTTTTTGGCATTTAGACTGAGGCCATGATTTTGACATCAAGTATCCATCTCAGTGAGACCCTTTTGGAGGATGTCTGTGTCAGCGGGAGAGTCAATTATAGCCCTTAGTTTGCAGTCGTCTGCGAACTTGGTCAGCCATAGTCCTCCTGTGCTTGCCTGTACCTCTGAGAAGTATATGCCGAACAGGAGGGGTCCTAGGACTGAGCCCTGGGGAACGCCACTTGTAACCGGTTTAGTCGGACCTAGCTCCCGCAACTCTCACCATGTGGGTTCTGTCCGTGAGCCAGTTGGCAACCCATCTTGTGATACAGGGGTTTATGTTCAGGCTGGTGAGCTTGTCTATAATACCAGAATGGGGAATGGTGTTGAAGGCCTTTGCGGGATCTAGGTAGGCTGTGTGTACCACCTTTCCCTCATCTATAGCCATGGTAACTGTCTCAAAGAAGTTCACCAGGTTCAGCAGGCATGCTCTGCCCTTAACAAAGCTGAACTGGGTAGAGTCCAGTGTTTGGAGGTTCCCAATGTCTCTGTTAATGAGTTCCATGATGATGTGCTCCATAGCCTTGCAGAACAATCTAATCAGGCTTATAGGGCGATAGTTCCTGGGGTCTGTTGTGGGTCCACCTTTATGGAGTGGAATAACTGTTGCTGTGCGCCACTCTATGGGTATGTAGCCTATGGAGAGGCTGAGTTTGAACAGTGTGCTTAGGTGAGGGGTTAGTTCCTCTTTGAGCTTGTGTAGGACACAACCTGGGACACCGTCCGGTCCCATTGATGCTGTGTTTTTGGCTTTGCAGAGGACTGTTTTAACCTAAGTGTCTTTGATTTCAAGGGCTCTACATTCTTCTTGGTATGGTTATGGGCCCTTCTGGGGGGTGAGAGGGGGGTGAAGTTTGCACTGAACCTGTCAGCCAGGATGTTGGCAATATCGGTCGGTTCAGTGCATTTTGTGCCATTTTGCACTAACACTGAGCAGATCTGAGCAATGCCACTTAGATTCTTGACATAGCTAAAGAATGCCTTGTGGTTATCTTTGGAGTCCTTGGCAATTTTTCTTTCAAAGCTCGCCCTGGATGATTTTATGAGGGATCGTAGTTTCTTGCTGATACTGATCAGGGATGTCTTCCCTTCTTGGGATTTTACTCTTTTCTGTACTAGCTTCCTCCTTCTATTGTATAGTTTGTTTATGGCAGGGGTCCACCAGACTGATTTCCTTTTTTTGGAAGAGTGAGTCTTGGTTTTGCTTGGGATAGCATGATCTATACATTCTTGTAGGTACCCGTAGAATGCATTAGTAAAGCATTTTGCAGCTTGGACAGTGTTATCCTTTAGCATGGGGGGGCTTTGAAACTTTCCACCTCGGTCTTAAGTAACGTGAAGTTTGCTTTTGAAAAGTTTTTCACGGTGGTTTCCTTGTCCGGGGGTGGGGGCAGAATGTGGATATCCAAAGTGATTTGTTTATGGTCAGATCTAACCAATGAGGGGTTGACCTCCGGTGTGGAACACTGGTCGCCCATGTTGGTGATGACCAGGTTCGATATGTTGTCACCTCTGGTGGGAGTGTTGACCAGTTGATCCACGGCACTTGAGTTTATAAATTCTAGGAAATGTTGGGTAAGGGAGTTAGTACTTCAGTAGTTCTCCCAGTTAATGTTTGGGTAACTGAAATCACCCAACATTAGGGTGTTTGGTAGGACCTTTATGTTTCTCAGTGTTTCCAGAAATGCGGAATGGGGGTCCTGGGACACGGTGGGTGATCTGTAGCAAGCTACAATTTGAATTGCAGTTTTGCCCATTGTTAGCTGCACGTGGATGATCTCTGAAGCATCGTGCTGTGCCACTAACCTGGAAGTGTGGGTATCCTTGATGAATATGGATACGCCCTTGCCTTTTGTATTTCGGTCTGGGTTCTATGGCCGAAATGTATGGTACGAGTTGTAGCCTGGTAGTGCTGGGGTGCTCTCTGGAGCTTTAAACCAGGTTTCTGTTACTGCGCATATATCAATTTTCTCCATACTGAGGAGTGCCTCAAGTGTGTGCATACTGAGGTTTAGACTTCTGGCATTAAGTAGCATTACCCTCAGCTTTTTGTTACTTGTGCTATTTACGGCGGTGGGTTTGTCTTTTGAGCCTTGCCTAAAAAAGGCACTATGGGGGTGGCAAGAGCCTTGGCCAATATTCAAAAGCCTAAGGGTGACAGGTACAAGCCATCTCTAGCGAAGCAGCGCAGCTTGTCGAGCATGTCATCCCAGGCGGACAGACACTGGAACCCCTTTGAATGACACCAGAAACTTAGCCAATTGTTGAAATTGATCATTTTTTCTTTATACCGTGGTATCAATCTTGGTGAGGGCAGGATGCTACTCAGGGTCAGGGTCATACCGGCCTGGGCTACATGATCAGAGAGCTCTTCCATGTCACTTTTCATGTAGTCCAGGGAGGTATGGCTCAGGTCATTCACACCAACATGGACAATGACAGAGTCATATTCTGGAGTGACCTGAGTGCTTGTGTTATGTGGCGGATGCTGGCACCTGACAGGCAGCTAACAGTAACCTTCTCCTTATTCAGCCTAGTGAGTGGGACATCAGTGTGCCTGACTATAGAGTCACCTATTACTAGTATATTGGGTATGTTATTTTGCCTTAAGGGCTGTGATTGCATGGCACACTGGTTTTGGGAAGTATGTGTTTCATGGTTTGTGTTTGGGGGTGGAGGTTTCTTAGATGTCTGCTTTGGGGGTCTCTGTTGCTTTTGCAGATTTTTATTTAGAGCCTCCGAGTATGTTTTTGTGTATTTGTGTGTGTTTTTTGCCGGTGCTGGTTTGATGGGTCTATGTGAGACCGGTGGTGTGATGCAAGTATTTCCCTTCTCCTCTTGACTGTGTGATCCAGTCTTGGGTTGAGAGAGCTTAGCCTCCAGTTTGGCTTTATAATTGCATCTCTCGCATGTATTAGTGTTTGGTGGTAGGAGGAGAGGGTTGTCTGTGTACATGAGGCAGTTGTAACATTGCCTCAAAATGCCCAGAATCACCAGTTCGACTGGAGAATACAACTGAAACTGCCCTTTGGGCATGCCTGGATAGGTACAGTGAACTGTTTTACTGAATGGCTGGTAAGGCTGAATAGAGAGCCTTGTTGTTCTGTACATAGGGGGGGTCTAGTGCTAGGGTTTATAAGTGCTTGCTATGAGTTTTGAGCAACTGCTAGGCTGAGAAATGAATGGCTTGAGTGCTTAAGTTGAAAGTTTGTCTAGTTTCAAGGGAAAAATTGAAAAGGAGACTTTGTGGAGCCGAAAATAGTTATACCCTAGCTAACCGGCACTCAAAACTGGGCAAATGCGATTTTTAGAGCAGGGAAATGAAAGAGAGAGAAATTTGCCCAAAATGGCCAATAAACTACTAATTACTGAGCTGACACCACTCCTCCAGGGACAGATAGGCTGCTCAAAGCTCCCCTCCTCTCTCTCACAGGTGAACAGAGAAACTTCCTTCTATCCAAGTAAAGTATGGGCAAACACAGAAAATTGTAACACAGCCCTGAATTCAGCACTATCCTGAAAACTGGACTATACTAGCTTAGAAAGGTGGGAACAAATATATATATATATATATATATATATATATATATATATATATATATATATATATATATATTAGAAAATAAAGCAGATACACTAAAAAAAAACACTTTAAATGCACAGAAAGGGATACTTATTGTTATATATCTCAGATCAGAGTTGTAGTCAATGCCCCAGTAATAAAGTAGGAAGAAACACAAATACAGTATATATAACAATAGAAAACGAACAAACTGATTTAAACAAGTTACCCAATTAACCAGAAAAAAGCTCAAAACTAAGCCCTATTCCAGCAGTCTTCAATCAGACAAGTTCTAACTGCACATGCAGGGGAACCTTCTCCAAAAAAAGATGGCCTGGAGCAGTGCTCAAGTTATACAAACAAAGCTAGATTCAGCAGGCCTGAATCTGGTCTATGCTACAGCAACAAGGCTCACCAATTTCAGAAAGAAACAGTTCAAATAAGCAGGCACAATAAGCCTGTGACCAGAAATTCCCAGCTCAGAAGGGCAGAATCCAGCTTCTCCTCCCACAAGAGTGCAGACCATAAACCTTCTTAATGTAGAATAACTGGCCTAAAGCCCAAGTGCTTAAATCAGAACTAATACACTTTTAGAATAACAGACACTGAGCCTTCAATCAGCAATTCCCAACTTAGAAGGCTGTAAGCTACCTGTCCTGCCACAGCAGTGCAGACCACAAACCTTCTTAATGTAAAACAACCGGTATGAAGCCCAAGTGCTTAAACCAAAAGACTTAGGATAACAGTTACAATTTAATCAGGCTACTACCAAGCAGTAATAAATGCAGCAAAATAAATAAAACTGAGTACTTTTAAGAAGAGGCAAAAGCAAAATAAAGTAGGAGGAAACACAAATACAGTAAAAGCAGATGAATAAAGTGCAATTTCTTTTTGTTAGTAAAATGCAAGGAGAGAGGAAGGAAGAACCTAAGTGGGTTGGCCTTCTCAAATCTTCTCTCTGTATTAAGTAGAGTGAACACTAGACTCAGGACATGATCTCACTGTACACGGTTAAGTGAGCAATGAGATGCTTGTAGTCGGAGTCCACGGACTGTTAATGGTGTTATTACAGTGAGCTGAGATTTATCGAAATTACATTTTCCTTTGCAGATACATATCCAGTCATTTATCATCATATAAATGAAACCAAACAAGTGCACGCAGGTGTAGTTTCAAAGTTAGTCCAGCCACAAAAAATAGGCTTGTGCCTGAGCTAAAATCAGGCTGAACTTATTAGAAATTTTTATGACAGTAAGGGCTTTAAACTCATAAATAACCATTTAGCTTTCATGCCAACTCAGCAAGCCTAGACATCTTGGTCTTGATTTCTAAGTACTGCTGATCATCTCCAAAAGAACAGTTAGACAATACAGATGTAAAGTTCCAAAAGAATGGAATCTTCCTTACTGTGCAAATTCTGAAAAAGTGAAGTAGACGAGTCATCTTCAGAAATGGATGCCTTAGAATTCTAGCAGCAGTGATCATCTTAGCTGCAGCGATACTAAGTATCTGCTTTAGCAAATCAGTAAATGCAGATTGGTCTGCCTGTTCCATCAGAAGGTCATTTCTCCTTAACATTTGTGGCATATTCACCTCCACCACTTCAGACAAAGACTTGAAAAAAAAATACTTTCTGTGTTCTGGCTCCACCCATCTCTTCTTTACACTCCTTTGGTGTCTTAAGTTGCCATGAGCTGTTGACCGTTTTAAAATACTTGTCTGTGTTCTTTTTTTTGATTTCTCCAAGTCTTTTGGGTTTCTAATACCATGATGGGAATGGACCCCATTCCTAAGTCAGAGTATGATTAAAGTTCATGAAATTAATATTCTTTCACTCTTTCATGTTAGCCAAAAGTGCTCTTCACAGTACCCGCAATGTGCCCAGCAATGACTCCTTTTGCAATTCATACGGTGTTATATGAATTGGTAACATATCTAAATATGACTGTAAATTCTTTTTTATAAGACCAGTTGCTCCTACTACTATTGGAACTGTCTGGGTATCTTTCTTCCACATGACTTTTGTTTCTGCCTGCAGATCAAGGTATTTTATGACTTTGTGTCTCTCTGTACGCAAGACACTAGTCACCAGGTGTGGCAATTTCAATGATCAATGTTACTTTTTTCTTCTTTTCTTGGATCACTATGTCCGGTTTTCTAGCATCTATCATTTGGACTGTTGGTACTGGGTGATTCCATGTGATGTAAACTTCATAATTTTCTATGATTCTCTGTGGCTCATGTTTCCAATGTTTTTCAGCCACTTTGATACCATAATGTTTGCACAATCTCCAGTGTAACAATCTCGCCACATTATTATGCCTTTCAGTATACAGTCCCTCTGCCATAGAGCATTGCAACCAGCAATAAGGTGTGTAACCGTTTCCAACTCGGTTCCACAAAACCTACATATGTCTGTTTCTCCCACATGTTCAATGGACTTGGTAAACCAGCGTGTACAGAGCCCACTATCTTGGGCTGCCAATATTAACCATTTATTTCTTGATGTAAGTTAACCTCTCCTTAACCATTCCTGTGTTCGTTCTTGATCAACATGAGGCTCTTCCAGAAGTGTTTTTACTTGCAACTATATTTATGTTTTTTCCACATTTCTTGCTTTCTCATCTGATCCTTCACCTTATATTCTTTCTTTTCTTTTTCAGCATGTTCAGTTGCTGCCTGGTTTTATCCACTTCTGGTTTGATTTCCATTCCTGCTTGACGTCTATATGCTTCTGCTAAATTAAGCAGAGATGTCATCTTAGATTTATTCTCCTCATGTTTCAAAACTTTCACCACATTTAGATCTTGTGAGGTCAATAGATATGTGTGGAGTCCCACGATTGCAAATCTATACATGTAATCTATTTCAAGGAGGCCCATCCCTCCTTCAGAACGGGGGATATATAATCTTGGTATACACTGATTTTTATAAATCATTTGGTGAGCATGAAGCATCCTTCTTGTTTTGATATCCAATCTATCCAACACTTTTTGGGGACAGTCAGTCACTCCAAAACTATAAGTTAGGACAGGAAGAGCAAATTGATTTATAGCTAGGATCTTGTTCCTAGGTGTCAATGCTGTTTTCAGGATTAATTTAAGTCTTCTAAAGTACTCCTTACTAAGCCTTATTCGCATTTGTTCATGTTTTATTGCTGATCCTCATCAATTCTCAAGTATTTATACACCCCCTCTTGCTCAAGTTCTTTTATATCACATTCTTGTCCCAAACTGATGTGTTCCTGGTGCTGCAATTTTCCTTTTTTAAAGGTTGCTTTTGCACATTTATCAAGACCAAATGACATTCCGATATCACTTGAAAAAGTTTTGACAACCTGCAGCTGTGCTTTCATTTCCTCATCTGATGAGCTATACAATTTTAAATCATCAACAAAGAGAAGATGAGAAATCATTAGATTTTGTTGTTTTCTAGAAGCCAAATTGTAGTCATGGCCTAGGCTGTTAAGTAAGCAACTTAATGGGTTAATGGCAAGGCAGAATAACAAGGGTGACAGAGAGTCGCCCTGGAATATCCCCCTTTGAATTTTTATCCCTGGGATAATAATCTGTCCTTTATCATGGCTTAATTGCAAAGTGGTCTGCCACTGTTTCATGGTTACTGTAAAGTAATCAATCAGTGTAGGATGTATCTTATACATTTTTAAGCACTCTTTTATCCATTAATGTGGGATACTGTCAAATGCTTTTGTGTAGTCAATCCATGCCATACTTAGGTTCTTCCCCTTCTTACAATTCTCCACTATAACTTTGTTTAACAAATGGTCCTTTGTTCCATATAACTTTCTTGTATTGCCATAATTGAGTTTTCTACTAAATGACTATAAACTCTGTCAGCGTCAATTCATGTGTATAGTTTGTATGTTGTCAGAAGACAAGTTATTGGTATATAATGTTTAGGGTAGCTTGCAGGTTCACTCTTAAGTATGAGCATTGTTTTTCCTGCTGTTAACCAGTGTGGTGTGTGTTCAGGGTGCATATATAAATAGATCTTACTCATGGCTAAATCATCGTGCAAAGAAGTTAATACTTTAAGCCAAAAGTTAGGTACTGCATCTGGGCCTGGGGTTTTCCAGTTAGAGGCTTTTCTCAATTTAATTTTAATCTCTCTAGTTGTTACTTCATCCCATTTCATATCCGGTACCTTTAAACTTCTTATTCTCTGTTTTACTTATTCTATCCATTTAGCATCATTGTTATGTTCCACAGGATCTTCATAGATACTTCTCCAAAATGTATGTACTTCCTCTTTTTTTTTGGCGGTCTATCTATTCCTTTTACCTTATTTCCCAGTTCTCTATAAAACTTTTTTGGGTCATCAATAATTTATTTTGTGTTTTTCCCTTATATTTATCTTTGTATCTTCTAAGTCTTTCCGCCTGTTTTGTAATTTTTAGTTTATCTCCAATAGTTCATAACAGATCCTGGTCTGTTCTAATACCACACATTGCTTTTATCACATCTATCTTTCTTAATATTTGCATTGATCTGTTCCCTCTTCTATAATCTTCTGACAATGATACTTCTTGTCTTAGCTGCTTTATAGTTTTCTCTATTTGATATTTCCATGATGGTAATCGCTGTTGCCCCCATTTTTCCCTCTCCACCCTATGTTTCTGTGATATAACTTTATCAGTTATTAATTTAGCAGCACAGTAATATATTCTGTTTACTTCTGTTATACTACATGGGTCTCTATGGACACTGGTAATTACTGTGTTCATTTGTTTTATCAAGCTTCTGACTTTTGGGGTTTTATTAACCTTCTACAGTCTAGTTCTCTCACTGATCCTGATATATCTATATTTGTCTATTAAATCAAGCAACTCTTCTCTTAACTCCTTTTCTTTCATACTGAGGGTACATCCCTTGCTTTCCATCTCCTGTGGGCATTCTATAGAAAGTTCTATAGCATCTTCCTGTGGCACATTCTCTTCAATTTCATCCTGCGTCTTCTGTTGTTCTGTCATATGGGAACTCACTGGCCTATCACTCCTCAACATTGACTGCATCAGAGTTTCCACAGTTTCCTGTTTCTTTCCTTGCTGTCTAGCTTCAAATGAATGTTTATACAGGTTTCTTGTGGAAGGCTCCAAAATATCTTGATATGGCACCTGACCAGTTGCTTCCTGTTCCACTGGTTTCCCCTTAATTTGGATATCCATTGCTCTATCCTGTTGTGGTGCTTTCTGCATTTGATTTTCTACACTGAATCCTTCTCTTTACAGCTGTTCCATTACTTCAATTTCTATTTCTTTGACTTCTCCATTACTCATTTCTTTTTCTACTTTTCCTCTTAGTCTTCTTATTTTTTGTATTGTAAAGTTTTCCATTACCAGATTCCTTTGCCTATATTTTTCTTCAAATATCTTTGGTGCTGCTCTTTTTGCATTCATTAATTTTGCTTTCTCCTTTGCATAAATACTACACTATATTAACTCTCTTCTTTTCCCCTGTCCATATTTCTTCTTCACATGTCTCCTGGTCTTCTTGCTTTTCCTTATTCTGGGGACATACTCCAGCATACTGTGATGTAGTCTGTCTTAGACTTTCTACATTAAATCCTTCACTTTGCAGGCACTCCATAACTTCAGATTCTATTTCTTTACCCTTTACTTTACTAATCGTCTTTTCTACATTATGTTTTTGTGTTATTAATCTTTTTATTGTGATATTTTCCATATCTGGATGCCTTTGCCTGTATTTCTCTTCGAATACTTTTGAGACTGCTTTCTCTATATTAGTTAACTCAGCTTTCTCCTTTGCATAAATATTGCACCATATCAAATTCTCATGTCCATATCTCTTTTTTAGCTTTTTCAAATATCTCTACGTTTTGTTGTTTATATTTTTCCACTTCTTCAAAGGCTTCTTTTTTCAAAGAGATCAAAGTTTCTTGATCTATATACTGTTTTTCAAAAATCTGTTGTATTAATGAACGCAACTTTTATCTGAAGCTTCTGACAGTTTTTCCTGCGAAAGTATTTTTCTTTCCTCTAATTTCTGTCAATCGTTTTGTATATCTTGTATCCGGAAATTCTAGGCTTCTTGCATAATAATAATAATAATAATAATAATACATAATTTCTTTCTTATCCTCTATAGTCCACTGTATCATCTTTATGGCTCTTTTTTGGCCAATCAATTTTTGTCCTTTTTGTGGACTGCTGCTTCCTTCTACAACAGGGGGGACATCCTCCTACTGAGCCTGGCCTGACTCCATTGTAGGAATATTTCCGCATTTTGAGGATTATACACTGTCATTTTTTCCAGTCCTGGCACCAGTGCCCCTACCAGGATTGGGCACTTTTTTTATCCTGGGTCTTGTGCCCCCAGTTATCTTTTTTCATTTTTGATTTACTTCTGTCCATGATCTATACTATATAAATACAGTTTATATATCAGTATCGCCTTGGTGAGATATTTTAAAAAACAGGGTCCATCTCGCAAAGGTACTCACTAACACTTGAGGACGAATTTAATTTCAGCACTACTATTGCTCCTTTGCTTGCTGACTTTTCATTTCTCCATCAGGACCCCCTTTGTTATGTTCCATAGGATCTTCATAGATACTTCTCCAAAATGTATCTACTTCCTCTTTTTTTGGCGGTCTATCTATTCCTTTTACCTTATTTCCCAGTTCTCTATAAAACTTTTTTGGGTCATCAAAAATTTGTTTATTTTCTGTTTTTTCCTTATATTTATCTTTGTATCTTCTAAGTCTTTCCGCCTGTTTTGTAATTTTTATAATTCCTCCCTTTATGCAACAGGTGATGATCTGGCAAACCCTTAATGTCTGTAATATACCTAATCTGATCATAATGTGATACACCAGGATATAAAGGACAGCTCAAGAGCATTTCTGCAACAGTACAATCAAGTGCCCAAATGTCAACTGCCTCACAAAACTGTAAACCAACGAGGAGTTCAGGAGCTCTGTCCTTGATTTTGAGGGAGCCTCTGATTTTCGTTTTCTTTTTTTCCCCCCTCTGGTCATTTTTTTACTTGTAACATCCATCCCTCAAAAACCCCTTTTCCCATTTTCTGCATAGGGGGCCGGGGTGTCACTTCAACAGTGACAATCACCTAGTGCGAAAGTTTACACCCTCGGGTGGTTAGCCCTGCCGAGGTAGTTCTTCTACACCACATCCTCGCATATACACTCACCCCAATGACCAATTTAGAGTGTTCAGTCTATCAACTGCATGTCTTTAGATTTGGAATGTGGGAGGAAATTGGTGCACCTGGAGGAAACCCACGTGAACACAGTGAGGACATGCGGGCTGAACACAGAAGACACCCCAGCCTTGAAACCTTCACTCTGGCAGTCTACCAAAGCTCAGAGCCCCTCCCACTGCCTATCTGTGGGTGTGATGGACTAATCACATGGCAGTACAAGGACTGCTTTTCAGACCCACACACAGAACCCTTTCAGTTTTCTAGGGCCCAGCAGTAAGAAAAGATGAAAACACAAACTTTGTGAACACCTACAGTTCCAAACCAAAACACACACACACACACACACACACACACACACACACACACACACACACACACACACACACACACAAAACAATAAAGACCACTGAGCTCAGTTTCTATGAACAACTACTGTTACAGATAAGTAGGAATTATGCAACTTTACTGTGTTCAACAAACACACTGCTTTAATGGCATATGGGTAGATTCCCAAAGCTTATCCAACTTGGCAGCAGAAAGGATAAGAATCCAGCAGCCCCTGGACAATGGTCCTAGTGAAGTCTGCTCTGGATTTAGAAAAAAACATCCAACTTGTAGTATTTCATAAAGGTATGGACAGTTAACCACGTTGTTGCCTCTAGAAGACTTCTTGAGTCCACTCCTTTCCAATATTCCACTAAAGAGGAAAAGGCCATGGGGGAATGCGCCTTTACCTTGCCTGGATTCGCCTTGTCATCGTGGGTGTAAATACCAGGGGACAGCCAACAAGCAATGGTTTGCTTAGAAACAGGATGATGATTCTTTGCCCTGTGTAGGAAATAAAAAGCCTTTCAGCCTTCCTGAAGGGGTTTATTTTGTCAAGGTAGTACCTGAGATGCCAGTGCACATCCAATGTATGAAGTACTCTCTCTCCCTTATTCTAAGGTTATGAGAAAAACACAGGGAGGTTAACAGACTGATTTTAAAGTGAATTCTGAGACCAATTTGGCATGAAAGAGGGGTTAGTGTGTAATACAACCCTATCCTTGTGGAAAACCAGGTAAGGTTGTCCCATCCTGAGTGCTTGCAGCTCAGAAACTCAACTTGCAGATGTCAAAGCAATAAACAAAACAGTTGTCCACATTAAGAAAGTACAGTTGTGTAAAATCTTAGCATAACAGTAGATGTCCTTCTCTTCCTGTTGCAGTATTCTAAACTGAAGGGATCTCCTGCCCAGGGGAGCTTGACGCTCAGCCAGTATAGTAAAGCCTAATGATCTTGTATGTGCCATACATCACACTTATGCTCCCCACACAGAACACAGAGCATAAAAAGGGACAAACAGATGCAGCTACCCAGAAAAGAACAGTCTCCATAGGGCAATGTAGTCCATGCACATCCAGAACGAAAAAAATGCAAAAGAAAAAAGGGAAACCCTCGGCCAGAAGGGATTCTAAAACAAACAAAAAAAAAAAAAAACAGAACAAAAAAGAGGAGGTTGGAGGAAGCAAATAATACTAGTGTGAAGAGAAGGACATCTACTGCTACTGTAAGATTTTACACAACTGTACCATGTCCTCCTGTATCACTATTGCAGTATTCTAAACAGAAAGGAGTGTAAAAAAAAGCTCAAAAAACAGAATGGGAGGTGGAAGGCTGAGAAGAGCCTTCAACAAACCCATATAAAATGGTTCTAGCAAAACCTGCTCTGGCCCTAGAAAACATATCCAACTTGTAATGTTTAGTAAAGGTATGCACTGAAGACCAAGTAGCAGGTTCAAGAATTTATTAACAATTATGTTTCCTATTGCTTACACAAATGGATGTTTGATATCTTTTCATACTCAGAAAATGTCAGAATTTAAGAAGGATGACTTATTATATTCTAATCAATTTCTCTCAACTAATAAAATAAGTTCTGCAAACTATTTGATCAACAGATACAGTTTGCAAAATTGCAACTGGCTGGCCATCCAAACTTGCAAGGATTTTATACATACTAAGCTCATACCCTCACTAGGCATAAAAATCTTGGATTTTATCTCAACAATTATTAATAGCTCACCCAAGAACACTTGGTATATATCTGTTATTTATAAAATTCTCAAAAATGATTTTAGCAAAAAAAAAAGAAGTTATGTACTTCACCATAACATTCCATGTGAGTTGTTCATCTCGCCTTCATTCTTTATTGATGGGTTCGGAGCCGATCCTCGGCTCCGACTCGGCCAACTGCAAAAGCTCAAGGTCTTCAACCAGCTCAAGGCCAACTCCCTATCCCATGATGCACCCTGATCTTCCCTCAGATTTGCTGCCTGACTACTTAGTAGTATAAATATGCCACTCAGATAGTTGGATAAGAGACGAAGCATACTCTACGGACCTCAAGTAGACTGGATGGGGTTGGAGGGTAGGACTTAAGAATGAAGGCGAGATGAACAACTCACATGGAATGTTATGGTGAGTACATGACTTCTTTATGTGAAGTTGTTCTATCTTGACTTTTATTCTTTACTGATGGGTAGCGTCCCAAGCACCATCTTTCTCTGGTGACTCAAGGAGAATATTCCTCAGAACTGTGGAACCAAAGGAGGTCCTGTCCCTGGAGGCCTTGTCTACTTTGTAACGAGTGATAAAGGTATGAGGTGTTGACCAGGTAGCTGCTGCACAAATAGAATCTAATGGTAACCTTGCAGAAAAAGCTAATGAGGTTGAAATAGCTCTAGTAGAGTGGATCTTTACTTTTTGTTGCAAGGGAGCATTTTGTGAATTATAAATGAAGAAAATGCAATCTGATAGCCATCTTAACAAGGTTAGTTTTGTCACTGGGGCACCCTTTGACTCTAAAAAGGAAACAAAGAATTGATCCGTTGACCTGAATTGTTTCATTCTATCTAGGTAAAATCGGAGTTGTCTATGAACATCACGTTTGTGCGGCATGTGTTCCATCCTATTTGTGTACTGGGGAAAGAAAACTGGCAACTCAATAGATTGGTTAAGATTTGTCTCTGAACAAACTTTTGGTAAGAAGGATGGATTAGTTCTGAACGAAACTCTGTCATTATGGAAAATCAGATAAGGAAGCTTTATGGTTAAGGCTTGCAGCTCAGAAATCCTCTGAGCAGAAATAATGGCAATCAGAAAAGTAGACTTCCATGACAGGAATTTCAAAGAACAGGACAAGGCTGGTTCAAAAGGAGGTAGTATGATTCTGGAGAGAACAAAATTTAAATTCCATGGCATGACTGGAGCTCTGATTGGTGGCCTCAAATGAATGGCACCTTTAAGAAAGGCTTTAGCAAGTTGATGTGACGTGACATTGGAGCCTTGGAAACCAAGATGAAAGTTTGATATTGCTGCTAATTGAACTCTAATGGTAGCTGCAGCCACTCCTTCGTTGAAAAGTTCAGTTAGAAATTCCAACATACATGGGATCAGAGCTAAATAAGGATCAAAATCATTCTGAGAGGCCCATAAAGAAAATCTCTTCCATTTGCTAAGATATAAAGTGCTGGGAGGAGATTGCCCACTGCCATACTCTCATGGCCTCTCAAAACAGGGGGTAAGATTTGGTTCCTCCTTGTTTGTTGATGTACCAGACCACTGACATGTTGTCTGTCTGAATTGTAAATGTTCTCAGAAGTAGAGAGTCTTGAAAGGACTGCAATGCTAGATGTACCGCTCTTATCTCTAGGACATTTATATGCAGATGAGCCTCATGTTTCTTCCATGTGCTTTGGGCTGTTCTTCCCTGAAAATGCCCCCCCCCCCCAATCAAGGAAGCATCTGTGGTCACCGTGGCTGTCGGATTGGGTAGAACGAATGGACATCCCCAAGATACATGTTGAGACGTCAGCCACCATTGAAGGTCCTTCTTGCATGCATTCGTTATGATAATTTGGCGTGACACTGGAAGTTCCTGAAAGGACCATTGTGAGAATAGGAGCTATTGTAGAATTTGCATATGCATTCGAGTGAGGGGAATGGCAATGATTGCTGCTGCCATCGATCCTAGCAATTTGAGTACCATTGAGACAGTTTTTTTTTTTTCTCAGAAGCAGGTCTGATTCTTGTTCTCGTAAGAGAGAAATTCTTCTGGAGGCAGACAATGTGTTTAGTTTTGCTCCTATGAAGATGGTTTGTTGCGATGGCAATAAGACAGATTATTCTGAGTTGACAGTAATTCCCAATTGATTGCATTGGTCTAAGGTTGTGTCCCTCTCATGAAGAAGTTGATGCTTGGTGGTGGCAGTGAGCAGCCAGTCGTCTAGATATGGAAACATCTGGAATCCCAACTGTCTCAGGTGAGTGATGACTACTGCCATACATTTGGTGAACACTCTGGGGCTGTAGTGAGACCAAAGGGCAGAGAGCGAAATTGATAATGGCTGTCTCCCAGCCGGAAGCATAGATGATCCCTGGATGGTCTGTCCATCTTTGTGTGATAGTACGCATCCTGAAGATCTATAGAGCACATCCAATTGTCTTTCCCCAGAAAAGGAAGTATTGACTGAAAAGTACAGTTTTGTACCTACCATAAATGTAGATGTTCGAGGATTCCATTGCTGCAGTCCTGACTATTGGGTATAGTCCGCGTCCAGTCGGCCCGAATACCAGAGTATAAGGCTGACGTCGGTCAGGGCGCATTAGACTGACGTCAGTACGTCAGGGTACTAATGCGCATGACCGACGTCATATCCTCAGTCTTTTCTTGCCCCAGATGTCAGAAGACCCTAAAAAGACAAGTCCCAAAATACCTGCACCAAAAACATGTACAATATATACAACAATATATACAAAAATATATATATGCATGTAAACTCACCTACACAACCACCCCTAAACACAGAGGGGAAGGAGGGAGGGTAAATTGGACTGCAGCAATGGAATCCTCGAACATCTACATTTATGGTAGGTACAAAACTGTACTATGTTCTTCGTTTTCCATTGCTGCAGTCCTGACTATTGGGTAGAATCCCAAAGCAGAGGTAAGGGAGGCTGGCAAATCATAAAGAAGTAGGAGCTGACAACATGCCTTGTAAAACAGCTGTGGCAAAACCAGCCCTAGACTTAGAGTAGATAGGAAGGTGATAATGCTTAGAGAAAGTATGCACTGAACTCCAAGTAGCTGCTTCCAAAATATCCTTAGTTGCCACCCCCCTTAGAAATGCTGTTGAAGTGGCAGTAGCCCTAGTGGAATGAGGCCTAATCCCAGCTGGAATCTCCTTGCCATGATGGGAATAACAAAATGCAATGCAAAAGCCAATCCACCTAGAAATAGTTTGTTTTGACACAGGCTTGCCCTGTGAACTCAAAGCAAAAGAAACAAACAACTGCTGAGACTGCCTAAAATCCTTAGTCCTGCTTAAATAATAACGCAATTGCCTGTGTACATCTAAAGTGTGCAAAATCTTTTCCCCTTTATTTTGAGGGTCTGCATAAAACGTAGGCAAATGAATAGTTTGGTTTAAAGCCACACTAGAAACCACCTTAGGCATAAAGGAAGGATTAGTACGTAATGATACCCTATCCTTATGGAAAATCAAAAGGGCTCTACTGCCATAAGGGCCTGCAACTCAGACACCCTTCTTGCAGAAGTAATAGCCAACAGAAAAGCAGTCTTCCATGACAAGTATTTCAATTCAGCAGTAGCTGCAGGCTCAAAAGGTTGTAGAGTAAGTTTTTCCAACACAAAATTGAGATCCCAAGCAGGAGTAGGAGCTCTACGTGGGGGTCTTATATTCTTTGCCCCTCTAAGAAACTGCTTGAACAGAGGATGCGAAAACAAAGGTGGGTCACAATCATAGTGAGCTGAAATTGCTGCAGCATGAATCTTAATGGAAGAGAAGGACAAACCTTTGTCCAATAACTCAGTAAGATATTGAAGAGCCACACTCAGATTAGGCTCAGAAATCTCCAAATTCTTTGCTGTACTCCAAAATAAAAATCTCTTCCATTTTTCTGCGTACACTCTCCTTGTACTAGGTCTTCTAGCTTCCATAATCACATTTAAAACTTGTTGAGGAAGTTGAGACCTGCTGTGTTTCAACACAGAATATGCCAGGCTGTTAGATGAAGAGAATGAAGCTTGACATTGAGCAGATGACCGTCCTTCTGAGATAACAGATGAGGAATCAGAGGTAAAGGCCATGGAGGCTTCTTTACCAGACTCCGTAGTAGTGGGTACCAGTGTTGCCGAGGCCAATCTGGAGCTATCAAAATCATCCTTGGCCTGTCTTGTCTGACCTTTAATAGTACCTTTGGAAGAAGAGGCAGAGGTGGAAAGGCATACACATGAAGGTTTTTCCAACTGAAAGACAGAGCATCCACTTTCCAAGCTGTGTGATGAAACCCCTTTGTGCAATACTTTGGCAGCTGGTGGTTTAGTGGAGAAGCGAACAGATCTATGTCTGGAGTTCCCCATGACACTGTCAGTTTCTGAAATACATGAAGATCCAGTTTCCACTCGTGGGGATCCATGATTTGTCTGCTTAACACATCTGCTAAGGAGTTCTGTGCTCCTGGCAGAAACCTTGCCTGAAGAGTTAGTTGCAAGCTTAGCAGTCTCCCATAAAATCATTGCTTGCCTGCATAGAGGATAAGAATGTGTTCCCCCTTGCTTGTTGATGTACCACATGACAGTTGTGTTGTCTGTTAGAATCAACACCTGCCCTGGAAGAAGTAACTCCTTGAAAGCCATTAATGCAAACTGGACTGCTAACATCTCCTTCATGTTGATATGTAGATGCTGTAGTCTGGCAGGCCACCTGTCTTGTATCCACTTTCCATTTAGATGAGCTCCCCAAGCAATGTCCGAGGCATCTGTCGTTAAGATCTGACTTGCCTCTGGCCGGGTCACAGAGAGTCCCTTGTTTAGGTGACATTCCTGAGCCCACCACAAGAATTCTTTTTGAAGGCAAGGTATTATTTGAATGACAGTGTCCAAATCCTGGCAGTGCTGTGTCCATACATTTTGAGATACCATTGTAGCTTCCTCATATGCAGTTTGGCATTGGGAAGCACCAGAATACAAGATGCCATGAACCCTAATGCTTGAAGGACTGTCCTTGCAGTCAGCACGGACTGATGAGATAGTTGATGGAAGTAAAGTGACAGACTCTTTTGTTTGTCCGGGGTTAAAAAGGCCATCTGGGCTGCTGTATTCAGTCTCACACCCAGAAAGCACATGTCTTGAGAGGGTACTAGACTGGACTTTATTTCGTTCACAGAATACCCTAGGCATCTTAGCACTGCTATAACATATTCCAGATGCTGTAGAAGGTCTTCCTTTTCTTGAGCCAGAATCAGGCAGTCGTCCAAGTAAGGATAGATTTGAATTCCTTGAAGCCTGAAGTAAGCTATCACTGGAGCCAGAACCTTTGTGAATACTCTGGGCGCAGTAGATAAGCCAAAGGGCAATGCAGAGAACTGATAATGAGAATTTCCAGCTCGAAACCGCAGATACTTCCTGCAACTTAGCCTTATAGGCACATGAAGGTAAGCTTCCTTGAGATCTAAAGTTACCATCCAGTGATCTTTGCCCAGCAGAGGTAAAAGCTGTTGTAACGTCAACATCTTGAACTTGGGAATGTCCAAAAACGTGTTGAGGAGAGATAAATCCAAAATTGGTCTCCACGTGTTCCCCTTCTTTGGTACAAGGAACAGGCGAGAATAAAATCCTAGGCCCCTTTCTGATACAGGGACTGGCTGAATGGCCCCTATCTGCAGTAACTGAGAAACTTGCTTTTGAGCCTCTTTTCTTTGTGGAGGAGGAACGTCTGGCATGCCTTTGAAAGGGGGCATTGTATGGAAATAAAATCTGTAACCGTGGTGAATGATATCCAACACCCATTTGTCTTGAGTAATTAAATCCCAATTTTCTTTGAAAAGAGACAGTCTTCCTCCCAAAGGAGCTGCCAGACGGGAATCTGCTGGCAGCTGAAAAGACAGGTCATTGGGTCTGTTTACGAAAGGACTGACCCCTGCCCTCACCAGAAGTCTGAGCAGGTGAACTCCCTGTTCTAGGCCTAAAAGAACCCTGAGCCCTGCCCCTACCACGTCTAGACCTACCCCTAGACTGGGAATCATAAGCAGGATATGTCCACCCCTTAGCAGGCCAATTTCTACTAAACTTTGGCGGCTGCACCTGCAAAAAATCTTTAACAGTTTGCATAGACTTAGCTTTGTCCTCCATTTTCTTTAAAACTGCTTCCACAGGCGATCCAAACAACACATCAGACTGTAAAGGAGCATCCAAAATCCTTGTCTTAACATGCTCAGCTAAATTCTGATCCTTCAACCAGGCATGCCTGCGAAGAACAGAACTGGTAGCAGCCACCCTCGAGGAGGCCTGTACAGCATCAAAACCACATTGCAAAGAATGCTTACCCACTTGTTCAGACACATGAACCAAATCCAGCAACTCTTTACACTCAATACCTTCCGCCAAAGCATCCACCTTAGATTTCAATTGTGAAAGGAGATAATTCTGATATTTTAGCATGTGAAACTGACAATTCAATGCTCTCATGGCTAGAGTGGAAGAAGTATACACTTTCTTTCCCCACCTATCCAAAGCCCTAGCCTCTTTATCAGTGGGAACAGGATTTTTAACCACAGAAGCCTTAACACCTTTAGGCCCTTGAGAAATAGTTTCTGGGTCCGCCCTAGGACTCTTAAACAAATATTTATGAGCTTCGGGCACCCTATAATACCTATCAGGCTTAACAGGAGCAGGAGGCAAAGAGTCAGGGTTCAGGGAAGCCTCTGCAAAAACATCTTCCACCACATTCAACACAGGAGGAATAGCTAAAGGCCTATGCTGGGGTAAAAACAAGAATTCCCTAAGCCTTTTCCTGGAATCAGAGTAATCCTGGCCTTCCCATTTAAAGTGCTCCCTCATGGAATGCAGAGTCTCAGAAAATGAGAAATCCTCAGGCGGAGAAGCTGTAGGAGTGGAATCATCCACATCAGAATCAGAATAAGTAGGATACTCCTGCATATCTTCCCCAGAAGATTCTGAAGCCTCTGAACACTGTTCAAAACTATCAAACTCCGGTTCCACCCTAGGCCTCTTATCAGGCGGGGGCATAGAACCTCTAATCATAGTAATCAAATCTTCTGCCATTTTAAGCATATGTTTCTTAGGTACAGAACCCGAAATGCTAGGAGAAGCCCCCACTGAAGCTGAACTAGGCCTACCCCTCAAAGAAGTTTTGGCAACAGAAGGAGAGGCTCTAACAACCTTGGGAAGAGAGGGAAGAACAGTCACCTGAGAAGCCCCCTCAGCCTGGCCTACCTCCTGAGAAGGCACATCCTGTAATAGTAAAGTTTCTGCCTGGGACTCCATGGAAACTCCTGGCAAAACCTCTGGCTCCACTGAGCCTTCTAAAGAACCGGCGTCCGGGACTGCCGGTACATCAACCATAGGCTTCGCTGTTTTGTCCTTGCGCTTCTTGAGGAAGCGGCCGGAGCATCCGGCGGCATTTTATAATTGCAACGCTTCCCAAACACTAACCTGGCACAGTCTAACCTCCTCTTAATAGTGCGTTTGTTAAACCTAGCACAAGAGCGGCAACCAACAACGTCGTGCTCAGGCCCTAAACAAGGTATACACAAGGTATGGTAATCCCTATGAGGTATCTGTTTCCCACAAGAAATACAGTTATTCACTTTTTCTGACATCCGGTAAAATACTGAGGCAAGAAAAAAACCAAAATGTTCCCCAACGGGGTACTTAGCCAACTCTGTTTCGGTCTGAAACTCCGGTTTCGGAAATATTTCAGAACGCCAACCTGCACTCGCAAAACTGCTTCTGCATCGGACCATGCGGCAAAAAAGACTGAGGATATGACGTCGGTCATGTGCATTAGTACCCTGACGTACTGACGTCAGTCTAATGCGCCCTGACCGACGTCAGCCTTATACTCTGGTATTCGGGCCGACTGGACGCGGACTATACCCAATAGTCAGGACTGCAGCAATGGAAAACGAAGAACATCGTGACCATCCGGAACTTCATCTTTTTTACTGACTTGTTTATTCTGCTTAGGTCCAGATTAGGTCTCCAGTCTCTTGTTTTCTTTGGAACTAAAAAGAACCTTGAGTAAGTTCCGGTTCCTCTCTGGTCTGCTGGACTGGCTGGGTGACTCTTTTTTCCAGCAACTTTTGGACCTCTAAGGCTGCTTGGTCCCTGTGACTGGGTATGTCTAGGATTTTCTTTACTAGAGGGGGAGGAGTGGCAAAGGGAATAGAGTATGCTCTGGGATATTATTCTTTGTACCCATCTGTCTTTTGTTATTTTTAGCCAGGTGTCTAGGTACAAAGATAGATGTCCCCCGACTGTCTCCAGAGATGAACAGTCAGGCCTCCTCTCAGGAGTGCTGATAAGGCTTGCCAAAGAACTGGTCTCTGTCGCCTTGGTTCTGAGGACCCCCCCCCGCCTCGTGGGTGACGTCTTCCATTATTACCCCCTCCTCTGCCTGTAGAGGGGGTGTCACCACGAGTGTTCTGGAAAGATCCTTGAGACTTATGGAACCATATCTTTCCACCTCCCCTCCCTTTGGGGTAAGGTCTGTTCAGGCTACAAAATGTACTCTAAAGGCAGACAAGGTCTTTCTGTCCTTCTCACTCCTGGTAAGAGTTTCCTTTACCTTAGGTCCGAAATGGGATGAACTGTCAAAGGGGGTGTTAATGAAGGAAGACTTAAAGGGTTCCGCAAAGAAATATAAGCGCATCCAGGAATGTCTCCTGAGAGTGATTCCTGTACCCACTGTCCTGCTCATACTATCAGCTGCATAAGAAAACAGACGCATGGAACAGTTCACTACCAAATTAAGAGTGAAGAGTTGAGAAATTACCTTGCCTGAAACTCCTGCAGCTACTGAACCCTGTAGGGTGTCTCCTAGTTCATTCAGGAGATCCCTTTGTAACCTAGTAAAATGTGTGAGGTAGTTCAGCAATCGAAGTACGAAGGCCGCTGAACTAAACATACGCTTCCCGTATCTGTCCATAATCCTGGATTCCCTATTAGGAGGATGAACAGATGAAGAAGTCTCTGATAATTGCTTCTTGGTGGCTGCTGCCAACACCATAGCATCAAGTACTCCTTTAGTCAGGTAAAGTCTGTCTTGGGGGCTAGTTATAAATTTGTTAGGCCTCCTGGGGACAGGCTCCGTGGTGTCTGGGGACTCCCACTCCCTGCGAGTGAGTAATTCCAACAACTCATCATAGGGTGGAGACACCCAAAAGGTGGAGGGTTGAGACCCAAAAGCCTTCAGGAGAACTTACTCATCATCAGAAGGGTTAAGGGATTTCCAGCCACACCTCTGTCTAAGAATCTCTAAGATATCGGCAAAGGAGATATCTTCTGAGGGGGACTGTGGGGACCCTTCCAACTCATCCAAGTCAGTATCCGAAGTGACTGACTCCTATGGGGAGTCCAAATGCTTCCTCTTGCAGACCTAAGCACTTCTTCAGTGGGGGCTTCTGGAGAGGTCTCGGAAGAACATGGCTCACCCAATGGATCTTCCTGAGGCTCAAAATCTCTATGCTTCAATGGAGCGTGTGATGAAGAGGCAGACACTGGTGCTTTCAGGGAGGGAGATGCTCGAACTGATGGAGTGGTTGTTGGGGCGGACAAAGCCCTCCTCATAGCCTCAAAGGCCCCTTGGTCCCGACAAGAAGAATCCCTTGGATCCGAAGATCCGATGGAAATAGTCTGCGCTGGTACAGAGGGCTCCGAGCCAGAGTTCGGGGTCGAACTCACTCGAGCCGAAGCCCTGAGAAGTAAAGTCGGCACCGACAAGTCGATCCTACTATACTCCCCGGACCCTACCAGTGAGTGTTGGCCCCAAAATTACTTGGTCGGCGCTGAAGGTATCATGGCGGTCGGGGCCGAAAGACCTTTAGAAGGTGTCGGACCCGAAGGGTCCACAATCATCAGTTCTGTGCTCTCAGGCTCCGAAACATCCATACAAGTCGGTGGAGGAAAAGAAGGTTTAGGAGGAACTAAGATCGGCTCTGAAGCCCCTTGGGTCGGTGCCAATTTTTGCTAGCGCCGGTTATCTGTAGAAGCTTCCTCACCACATGGTCCACATCAAAATCAGACAGTCTACTTGAGGAATGTGACAAAGCCACTGACTGCAGTATAGGGGATTTTAAGGTAGGAGATACCGGCTCCAAGGTCGGGGACTGACTCCTAACCATAACGACAGTCGGTTCCGAAGGCTGTGGAACCGATGTCAACACTTTACTGGAAGCTGACTTCGATGAAGACGGAGATTTTGTTGGTTCTGTCTTTTCTGAGTATTTTTCTGACTTATCCAATGATCCTTGAAAGGAGGATTTAAGCAAACCTTTATCCATTAACTTTCTCTTTCTTTCATGCAACACTCTTGAGCTGAAGGAGTGGCATATAGAACAGCTTTCTTGCAGGTGAACCTCACCCAAGCAGTAAACACATTAAATATGTCCATCAGTTATGGACATCTTTTGCCCTCATCTAGGGCATTTTTTGAAGCCAGACTTGGCTTTTTCTTTCGCCTACTGAGACATTTTCAACAACCCAACAACAGCAACAAAGATTCACATAAACTATTCAAGCCTTGTAAAAGAAAGGCTTTAGAAATTAAGTTCACACTGAAATTATTTATCTGCCCTGTATACAAAGAAGGGCTGCAATTTCACTCAAACGCACACAGTATAGTAACACTGACAATCAAGGAGAAAAAGGCCTAAAAACACGGCCACTAACTTTACTATAACAGAAGTAATAAGGTAAATTTATGCCCTATAAAAAAGAAGGGCTAAACAACACACACCGATCTAATAGAGGAAGAAAAACTCTGTGCCCTGTGGAAAATAAAGGGCTATAAACTATCAAACACACTTTACTATGATAGAAGTAATAAGGTAACTATATGCCCTACAAAAAGAAGGGCTAAACAACACACTCTTATCTCAGGAAATTAAGAGAAAAAAGGGCCTAAAAACACGGCCATTAATTTCTCTGTAATTAAGCTACCTTAGTAGAGATAGGGACAAGAGAAGGCCTAACAAAAAACAGGCCTTAAAGACTAACAATATAATCTAAATATGACCTAAATATTGAAAGATCTAACTACAAATACAAACTACACACTCTTAACTACTATATAAAATGGCTAAATGACTAATTTTAGCTAATATAACAGCTATAATTTCTAAAGAAGAAAAGTTATTCCCTGGCCAGAGCTGGTGAACGTCCGATCAAGTTGCAGCGGCAAATGAGATCTGGGGGAAGATCAGGATGCATCATGGGACAGGGAGTAGGCCTCGAGCTGGTTGAAGACCTTGAGCTTTTGCAGTTGGCCGAGTCGAAGCCAAGGATCATCTCTGAACCCATCGGTAAAGAATGAACGGCGAGATAGAACAACTTCACATAAGATGTTTCTTTTCGGAATTATTCAAGTGAAGTTAATAGATAAGTATTCTCAAAAAAAGATAAAAAACTTTGTTTACAGTCAGTGAAGGAATCCACATCTTCCCTGTTCTGGCATGTATACACATGGACATTTTTACATAGATGTTTTTTCACCCCACAAAGACTAGCAATAATATATAAGAAAGATTAAATGAAATGCTGGAGATGGACACCCTGATGCTGACTGGATACATATGGTTGTTAATTGCAAAATAATTTCCCCATTTTGGTTAGCTTTTATATATCTTTGCAAATGACAACTGTATAGTTTGTGACTCCCTTATCCTTTTCAGTGTTCTTGAAGTCATTCCTTAAAAAAAAAAAAATAAAATAAAAAATTTGTTACTATGGTTTATCCTCTTTATAGCAAGGAAAATTGTTACTAAAAATTGGAAATCCCAATCTACTCCTGTCTTTAAAGTTGAGTTTACTCATCTTGTGAAATACACTTGCAAGAATGAGATTGTTACTACAAAAGCAAGGACTAACAACACAACTCACCATTTAATTGCTTGGACAAAATTGTCTAATCTGTTAGAGAAATATTAAGTGTTCTCCTTTGTATATTGCCTTTTTAGTTGTTATGGACATAATATATATAGTTTATTTGTTTATTCTTGTTACTATACTGTTAAGTTATTGTGTCATAAAATTAATAAAAACATTTTGGGGAAAAAAAAGGTTGGAATTGTTGTCCAACCCCTTGAAGAGGACACCAGAAGAGGCAATAGCCCTAGTGGAATAAACTCTATCAAAAGTAGAGAGAGATTTGCCATGAAAAGTATAACAAAAGGAAATGACCTTGGGTATCCAGGAAGAAATGGTTTACTTAGAAATAGCCAAACCCAATGGTTAGGGATGAAAAAAAAAAAAAGCTGATCAAACTTATAAATGGCCCTAGTTTTATCCAAGTAGTAACTGAGCTATCTGTGCAAATCCAAGGTATGTAGTACCCTCTCACTAGCAGACTGAAAAGAAGGAAAAAAGGAAGAGTTATACCGACTGATACAAGAACATGTCATTTACTACCTTTAGGCAGAAAAGAAGAATCAGTATGAAGGGACACCCTGACCCTGTGAAAAACCAAAAAAACCGAGAGCAACAAAAGCAGAAGTAAGAGACAGCAACAAAAAAAGTCTTCCAGGTACAATGTTGCAAAGAAGTAGAATCTGCAGGCTCAAAACGAGCCCGCGCTAATTTTTCCAATAAAAAATTAAGGTCCCAAGGAGGAGGAATAGGTTTCCTCAGTGGCTTAACATGCAGGATACCTTTAATAAATTGTTTGACCTTAAAACAAGAAGCCAAAGGAGGATTCAAGGGCAGACAAGCAGAAATGGCTGACAAATGGGCTTGCAGAAGAATAGGCCAGGCCAGTCTGGAGCAACTCACACAAATAAGACAGGACCAAAGGGACCCCCCACTGAAGAAAAGGTCCTGGTTACGAGCATGGCACCACACAGAAAATCTTTTCCATTTGGATACAAGATTTTCTCGTTGAGGGTTTCCATGCCTCCTGTAAACCCTGAGCATGTCCTCAGAAAAGAGATGCCTGAAAGGGATCAACACCCTATCACCCACAGTGTCAGATGAAGAGTGGACAAGTGAGGATGGGTGAGAGGACCCTTGTCCTGTGTGAGGAGCTCCAGCTGGTGAGGTAACGTGGTGACTGTCTCTGGCCAGATGCATTAAGAGGGAGAACCAGTGATGTCTTGGCCAAAGCAGAGTCACTAGCAAGATTTTTGGGGAGTCCAGTTGAATCTTCTGCAGGACTCCTGGAAGTAGAGGAAGAGGAGGGAAAGTGTAAAGAAATATCCCCTTCCAAGGAAAATAAAGGGTGTCCATCTTCCACGCCAAATGGCAATGCACTCTGGAACAGAAGAGAGAAAGCTGTCTGTTCAGAGGGGAGGCAAAAAACTCTACCTGAGGAATACCCCACTGATGGACAATGTCCATTAACACATCAATGTGAAGCATTCATTTGTGAGCCTGCGTTTTGAAACTGCTTAGATAATCTGCCACTAGATAGTGCTCTGAAAGAATGCATACTGCCTGAAGAGTTAACTGATAATTGAGAGCCACCTCCCAAGCCTGAAGAGCCATCCTGCAGAGGAAGTAAGATTTTCTGCCTCCCTGCTTGCTGACATACCACATCACTGTAATGTTGTCTGTGTACACCTTCAAGGGGCCTGGACAGAACATGGGGTGAAAAGTCTGAAGGGCCAGAATCAGAGCTCTCATCTCTTTGATGCAGATGTGGTCTGACTCTGATGGGGGGAAGAGACCCTGAACTTTCAGGTGACCAACAGAAGCCCTCCACCCCATTTCTGCAGTATCAGTGAACAGTTACTGAGATTACTGAGAAGCGACTGGAGGCTGAAAGGGCAGGCCTGGGTTGAGAGCAAACTGTTGAAGTCACCAACAGAATTCCTTCTTTAAAAAGGGAAGGAAAGGTACAATGAAATCCACAGGGTGACAATGCTGCAGCCAAACTGACTTTAGGTACCATTGAAGCTTCCGCATATGCAGTCTGGCAAGGAGGAGAACTGGAATAGTAGAGGCAATGAATCCCAGGGCCTCTAGAAACACCCTGGCTGGCATGGCAGTCAGTGGAAGAACAGACTGAAAGAAGGCTGTCAACGACAAACCTTTTGGAGGTGGAAAAGAGGCCAACATTGGCACTTTCTGAATCATGCATCCCAGATACACATAATCCTGACAGGGAGTTAGGACAGACTTTTGGAAGTTGATAGTGAACCCCAGACTTTGAAGAAAAAAGATGGTGAACTCCAGATCCTGTAAAAGGTGACTGGGAGAAGGTGCCTGAAGCAACAAGTCATCTAGATAAGGAAAATATGAATGCCTTTGGGGCATGCAGAAAGCAATCACAGGAGCTAGGCATTTTGTCAATACCCTTAGGCAGTAGAGAGGCCAAAGGGTAGAGCAGAGAACTCAAAATGAAAGGAGGATACAGAGAAACATAAAATCTTCCTAAAAAGAGGGTGGATAGGTATATGAAGGTAAGCATCTTTCAGATCCAAAGACACCAGAAAAGCCTGGGGTAGTAAAACAGGAAACAAGGTTTGAAGAGTAAGCATCCAAAAAGAAGGGACCTTGAGAAATATGTTGAGCAGGGACAGATCCAGAATATGTCTCCAAGTGCCCTCCTTTTGAGAAACCAGGAATATCCTGGAATAAAAACCCTTTCCTACTTGGGAAGATGGAACAGGTAGAATGGTTCCTTGCTTTACCAGGGATGCTAGAACCTCTGGAAAATGAGGAAGTTGCTCTGGAAGAAGTTAAGGAATACCTTAAAAATGAGGATGAGATTCCGTACCATGAGGTAACTCTGATGGATGATACAAAGAACCCAAGAGTCTGAAGTTATGAAACACCAATTTGGAAAATAAAAGGGAAGCCGAAGGGGCAAAGGAACCTGGTCTAAAAGCAGGGGGGTGAACTGTCAAAGAGAAGCAGGCTTATCAGATAAAGGAGGTTGTCAGGGTTGCTTGCAAACAAAAGCAGATCTAGAAAGATAATTCCTCTGGAACCTAGTGACAGGAGAGATAAAAATATGTTTAAGGTCCTGCAAGACTTTGCCTTTCTCTTGAGCAGACAAACAGGTCAGCAGCAGTTCCAAGAAAATGTTTATTATCCAAAGGAGCATCCAATAACTTGGTCTTAATGTCCTCAGGCAGAGACTAGAGACAAAGCCAAGAATAACATCTCATGACAGACCCAAAAGCCACAGCCCTGGAATAGACATCAGCAGCATCATAGCTGCATTTAACAGAGTGGCAAGCCACTTGAGAAGCAGAACTTAAAATAGATAAGGCAGAGGATTTGCCTTCATAGTCAGGGAGGTCAGAAATAACCTGACAAGCCTAAGCAATCAAGGCCAGAGTATACCTGGTCATGTGGGTCTGGTAATTAACAGCCCTAAAGGCCAAAGTAGAAGCAGTGTAAACTTTCTTATCTATCCTCTCCATTGCCTTACTTCCCTTAATTAGAAGTCTTGAAAAGGGCAAGAGCTTAGAAGGTTTGTCAGAAGAGACTGACACCACAGCAGGATCAGCAGAGGGACATTTAAATAAAAAATGGCAATCCTCAGGAATCTTATACTACCTGACAGGTTTCTTAGGAGCAGGAGGCTGAGAATCAAGAGACTTGGAAGCAGCTATGAAAGTGTCTAACAAGGTAGCCAAAACAGGTGCAACTGCCGATGGTTTAGGAGTATCCACCTGAAGCAACTCATAGTATCTTCTCTGACTATAAGGCACGTCAGAAGAATCACACTTAAAGCATTCCATCATCCTAGCAATTGTGTCCATAAAGGACAATTCCTCAAAAGGAGACTCAGGGGTAACAGACTCCTCATCAGAACCATAAGCCAAAGACATCTGTGAAGAATAGGAATAGGAGCTCTCAGACACTTAATCCTCTAAGCAGTTTAGAAGAGGTAGGGGTCTAAGGAGAAGCAGGTACTAAAACCCCTTGAGGAGGCTTCAGGGCAAACAAGGCAGAAAACAAGCCCCGAGTAAATTCTTGCCATTCTCTTTGAGGATCCTTAGGATGGACTGAAATATGCTTCTTTTTTGTCTTTTCTTGGAAAGGATATTGGCTCTAACAAATATCGGGGGGTCCAACTCTTGGCAAGATTCAATAACAGAACCCAGAACCTCCTCCCTCACCACTATCTGAAGAATCTCCCTAGGACCCTCCCAGATAATTAACCATGGTTCCTCTTTGATGTTCAGAGCAGACGTCTGCAAAGCTTCAGAGGACATGTGAAATGATGGATCCATCTCGGTCTTTGATGGGATCATGGCAGAGGAACCCATTGTAGACGCCAAATGAACTACAGAGGTATTGCCTGCTCCCAGAAGGATGTTCGGTGGAGGGTGTACAGTTAAGGAATTTGAACAAGACTTCTTGGCCTTTTTCTTACCTAGCAGGAGTATCTCGGGGTTAAAGGATTCTGCAACTGTACCCTGGGCCATCTGTAAGCCATTAGTTTTCAAGATAAATGGCCAGGGAAGACAAATGGCATCTGAGGGTCTTGGGCACAAATGACTTACAGATCCTGCAAGAGGTATGACTGTGGGAAGTACCCAAACAAAAAAGGCACTCTTTGTGACAATCCTTATGGGGAATCTGCCTCCCACACTGACATTTTCCTTTTTTGGATGACATGAACTCTAGGTAGCAAAATAAAATACAAGACCAAGAAAAGAAAAAAATACTTAATAGGGCACTTATCTGGCAGCTAGGTATTCAGCACAGCAACAAGGTGTTCAGACCAACTAGCAATAATGGTGTTCAAACTGGCAGCAAAGTTCTAGTTAGCTGCATCCGTTCATCCCTTTTATGCTCTACATTCTGTGCAGTAGAGCATAACTTTGACGTACAGCGCATACAAGATTATTAGGCTTTAGTATACTGGCTGAGTGTCAGACTGCCCTGGGCAGGAGATCCCTTCTGTAAAAGTGATATAGAAGGACATCTTCACATCAGCCTGAATGGCCAGACTGAAAGGTGGTGAGGTAATTTTTTTCAGAATGCAGTCGAGATCTCATGAAGGAGGAGCCTGCTTGTGAAGGAGTCTCATATACAATACTCCTTTCATGAGCTGTTTTAACAAAATAGAAGAGGTGGGTTTCACTGGAAGACAAGCAGAGATGGCCACTAAATAGACCTTAATGGATGCATACAATAAGCCATCCTGAATTATATCACACATACATTTCAAGACCAGTAGGATGTTAACTTCAAGGGACCTTCCAGGCACTACTTAGAAAACCTTATCCATTTGTAAACATAAGATTTTTTAGTAGTAGGTTTTCTGGCCTCTTTTAACAGCAGCCGCACATCCTCATGAAACAAGTACCTAAATGGAATCAAGACTGAATCATCCAAGCTGTCGGCTGTATTTGCTCCAAACTGGGGTACACCACTCACCCCTGAGACAGCGTGGTCAAATCCAGTGTGAGAAAAAATCTGTGGTAACAGTCCTTGGCAAATACCATTAGAAAGGAGAACCAAGACTGCCTGGGCCAACAGGGGGTCACCATAATGATCTTTGGAATTACTTTTGGAATCTTCAGAAATAGTTTGTGAATCAGTGGAAAGGGGAGAAATGCATACAGGAGCATTTATGTCCAAGTGAATGAGAATTTCTCGGTCCTCCAAGCATGGCTGCAAGGACATCTCAAACAGAATTTCTCCAGCTGTCTGTTTTGAAAGGAGGTGAACAGATCTGTTTGAGGCATTCCCCACATTTAGACTAGATCCTGGAACACCACTGCCTTGAGTTGCCAGTCATGCGAGTCTGCCCAGGATCTGCTTAGTCTATCTGCCTTGGTATTTTGCTCAAATAGGATGTATGATGTCTGAAGTGACAGAATGACGTAGAGCCAGCCCCCAAGCCATCACTGCCAAGCAGCACAGAAGTTATGAAATTGTATCCCTGTGATGGATCCACACAGTCTACCTGGTTTTTATTATGCCTCGAGCTACATACCACTGTGTATGTTTAGTTATTTACCTCACTATATGCTGCTAATATTGTAACAATACAATATGTTTAAAAGCAGGCCTTGCTCACTAATTACTGGTATAACTAAACTTTTTTGACCTGTATCAGCCTAAAAGATGTTTACCAAAATATGGGGGATTCCAATGAGGAACTATATCACAAGTTTGTGAGCTAATTGTTCTTTAGAAAAGGAAAGTAAGGCATAAGACCAGACATTACGAGACTTGTTTACAACTTAGAAAATGATCTGTAATTTTCTAAAATATTTCATCAACTCATGATAAGCTTGTGATCTATATGTCATTAGTTGAACCTATTAACCTTATTGTTTGTTCAAGACTATAAAAAGCTCAAAGGCTAAAATGAAAATCATCATCATCCGGATTTGATCACAGCACCAACCTAAACTGAGCATAGAGCCATTTTGCCAATGTCGGCCTTGCCTTGACTGAACAAATAGCTGTACTAGATAGGATTGAAGTCTCCCCATCAGTGACAAAGATAATTTTGTTTATGCATATGCTTTTAAGTACTTGATTTATTAGTTTTTTCTGTTTATCTAGCGAGTTTTTGTTTAATAAATTGTTAAGTTTGAACCTTGGGTTCTTGTGTCATTTCTAATTCTGTATTAACCTCAGACTTTAAAGTAACAGACTAGTTCAATCCCATTGTTTGTTGCAGTACCACAACACTGTGGTGTTGCCCGTAACCACCAGAAGAGGACCTGGAGTCCATAGGCGGTGAAGGACTAACAAGGCATGGATCACTGCCAACATTTCTTTGATGTTGATGTGCCTGCATGCGTCCTTGGGCCCCCAAGTAGCCTACACTTGCACTCCCACTGACACAGCTCTACAAGGTAAGTAAAACAAATCTGTCTAGAAAGATTGTGCTACAACAGGAGAGAAGAATGGAAGTCCAGGACTAATACTCATCTGAGCTGACAACCACTGTAAACATCGTCTTATGAAGAGCAGCACCAGCAACTGAGATTCTAAGGAATTCCAGACATGCCACTGAATTTTTTTCATGTGGAGACAGGCCAGTGGAATCATAAAAATCATGGGTACCACCTGTCCAAGAATTTTTAAGAAATCTCTAGCCAAGGCAATGTTCTGCCTCGAGAATTCCTGAAACACCATTTGGTAAGACAGGACTTTTTCTTCGGGAAGAAAGACCATTCTTTTGTCTGTGTTAATTAAACACCCCAAGAAGACAAGCCTTTGCCAGGGTGTCAGACATGACTTCCAAATGTTTAACTTGAACCCTAACTAGGAAAAAAGGTTGAGACCTTCTCTAGTGATTCCAAACACCTGAATAAAGACTCTGCACAGATAAGCAAGTCATCTAAGTAAGGTAAAATGTGAATGCTAAGAATCCAGTAGTCGGCCACTACCAGAGCAAGGCATTCAGTAAACACTTGAGGTGCAGTGGATAGCCCAAAGGGCAATGCAGAGAACAGACAGTGCGAACCAGACACAACAAATCTCACATATCTCCTGAAGCAATGAGCAATGAAGGCATGGTGATATGCATCCTTCAAGTCCAAGGTCACTGTGAAGCAGTGGTCTGGCAAAAGGGGAAGCACTGTCTGCAGGGTGAGCATTTTGAACTTGGAGACCTTGGCAAAGGTATTCAGAAAATATAGGTTCAACACTGGTCTCCATGACTGCTCTTTTTTGGGAACCAGGAAAAGTTTGAAGTAGAAACATTTCATTCTCTCTGAAAGAGGGATCGGGGTTCTATGACCCCTGAGTCCAGCATTTGCCAATATACAGGACACAGTAACAAAGTCTGGTCTGGCAGATGTGGAGACCCTACCCTGAGCACAGGCAGATGTTCCCTATACTGCCACCTGTAATCTCTGCCTATGATGTTAAGTACCCATTTGTTTGAAACCACTGTCAGTTCACTTTGTTGAGAGCTAACTTTTGATATGGGGCACCCAGAGGGGAAATTGGGAAGGACAGGTGCCTCTTTTCAGCATAGTCAAAGGTTGGAAAAGGAAAGGACCTCCTCTTGTAAAGTTTGGTGAAGTTCTTATCCTGCCATTTCCTTCTGCAGCTCTAATTTTGTTTTGCTGGGACTTCTGTTTGTTAGGCCACCAAAAACTATCCTGCTTAACGGAGGGAAACATGGGAATATGGTACATTTTTGAAATCCCTTGCATCAGTTTATCTCTATCATGCCACTGTTTAAGGATATGATTAGCTGCTGTACAAAACACACAGTCAAAATTAAGTGAAGCCTTCGTAATCTAATTTTTTAACAAATCGGAAACATTGGAAAAAATATCTTTGACACAGACATTTTGCTCAGCAGGAAACGATGCAGCAAATTCATCTAAACTAAACATACTCCTCAACACAAACATCAACATAAAACACTGGTATCTAAATACCTAAACAGCTACCATGTTGGACAGCACCATCGTCTTTCCCTGAGATTCTAGCCACTTGTCTAGCTTATCTGCAGGGACTGGGTTTGATAAAGGCATAGTCTTTTTATTGGAAGGTCACTGGGGACACAGAAGCATGGCCCTCAGACAAGGTGGACTGGAGACCAGGCATGGTCAAGCAGACCCTGAATTTCATAAAATCAGAATTATATACTCACCACAACTAGGCATCTGTATTGTCCATTTCATTCTTCCTCAATCAATGGGTTATGGATCCGATCCTTGGATCCAACTCGGCCAAATACATTAGACTTTGGATCCAACTCTCGAGCTCCTCCCTCTACCCATAATGTCCTAGCCCATCTTCAATACCTCAGATCAAGTTTTTTGCCATAAGACCCCCATAAATTAGTTATGGGGGGATGGATGGGGGAAGTTCAGAAAGAATGAAAATGGACAACACCGATGCCTAGTTATGGTGAGTACATAACTTTTAAATTTGATGTCCTTTTCATTCTTCCTCAATGAATGGGAAGAGTCCCCAACTACGTTAATCATGGGTGGCCCTCATAGAAGGATATTCTGGAGAACTGCTGAGCCAAAGGCAGCTCTGCTTCTGGAGTATTAGATCCAATTTGTAATGAGTAACAAAGGTATGAGCACTGGACATGTGGCTGCTGCACAAATATCATGAATAGAAGTTCTTGACAAAAACATAGATGAAATGGCTGTGGATCTAGTTGACTGGGCTTTAGGCGGTCTTGATAGAGAAATGCCTTGTTGAGAATATATCCAAGAAATGCAATCAATTATCCATTTAGCTAATGTAACTTTAGAAACTGGATAACCCAGATGACTTGACAAGGAGGATACTAGGCCATCGGCCCTGGGGCCTATATAAGCCTAGACAAAAAGGTTTAAATTGATCAGTTCAGCATAGTCAGTCACTCTGGCCCTCAAACCCAGCAATTACTTATTTTTATTTGTTGGGAAAGTCCAACATGGAACAAAGCCAATTTTCAGCAGAGGCCCAGGGAGAAATGCTCCAGACACATGTCTTTGAAATGTGGGAGGAAACCAGAGCACATGAACATAGGGAGGACATGCAGACTCCGCACAGAAAGCTCTCCAGCCAAGAATTGAACCGAATAACCTCTTGCTGTGAGGCAACAACACTACCACGGCACCACAGCTACAAATAGCTGATCTGATTTTTTTATTTGTTTCGTCCTGTGTATACAAAAACATAACTGACATTAGTGCAGGAGATGTAACATGTATTCTCCTTTGTTTGAAAAAACTGGAAAGAAAACCAACAAATGAATGGATTGGTTAATGTCACATTCAAAAGCCACTTTAGGTAAAAAAGAAGGGTTTGTTCATAAAGTTATTCTGTTTTTATGGAAAATAATGTTGGAAGTCTGTGATGAAACAGCCTGGGGTTCAGAAATTCTTTTTGCAGAAATGATAGCTTCTAAAAGGACTGTTTTCCATGACAGGAATTTAAAATATTTTTTTTCTGAAGGTTCAAAAGATTTCTGAGTCAGACCTTGTAGCACCACAGTCAGATCCCTGGGAGGTGAAGGATCCTTTATTGCGGGTCTAAGGAGAAAAGTCCCTTTCAGAATAACTTTACATAACTTGGAAGAGGCCAAAGAATAATTTGTATCTCTTATGTGACAATCTGAAATGGCTGCCGAGTGTAGTTTAATCGTAGAAAAACTAGCTCCTTCGTTGAAAAGTGCAGTCAGAAAATCAAGAACAGCAGAGACCGGGGCAATAAAAGGGTCAGCATAATTTCTCAATGCCCAAAAGGAAAATCTTTTCCATTTGTTCTTGTAAACCTTCTTGCTGGAGTCCTTTTGTAAGGATAATACAATGGTACATACTGGGGAAGAAAACCTGGACTGTCCGGCTATTATTGGAACTGCAGAAACTCTGCGGTTAGTTTGAGGGCTGGGATATTGGGATGAATCATCCCTGAGGGGTGTGAGAGAGGATCTGGAGCTGCGTCCAGTATCCAGGGAGGATAGAGAAGATGAGATCAAAGAAAGGGGAACCACACCTGTCGAGGCCAGTAGGGAGCAATGAGAATGACTGAGCTCTTCAACCGGATTGCTTTCTGTAAGAATCTGGGGATCAAGGGAAGGGGGGATAAGTATAAATGAGACCAGATGGCCAAATGTGGATTACAGCATCTCTTTGTGGCTCCCCTTGAGGGGGATCAGGGCAAAATACCTGCTGCACTTGTTGTGGGGGATGGAATGAGGTCACAGCAAGTTTCCTCTGCCATTGATTGAGAGACCAAAACCAGTAAAATAAGACCAAAAGTTCAACGTTCACAAAGACTTTAATAAAAAGCAAAGCTTTCGAGACACAAGCTCTTTTTCAATGCAAAGAAATACTTTACAAATTGCCATTTATATATATATATATATATATATATATATATATATATATATATATATATATATATATATAAAGCCAGCCAATAATCAAATTGGTGTTGATTATTGGCTGGCTTTATATTTGAAAAATGTCAATTTATAAAGTGTTTCTATGCTTTGAAAAAGAGCTTATGTCTCAAAAGCTTTGCTTTTTATTAAAGTCTTTGTGAAGGTTGAACTTTTGGTCTTATTTTACTGGTTTTGGATTTTGCATTTGGACCGTGGAGTTCTTAAGCTTTAGGAGGAAGTGTTATTTTTTGTTTGAGAGACCACTTCTAAGGCATCAGAATGGACCTGCTTAGTTTGTCCGCTACTACACTGGTTTTCCCCAGAATGTGTGCTGCAACTAGAAAACAGCTGGTGGAGACTGCCAATGCCACACCCGTTAGGGTTGCCAACTGTCCAGAATTTTTCTGGACTGTCCAGAATTAAGGGGCACTGTCCAGAAAACGGAAAGGACAGCATATTGTCCAGAAAAACTGCCAGGAGATTAATTTTCTTTTAATTAAAAAAAAAATACTTTTTTTTTTAAGGGTGTTCTTCTTTAAGAGCATCCTTTGCATCTGGTCACACACAGATGCAGAAGATGAAAAAAGTCTTCTGCATCTGTGTGACTGATTGTTTATGTCTTTGTCTTCGTGCGCATGGAATTTGAATTCTTGAAGACTGTTGAACTGTGCAGCAGACCATGAATGGATATGTTTCAAATATGAACAAACAAAAACGAGTTGGACCGTGGTCAATGAAGGCAACAGCAATCGAAATTCTCCTGAAGTGATGAACAGAAGAAACAAATAATGTACCACACTTTATTGAACTGACTAATGATGAAGCTGTCTGCCAAGCAATTAGTTCGTTTTTAGCAGTTCACATAGGAATGAACAGAAGTTACAGAAATTTGACCAGGTAAAGAAATATGCTGAACTCTAGTTTAATGCAATCTAGGCAATGACAGCATCATTTAAAAAACTTAATAGAGTAATGCTATGCCTGGGTACTGCTTCATATTTACAGAGCAATGCCACTGTGCCAAGTACTGAGCAATTCTGCACTTTGCAGCTTAACCTGCCCCTGAAAAAAAATAGCCATCTGTATAATGGATGTTAGCATAGGTATGAAGGGGATAAGAGGTGAACCTCTGCCTTCAACAGCTAAAGCCAAGCTAAAAGTATATACATATAGAGAGAGGCAGAATCAGAGCACTTAAAGTGAACTAATACATCTGGTATTTAATGATGAATTGCTGGTGTTTCTACCAACATATACATTCTGTTAGACTACAGAAGGTCCAGAGCTAGAACAATAGCTTCTTAATATAGTGAGATTATATTTTTCACCCCTTTCTGTCAGATCTGGAACATCAGTCTTACTCAATATGAATATCAAGAAAGTGACATAAAGGGGAACAACCTGGGTGGCCACATAGAAAAGGACAGGAAATATAGATATGCTAACCACATTATATTATGATTGCATGTGAATTAGTCTGCTAAGTTAACAAGTTGCACAGATCAGTAAACTGGTCTGAGAATCCTTTTCAGCCATGCACCAGGCTAAATAAGCAGATACAAAAAATGTTGACAGCTGTATTACACATAGTGCATTTACAACTGGTTTAACATGCAGAGAAGTAAACCTTATATCTAAAGTATAGAGCTATAAAAGCAGCAATATACAATAACTAAATTATGTATGTTTATGGAAAGAAATATGTACAATGTCATATGATAGCATGGGAATCACAAGTGAGTTAGGTAGTCACCTTTGCCCCCCCTGTAACACTTTAGTAATGGGTGCTAACCCTATAATGTTGCCCCTTTCCTCAACCTTAACCCTACACCTTACTTACAGGAAGCTACAGCACCAGTGGAATTGTGGGCCAGAGTCATGGAAAGGTTAGCATAATTCTCAAGCTGTCATCTGAGACAGCAGTTTTAACTTAAGCTTTCTACCTGGCAAGTCATCCAGTGACTAGCCCATTTTGTCAGTCACTCTCTGGAACCTTGGTATATGAGAAATATACCACCCACTATGAAAATATGGAGGGCATATAAATGCATTTCCCAAATGTGAACATGGCCCTCAATTCCTTATCTAAGGGATGGGCAGCTCTGCCATGTACAGTGCTTTTAAAGACGGTCACAGCAGTGGAATGTTCAGAGGTAAATACTAAGCTACCTGCCCTTGCAGGCCATTTTAAGCCTAGCCGTTTTCCACAAAGATGAGAATTAAACCTTGTACCCTTTCCTCTGTGAGGTAAACATCTTAACCATTATGTAACCCCCCCCAACCCTGTGCCTTGGTAGTGTCCATCCAGGAGGTCAAATCATTGCTGGACTGGATTATCTTGCCCTGTCTACCCAGGACAGGAGTCACATCACGGTGTTCCTAAGCAATTTTGATACCTAGTCATACAGTTTAACAATCAGAGGACCATTCAAGAAGAAGACTGAAAGGATCTGGATGGCCTGTTGCAGGACTCTTTACAGAGAGGTTGATGTGGGGGCCAGGATCCTGAGGACCACCCTGTTCTCTGCCTCATTAACTCAAGAACTTCATCAAACTTGTGGTCATCTAAGGGGGTGGTAGAGAAAGACTTTCCTCTTTACCCCAATATCTGAGGTGGATTACTCCTGGGAAGTGTCAAAGGGTCTTCTCTAACAATTGTGCTTCATAAAAGGCTGCAGATGTGGGAAGTCTAGGATGATCATGAACCCTGAATTCATCTAAATATCTGGGACGGGTGTTGGCAAGAGGTTTTTGACTCCCCTGCCAGCCTGACTGAAATGATGAGTGGATAAGGGACCAATCAAACATATATCTCTTGTAAACGCCACTGTCAAAGTAGGAAGAACAACCATGGATGGCAATTGCAGGACATTGTACAATCCTTTTTAACCACTTCCGATTTGATTCCTATACTTGTCATGCAATATTTTATATGCCCTACTAATTGTACCTTTTAACAGCAGCTTCTGCTCTAGATTCTACCAAAGACTCTACCAGCACTGGTATTTTTGCTTAGGATTCCCTGATTTCTTTCTGTTTGTCTATACCATTCTGACATCAATCCTTGATAGGGAAGGCAATCTCTAGCCTGCAGTCCAAATTAATTCTTGTCCTCCTCTCATTCTATTACCTTTCCTCTCTAATTATTTGCCAGAATACCTTGGTTCCTTTACCAGTTTTCTCCAGTAAACTCAATTCTCCTCTTGCCTGATCTCTGTACCCTTAACTGCAATCATCCCTATCAGAAGGACCTCCTTTCTCCAGCCCCATTTTTGCTTAGTTCTTAGAATACTTTCTGCTTCTTTATGCATATAATAATCTGTATGGTTACTGTTATTCTCCTTAAAAATCTGCTCCCAAACCACACTCTTTCCTTGTTTATTGAGCTTCCTCCCTGTTTCATCATTATCCCATTTCACTTTGAATTATAGTTCTCAGCTTCTGCTATGTATAGGAGCCGTAACTGTACAACTTTAAAATACCCCCTTCAAATCAGGTAATCCCAAACCACCTTGTTTTAAAGGAAGGATCAACTTATCACACTTGATTCTTGCCTGCTTCCCCTAACAGTCAAAATACTTCAACTCTTGATTAATTTCTATTCACAACTTCTCTGGTGGATAAAAATATGCCTGACCTGTCTATAATACTAAAGGAACTAAAAACATTTTCATTGTTATCTTGCTTTCCATATCCATAAAACAGAGCTTCCAATTTCTCAGTTTTTTATTGTTTTTTTAAGTCTCTTCCTATATATCTGCCAAGTACTTCATTTTATCAGGTCTCTATAAATTTGGGAATTGCTGAACCAGTTCATGAATGAGTAAATAATTTAAAGCTATTGCCTTTGTATTTTCTTCATTGATTTTGTACCCAAAAGTCTTAAAATGGCCTCAGAATGTTCCACAACACTGAAATCACCTTTCCTGGTTTTATCCTGTGTAAAATAATATCATCTGCAAATACAGCCAGCCTTTCCTGACTACTACACCAATTATATCCTTGAATTTCTGAGTCACTTGTTTTCTTCGCTAATGGTTCTAAACATAATGCAAATAAAGTGGAAACAGAACTTATCAGAGAAGCACCCACCCACTTTAATTTTCCTTTCTGATCCCTCATATATCCTCCTAATCAACCTTATAATTTTATTAGGGAATGCAAATGCTTCCATTGCCCTACTCATAAAATTCCAGCTTACTCTGCTTAATGCTTTCTCTGCATAAAGACCCAATAACAACAGTAGTATTTTCTTACATTCTGCTTCCCTCTGGATCATCACTGTTCTCTTAATGTTGTCAAATGTTTGCCTTACCTCCACTCCTGGGAACTTTCTTCTAGATTTGTTATATACCATCATTTTTATCTCATCTCCTCCAATCCTAACTGTGAGAAATTCAGCCTGCATCTACCTCTAACTTTGGCATATTTAATTCTTCAATAAATATTTCCATTTGAACTTTTACTTGTTTTTTACATTTCTCTGGTTTATACAGATTTTCATAAAATTTCTGAAATATTTCTAATACCTCTACAGGATCTCTGGTTATTTTCCTTGGTACAGGCTCCCTAAACTTGGCAACAACTCTGAGCTGCTATGCTAAAGATTTTGTGCACTGGAATTATTATCAAAAACAGTTGCTTAACAACAATCTTTCTAAACTCATGCATAGGCAGTCCCTTATTTTCTCTATAGCACTCTGCAATTTTGCCTGTTCTTGTTCTGTGAAATTCCTTTTATTCTGCAAGACTTTAACCTTTGTCTGTCCCTTTAAATAATTATTGTTACTTTTTAACCATATCGCTCTTTCTTTTATTTCCACCCTATTTTTAAACTCCCCTTTAATTTTATCCCACTCCTTAGCCATACAAATATAAAATAAAGGATCTAAATGGCAATGCTCAGATCTGCTCTGAGCTACAACAGAATGGCATTAAATATACTGATCCCAAGTATATTGCCAATATCCTGGCAGATCAATTCAGTGCAAACTTCACCCCCCTCTCACCCCCTAAAGGGCCCATCTCAATACCTAAAGATTGCCAAATTCTGGTAATAACAGCCACACAGGTAAAAAACGCACTTTCCAAAGCTAATAATACAGCATCCATGGGACCAGGCGACATCCCAGGCTGTGTACTACATGAACTACAAAATTAACTGGCACCTTACCTAAGTGTCATGTTTAATCATAGCCTCAAGCTTTGTGCCCACAGCTACAGTTATGCCACTCCACAAGGGGGGATCCACCTTGGATCCCTGGAACTACCGCCGCATCAGTCTGACGAGCCTGATCTGCAAGACCATGGAACATATTATCATGGAACTTATAAACAAAGACATTGGCAACCTTCAAACACTGGACCCCATGCAGTTTGGGTTTGTGAAGGGCCGATATTGTCTCCTGAACCTTACTGACTTCTTTGAATCAGTCTCCAGAGCAGTGGACAAGGTTAAGGTGGTCAACACAGCCTATCTGGACCTTGCCAAGGCCTTCAACACTATCCCCCACTCTGGAATCATAGATAAACTTACTAAGCTGGGCATTAATCCCTACGTCACTCGATGGGTTGCCAACTGGCTTACTGACAGAACCCACACTGTAAAAGTAGCTGACTCCAAATCCAGCTCCAGAGAAGTGACATGTGGAGTACCTCACGGTTCAGTCCTGGGACCGCTCGTCTGATATCTACTTCTCTGAAGTACAGGCCAACAGTAAGGGACTCTGGCTAACAAAGTTCACAGACGACTGCAAACTGGGAGCCATTACTGAATCTCCAAATTATTTGGATATTCTACAAAAGGGCCTTACAGAAACAGATGCTTGGTGCCAGAGCCATGGGCTTAAGCTCAATGCCAAGAAATGTATAGTTATCCCCTTTGGGAAAAAACATGTACCCATGAATTACCACATAGGTGGCAGTACACTAAACACTGAAGGTGTGATAAGAGACTTAGGGACACAGGTGGACAGTGGTCTCACCTTCGATAACCACATCGCCACAACAGTCAGGAAATCCTTCTATGTGGCACACCTCATCACCAAGGGCTTTTCATCCAGAAAAAAGGAGGTCATTGTACCACTGTACTCATCCCTCATTAGACCCATTATAGAATACAATGCCCCGTTTGCTCTGCTCAACTTGTCCGCTATCACACTGTATCTCCTTCGGATGTGCATTGCTACCAGAAAGCGCTGGGTGAATATTGCCCACTGCCGTACTCTCATGGCCTCTCGACATAGGGGGTAGGATCTGATTCCTTCTGATTTATGTACCAGACCACCGACTTGTTGTCTGTCTATACTGTAATACTCCCTAGAGGAAGAAAGTCTTGAAAGGACTGCAACACTAGAAGTACAGCTCTCATATCTAAGACATTGATATGCAGATGAGCCTCATGATTCTCCCATGTGCCTTGGGCTGTCCTTCCCTGAAAATGCCCCCCCACCCTATCAGAGAGGCATCTGTGGTCACAGTGACAACAGGAGTGGGTAGAACAAAGGGATGTCCTATTGTTACTTGCACAGAAGTCAGCCACCAGCGAAGATCCTTCTTGCATGAATTCGTTATCATAATCGGATGAGACACTGAAAGTTCTTGAAAGGACCACTGTGTAAAAAGGAGCCATTGCAGTATCCGCATATGCATTTGACCGAATGGAATGGCAATGATGCCTGCTGCCATGGTCCCTAATAACTTGAGCACTGTTGAAGCTGGGGCTTTTTGTTTTGAAATGAGGTCCAGAACTTGTTGTCGAAGGGTTCCAACTCTTTCAGTTGGAAGCTTTATGGTCAGGGAAACTGTGTTGTGATCTGCTCCTATAAAAATGGTACGTTTGGATGGCAATAAGGCAGATTTTTTTGAGTTTATGGTAATCCCCAAATGACTGCAAAGATCTACGGTCATACCCCTTGCTTGTATGAGTTGATGCTTGGTGGTGGCAGTGAGGAGCCAGTCGTCTAAGTATGGAAACACCTGGAATCCTAAACATCTCAGATGAGCCGTGACTACTGCCATGCATTTGGTGAACACTCTGGGGGCTGTAGTGAGACCAGAGGGCAGAGCACAAAACTGAAAGTGACTGGCTCCCAGCCAAAAGCACAGATGTTCCCTGGATGGTCTGGCCATCTTTATGTGGTAGTACGCATCCTGGAGAGCTATTGAGCACATCCAATTGTCTTTTCCTAGAAAGGGAAGTATAGACTGTAGCGTGACCATCCGGAACTTTGATTTTGACAGATTTGTTCAATCGGCTGAGATCCAGAATGGGTCTCCAGTTCCGTTTTCTTTGGAACTAAAAAGAACCTTGAGTAAGTTCTGTATCCTCTCTGGTCTGCTGGGACTGGTTGAATGACTCTTTTTTCTAGCAACCTTGTAATTTCTATGGTTGCTTGTTCACTGTGACTGGGTGGACTTCCGAGATTTTTTTCATATCAGGTAGAGGGGTGGCAAAGGGAATAGAGTATCCTCTGGATATTACGCTTTGTACCCAATGGTCTTTTGTGATTTTTAGCCAGGTGTCTGGGTACAGAGATAAGCATCCTCTGACTGCCTCCAGAGATGGACAGATGGTCCTCCTTTCAGGAGCACTGATAGGGCTTTCCAAAGAACTAATCCTTGTCTCCCTGATTTTGCAGGCCCCCTCTGCCACATGGACGGCATCTTCCATTATTGCCCCCTCCTCTGCCTTTAGTGGGGGTTTTACCATGTGTGTCAAAGAAAGCTCCTTGGGATTTAAGGAACCACATTTTCTCACTTTTCCAACCTTTAGGATAAGGTCTGGTAGGGTTTGGAAAAATGGACTCCTACAGCAGACAGAGTCTTTCCATCTTGCTCACACTTGGTAAGCGTTTCCTTCACTTTCGATCCAAAAAGGGATGAACCATCAAAGGGGGTAAACAAAGAATGACTTATAAGGCTCTGCAAAGGAACATAAGCGCATCCAGGAGTGTCTCCTAAGAGCAATTCCTGTACCTGCTGCCCTGCTCGTTCCATCAGCTGTGTACGAAATCAGACACGTGGAAGCGTTTATAAGGGAATTTAGGGTAGCAAGCTGGGACATTACCTTGTCTGAGACCCCCGCAGCTACTGCACCCTGTAGAGTATCTCCCAACTCCTTAAGGAGATCTCTGTGCAGTCTAGTAAAATGTGTAAGATAGTTCAGGGATCGAAGAGTAAAGGCCACTGAACTAAACATGCACTTTCCGTATCTGTCCATGATCCTGGAATCCCTATTAGGAGGGTGAACAGATATGGAGGTCACTGACAACTCTTTTTTGGTGGCTGCCGCCACCACCATAGCATCAACGGGTACTCCTTTGTTAAGGAAAGCCTTGTCCTGGGAGGATGCTATGAATTTGTTAGGCCTCTGAGGGACAGGTTCCATGGTATCTGGGGACTCCCACACCTTTCGAGAAAGAAGGTCTATCAGCTCATCAAAAGGCAGAGTCATCCAAGAGGTGGAGGTCTGAGACTTAAAAGCCTTCAGGAGTACTGACTCATTATCAGTAGGGTTACTGGGCTTCCAGCTACCCCTCTGTTTCAATATTTCCAAGATATCACCGAAAGAGATATCCTCAGAGGGGGACCGTGGGGACCTTTTTGACTCATCTAAGTCAGTATCCGATGTGATGGATTCCTGTGGGGAATTCAGATGCTTCCTCTTGCAAAGTCTCTTCCTGGGAACCTCCTCAGTGGGAGCTTTTGGAGAGGTCCTGGAAGAGCAGGGCTCACCCAATGGGGCTACCTGAGGCTCTGGGTTCTCTATGCTTTTGAAGCAGAGGCAGATGCAGGAGCTTTAGGGGAGGAGACTGCCGGTACCGATGATGTGGATGCCCGAGGGGACAATGCTCTCCTCATGGCATTGAAGGCCCCCCCAGCTGCGATCCGTGGAAACCACTGGATCCACAGAAACAGCCAGTTTCCGCGGCACTGAAGCGGTGGGCTCCGAGCCCCAGGTAGGTGCCGAGCTCACCAAGGCCGAGGCCCCAAGAGGCAATGTCAGAACCAAAAGGTCGGTATGACTATCATCTCCGGACCCGACCAGTGAGTGTCGGCTCCTAGACTCTAAGGTTGACATCAAAGAAGTCAGAGTAGTCAGAACCAATAGCCTTGGAAGAGGTGTCGGCTCCGGCAGTTCCACAACCATCAGTTCCGAACACTCCGGCTCTGAAACTTTGGATCGAATCAGAGGAGGAAGAATAGAAATGGGCTGGGTCCTGGTCAGTTCCGAAGTCTCAAGGGTCGGCCCTGACAGAATTTTTGGTAGCGCCTAGGTCTGCAGAAGCCTCTGCACCACTAGATCCACATCCTTATCAGATAGTCTTGAGGACTGGGAAGAAGCTACAGAAGAGGCCACTGACTACAGGATTGGAGACTTTAGAGTAGGAGATACCAGCTCCAATATCTGGGACTGGCTCCTACTAACAACCACCACCTCTGGTTCGTAGGCAATGGAACCGAGGTGGTAGTCTGACTAGGTTTGGATGTCGATGAGGCCTTTTTTTGGCTCCGACCCAAAAGACGAGCTAGAAGACAAAGTCTTGGATGATTCTGCAGGTTTCTCCTTATCCAAAGATTCCTGAAAAGAGGACTTCAATAATCCCCTGGCTATTAATTTGCTCCTACGTTTGTGGATAACACAAGAGCTAAACAAATGACAGATGGCACAATTCTCCTGAAGACGAACCTCACCTAAACAATAAACACACTCTATGTGACCATCTGTAAAAGACATCTTTTGTCCACATTTGAGACACTTTTTGAAACCAGACTTAGCTTTCTCTTGAGACATGGCTATACAATAAAGTAACAATTAACAGGCAAACAAAATATACCACTCGTGTAGCCGAAACAAGATGGCAGTTTAGATTGAACGCCACTGTAGCCCCAGGAATTAATGATCATATTAGTATAAGACCTGAATTAAAGTATAGGGCATCCAAACTTAAATTTTTTTCTGGTTTAGGCTTTTAATATTTTTAAAAAATATTTTTTTAAACATTTTGTTTGTAATATAACTTTTTGTGATAAATGTTCTGTTTACTAACTGGATTTGCTAGTATTAGAAACTTTGGACTGCTAGTATGTTAGTTACAAGTTTTATGTTAAACAAGTATTCTCACTTTAATAACTTGTCCACTGCAATTAATGGGAATTAGTGCAAGTATATATAAGTGGTGAATTACATTTTTTATTGTTCTGATGAAGTCTTATGATGAAAGCGCTTGACCATTTTTTATCTTGAGTGTTTTTTACTGTGCCTTTGTGATCTTTATACTGTGTGTTCTCACACAATAAACGTTGGATTCTACATCTTGGTTGTAGGATTATTGGCTACAAGAGTGGTATATTTTGTTTTATAGGTGGTGTTTTACCACTCCAACATCATTCTTTATTTTTTGAACAATTAACAGGCAAAGCACATTATAAGATTGACTACAGAGAAAACACACAATCCTATACATAGAATAGCCCCCCCCCCCCCAAATAAAAAACAGGGCTCTAACTTTATAATATTTAAACACTACAGCACACACTGTATGACTAGCTATGAAAGGTACACAATATTATATATGTGTAAGACAGCCCTAACAAACAACAGGGCTCTACGTTCTACAATTTCTAACACTACAGCACACAGAAAAAAGCACTACTGCCTTAAAAAATCCGGGATCAAGCTTAACAAACTCTATTTCTAAAGCACACAGTATAAGGATAGGGAGAAAAAATTGTAACTAAACAACTTTCTAACTCAAACAAGTTGTTATAAATCGACCTAGAAAAAATAACGGTCACTAATTGAACCAATAATGCACTCTCTAAGCTTTAACTATCTAACGCTCACTAGAAGCATGAGCTATAGAAAAAATATCCAAGAATATAATAACTATTGAGAAATATAAAGAAATTTTCAAAAATACTGGCCAGAGCTGTTGAAGAACTCCCGATCTGCTGCAGCGGCAAACGAGATCTGAGGGAAGCACCACGGCATCATGGGACAGTTAGTAGGTCACAAGCTGCTTGAAGACCTCGAGCTTTTGTATTTGGCCGAGTCGGAGCCGAGGATCGGCTCCGAACCCATCAGTGAGAATGAAGGCAAGATAGAACTTCTTCACATCAGTTGGTTAACAGCAATCTTTCTAAACTTGTGTATATTACTGAGGGAATCCCTTATTTTCTGCTTAGCATTCTGCAGTTGATCCTCTTCTTGTTCTGTGAGATTCCCCATATTCTGCAAAACATTAACATTTTTGATATTTTTTAACCATAGTTTCCTTTCTTTTATTTCCACTCTTTTTTTTTAAACTCCACCTTCATTTTATCCCACTTCCTAGCTATATTTTCAGAAGTGATTTCTATCCTCTAGAATATCTCCCGAATAATATCTACTACCTGTTCCTTAAATTCTTCTTTTCAAGAGATAGGTGGGAAAGTGCCAGTGTCTCATTTTTATTTCATTATCCTGTGTTTTTATTTTAGCTATTATTGGTGCATTGGGTGCGTATCAATACCTTCAATTAAATGCACATGTTCCTGTGAAATGTAAATTCTGTCTAGCTAAGCCCAGTTTTTATATCTTGGGGAATGATATTTAAATTCACTCCAAACTCCTATTACTGAATTCACATCTTCCATGCCAAATATTTTCATAAATTTCTTCAAAAATCTACCCTCCTTTGTTATGTTTTCCCTTCTGGGCCCCCAGACACATCTTCACTGCTGCAAATCAAATTCCAGTCCCCATCTATAAGTAATATTCCCTGCTGAAAGCTAATAGAATCTTCCAGAATTTTTTTAAGCTCCATTATAACAGTTTTAGGTGAAGTAAAAATACATGTAGCATAATGCTCTTCCCTTGCCAGTAGCCTCTTAGTACTACAAATCTACCATTATCATCTTTTTTCCTCTTCTATCACTACTGGAGTTCCTCTCGTAATTAATACAAGTACTCCCATTTTTCTTTGTCCCAGATACTCTGCTGAATAACCATCCTAAAATCCCTTCTTTATCAAATTTGCATACACAGTTCTTTCCAAATGTGTCTCCTGTAGCATACCTATTTGCACTCTGCACTCTGCATTTTAATATAGTTCGCTACTCTTTCTTTTTGTGTGTGTGTGTGTAAATGTATATATATATATATATATATATATATATATATATATATATATATATATATATATATATATCAGAGTGCTACAGAATCCTGAAAGACCAAACTCCTGAAAACTCAAAATCTGAAAACACAAAGGATACCAACAGTTACTATATACCAGCACAAATACACACAGAAACAAATAAAACACAAACCATATTACTCTTCTCCAAGTTTAAGCTGGGAGGCAAGCTCCCCTGCACCCTCCACACCCCCTTCTACTTAAATATATCAACTCCGAAATTGCACTTAGTGTACTGAAGTGCAGTCTCGGAGTTGTTGTATTTAAGTAGCGGGGGAAGCAGGGGGGCTTGCCCCCCTGCGTATAGTTGAAGGGTAATATGTTTCTGTATGTACTTGTGCTGGAATACAGTAAGTGTTGGTATCCAGTGTGCTTTCAGGATTTTGGGCTTTAGGAGTATGTGTGTGTGTGTGTGTGTGTGTGTGTGTGACCATTCATATCTTTAAATAGGACACACGAGAACTAGATACATAGTTGCATTTCACTACACATATTGCTCTATGAACGTTTATGTGCTAGAGGGAAACTTCATTATATTCATTGTTATTTTATTTATTTGCTTCCCCTTAAAACTTTTTATTAAATCAAGGCAAGGGCCTTAATCCAGTCATTCCCTTATGCAAAAGTTAGAATAAGCATATCACTTTTTCTTATCACGTTCTTTTGTCCAACTTTCTTTTCTTTTTACACTGCAGTGCCTACATTTCTTAAAACTGAACACAAAGAAAAGTAAGGATAAAATAGAGGCACCTATTTACTGTAGTATCCATATTAAACAGAAAAATAACTGAAAAAACTTAACTTTACAGCATGCATTATATGTCATGTATTATAAAAATACTGTTAAGAACAAAATTTTGTTTAACTTTCGGTTAACACTTTCCTTCTTCTGCCCCTCTCCTAAATGTTCTTCCAAACATTAATGACATGAAGTAGGTTATGTGCTTTACAGTCCCCTACAAAGTTAACAAAGTCAATAAAGTCTAATATTTCCAGGTTTTCTTGTTCTGTTATACTTCACAAATGTTATCATCCCACATTTATTCATCAGTATCTGAGTTGCTGGTTTTCTTCCTGTTGATCTCCATCTCCTATATCCAGTCTCTGGTTCATCTCCAACATACTCATTGTTCTTCTGTTAATCTCTTGTGCTTTTTTCTGTCTCTCAAGCATTTTCCTTTGGAACATTTTCACTGGCATATTCTTTCTAAGGGTATATTATCAGAAGAATAATAAACAGAATCCCCTTCTGATTGATAGCTCACTCTTTGTTAGACAAACATTTGTATTTCCTCTTTAGCATGTTCTGCATCAAAAATGATGTTGTACTTTTATAAAATTAATACAGCAGCTTCTTGCTCTAGATTCAACTAAAGACTCTACCAGAGCAGGTCTTTTGCTAGGGATTTCCATATCACTTTCTCTTTGCCTATACTCTAATATCAAATCCTGATAGTGAAAACAGTGTCTAGCCTGCAGTCCAAATGTCTTCTTGACTTCTTTCCTATCTATTACCTTTCCCTCCTTAGTTGCTTACTCCAAGTACCTTGGTTCCTTTGTCAGTTTTCTCCAGTGAATGCCAGGCCCTCTTGCCTATTCTCTGTACTCCTAATTGTAGTCATCCCTATTAGCAAAATCTCCTTTCTCCATTCTAGTGTTGTCTTAGTTCTTAGAATACCTTCTTTTATTTTATGGATATAATATTCTGTATGGCTGTTGTTATTCCCCTTAAGGATGTGCATCCAAAAATCTCCCTCCTTATTTCTTAAATTTCCTCCCTGTTTCGTCATCATCCCTTTCCACTTTCAAAAAGAGCTTTCTGCTTGTTTTATGTATTTGAGCCTTAAATGAGTAGCTCTAAAATATCCCTTCAAATCAGGTAATCCAAAACCACCTTGTTCTGTTGGAAGGATCAGCTTACCCCACTTGATCTCCGCCCTTTTCCCCTCCCAGAAAATTCCTTCAACTCATTAACTATTGTCCACAACTTCTCCGATGATGGATAAAAATATATCTGACCCGAATATAAAACTAAAGGGACTGAAAAACTTTCACCGCTTGTGTCTTGCTATCCATATCCATGAACAAGAGATTCCAGTTTCTCAGGATTTGTATTACCTTTTTAGTTTCTTCCCCCATACACTTAGCTGCCAAAACAGAATCTTTTTTAATCTATACTCCTAAATACTTCATTTTATGTCCCCATAATTATGAGTACTGCTGGACCAATTTATATCTGAGTACATAGTTTACATCTATAGCCTTTGTTTTATCTTCATTAATTTTATACCCCAAAAAGACTTGAAAATGTTCCACAACAATGAGATGTTCTTTTCTGGTTTTATCAGGGAAAACATAACATTATCTGAAAATAAAGCTAAGTTTTCTTGATTATCGTACCAATTATAATATTGAATTTTTGAGTCCCTCGTTTTTTTTGCCAGTGGCTTTAAATATAAAGCAAATAAAGGGGAAAGAAAACACGCCTGATCTGATAAGACAGGAACCCTCCCACTTTAATTTTTGCCTCCAATCCCTCATATATACCTTCTAATTATCCTTATTACTGTATGAGGGAATGCAAATGCTTCCATTGCCCTAATCAAAAACTCCCAGCTTACTCTGTTGAATGCTTTCTCTGCATCAAGACCCACCAACAAAAACAGAATTTTCTTACACTCTGCTTCCTTCTTGATCATCATTCTAGAAATGTTGTCAAATGTTTATTTCCCCTTCACAAAACTACACTGATCCAAAACTATCAATTTTGGAAACACCTTTGTCATTCTTTTAGTCTTTATGAAACTGGGTCTGATGGATCTTTACCATCTTTAGTTATTACAGCCACCACAGCTTTCTACTAGGATGTTAATGCTTCTCATCCTTTCAAAAACTGTTAAACATCACGTTCTTCCCTCCTAGTTTCCAAACTTTCACAAGAATACCATCTTCTCCTGGGGAGTTTCTTGCATATGTCATCATTTTTATCTCATCTCCTCTTATCTTAACTTTTAATTTTTGAGCCTCGTCTACCTCTAACCTTGGCATACTTAACTCTTCCATAACAATTTCCATTTCTGCTCTTTCTTGATTTCTACATTTCTCTGCTTTATACAAATTTTCATGAAACTTCTGAAATATCTATAATACTTCTACAGGATCTCTAGCTATTTACTTATTTATTTACGTCTGTTATAGGTTCCCTTCGTTTGGCAACAACCTTTTCTACTTTCTGTTGCCTAAGTCTTTGTGCTGAAAAGTTTTGTTTTCTGGAGTTATCGTTCATAGGTTCATAGGTTCATACTAGGCTATCTGCCCGAGGGCATTTATAAGCCTAGCCCATTGTTTTGTGGCTTACGCCACCCCTTTAGTATGGGGAACTATACCCATTATTTTGCTGTGCCTCAGTTGCTTAACACCAGTCAGTCTAAACTCATGCATATCATCAGTGTTATTTTCTCTTTAGCACTGTACAGTTGTGCCTTGTCTTGTTCTGTGAAATTTCCCTTATTCTGCAATACTTTAACCTCTTTCAGCCCCTCTCAATAATCCCTGTTACTTCTTAACCATATATATTTTTCTTCTATTTCCACCCTATTTTTAAACTCCATTTTCATGTTATCCCACTCACTACCTATACCTTCTGTAGGAATACCTCTCTTTTTAACAGGTAAGTGTCTCATTTGTACTTCATTACACTGCATTTTTATCTCAAGTTGTTACTGACACATGATCTGAAATAGTTATTGGATGTGTGTAGAAGTTTAAAATTAAATGCACATGTTCCTGCGAAATATAATTTCTTTCTAGTATAGCCCAGTAGAGTTCCTACAACTGAATTAATCTTCCATACCAAATGTTTTCATAAATTTCTTTGGAAATCTCAGTGGCGGCTGGTGACTTCAAATCACAGGGGGGCTGCAGGAGACAGCTGAATGGGTGGGGTCAAGGGGAAGGGGTGTGGTCGACTAGAAAGGGGAGGAGTTATGCACAAAACCACAAAAACTAACTTTAATTAAATACGCTGCCCTGGGTGGCAAACCATTATTATGAAAGTCCAATCAAGACAAAAATAAGTGTAGAAGAATAAAAACATTTCATTGCATTGGCTGCATGACAGCTTACTTAATATCTAGGTGGAAACAAAAGGTTGTGAGGCATGAAAAAATAAATTACTTTTTAAATACATTACTGGAATGCTAGTCAAAATCAAGTATAAGAAAAACCAGAAGCACTCAACTCAAACCACTTCTCCTTGCACTGTAGTTCTAATTATAATATATTCAGCTTTATTAAAGTACCAAGTAACATGCTGAAAGTAGAAATCTCTGTGATGCCCCCACTTGTAAAAATGTTTCTTATCCAAAAAAGACCTGCTGCCTGACAACTTCTTTCATGGGGAAAACATGATCAAAGTAAAAAATGAAAAGCAAACAAGAAACAAGCTCAAGATACATTGCTTAAAGGATTACTGTACAGGTTATGGACCACACATGATTGGCATTCTGTTTAGTTTACGGGTAAAGTCTGTAGAGATGACTGGAAGTCTCCAACAAGTGCAATGAGCTTTTTAAAATAATGGAATCCTGTCCTTTAATACCCAAGGCTTATACATTATCTAGTCAAGTATTCTCTGCATGGCAACAACAGAAATGCTTTCAATGTTGGCAGTTCTTTAACAGTATGCTTATTAAAGCTTACTTGCATCTTACAATCTCAGACAAGCTTACCTTATGGTCATTAAAGCATTGCTACTTAAACACAGAGCAACAGGCACTTTGAGTAATAAGCATAAATCTGAGTAATAAGCATAAATCAACAGTACAAAAATATGACAGAAACCAGACCATTCTGCAAAATCAAGGACAGATGAAAAGCCACTGTAGTACTTATGCAGTGTGTCCTCCCCATCCAAGGTAGACACAACTACTCCTTGCCTTGCTTGGACACATCCAGAGTCACTACATGGGAGAGTGGGGTGCAACAAGTATGTCACAATTTTAAATGTCTCTGGCTGACTGTGATATCCCTGACACATTTGTCATACCTCTCAACCTCAAGAGCAAGAAATCTGGACAAAGCCATACACAGAAGTGGGACAAAGGCCCAAAAATAAGGTCAATTTTTAAATACTGCTCTAATAAACTTAATAAAGATAATAGAATAGGTCTTGCATTAGTATGAATTTTCTGAAGGGTATAAAATCTGAAACTCAAATGTCTGTCATTTTCTAACTTCAGTCTTTAGTGATTTGTCACTAATTTGCCAAAACACACAATTTTATGAAAAATGGACCACAAATGTGATGCAAAAATATAAAATAGACACACAATACAGCTGGGAACCTGCCAAGGAAGGGACACTTTAATATTAGTACTGCTACCTTGAGCAGCTGACAAAATAAAAGAATCTACATGCATTTCAACTAAGTAATCTATAACTTTGATTATTACAGTTATTTCTTAATTGTAAACCCTCCATGTTTTCTTCCAAAATTGCTATTTTGCGGAGGGATTATTAGGGGGAAGAGCAACATTTTGAGCCAAAAATCGGGGACAGTTGAGAGGTTGGCTATGCTTAATTCTATAAAGCAATTTATTTGCATGTACCTCTCAACCTGTTAATGCAGTAAATCTGAACAAGGCCAAATATATTGGGGGCACATATAAACAGTACTAAAAATTGCTCTTGTATAAATTGAGACAGTTGATAGAACAGCTCTTACTTTAACATACATTTTTCTGAAGGTTATGAAGTCTGAAACTCAGTGTATCATTATTTAGTGACTTAATTCCTAAATGATTTGCCAGAAAACTACAAATTTTATAAAGAACAAACCAAAAATAAGAAGCAAAAATCTATTCATTCTTTGAAAATCTGGACAGTTGGGAGGTATAGTTCAGCTGGGCCTGTCTGAGTTTGCTGCCCTTCCCCCTGACAAAATCATGGTTGAATGGAGCCTCTGCAGCCATTCCAATGAACCATTACTTGGCAATTTCACTCTATTTACCATAAACACTAATGTGCATACTGCTTTACTTCTATGATGAGTTGGACTTCATTTGAAAGTTTTATTTTGTATTTTACAGCACAAACACTAAGTCATCTGCTAAACAAAGCAATGCAGTCTCACAATGAAAACTTAGCATTAAAACCTCTCTGCCCTTGAAACTCACATTCATTGAAACAGCATTGAAACCCACATTCAAAGAAAATACATTTTGCCAGTGGCAGATAAAGATTAATTTTGGGCTGTTTTCAAATCATAGGCCCCTCGCATATGAAACATACATGTGCTCTTTGATACACCTTCCTCATTGTACTAAAATTATATTCCTTGTACAATACAGTACAGTTGTTAGAGGGTGTTTTAAATTTGTTTTGAACATTTTTCCAGTAAGCAATGAAACAAAACGTATGCACCCATAATGGCAAAACTGCCCAGTTGAGAACATTTATCATAAAAAAGTCTACTCAGACTTCCACAGTCCACCATTATTAGTAAATATACACAATTATACTGTCCACCATTATTAGTAAATATGCACAATTCTACAGTCCACCATTATCAGTAAATATGCACAATTCTACAGTCCACCTTTATCAGTAAATATGCACAATTCTACAGTCCATTATCAGTAAATATGCACAATCTCTGAAGTAAAAGTCATCTAAATAATTCCACATTAAAGAAATCTGTAACTAATGAAGAGGTTGCTGCTAGCAATCACCTTTATATTTCATGGTTTCATCGAAAAATAAAGTGTCTGTTGCCCCTCAAGAATAAATTGCCTATATTACATTAAAATATGATAAGCTAGTAATAATATTGCAAGAGGAAATGGATGGCAAACTGATAACAGACTCATAGTTAGTATCTTCACCAAGGAGAACATTTTCAGTACAGCAGCATCCACCCCTTGTGGGAGTAGAACCCACAGCCTTCTGCATCAAAAGCAAGTACACAACCTGTTGTGCTATAGTATTAACAAGGCAAAGCACTAAACTTCTGTTCCCCTGCAGCTCTCAACTCCTTGTAAAATCTACTCAATACTCAACTGCATCTCAACTTCACAGCACAAGAAAACTGGAAAAAGCCAAAATGTATTTGGGGGGGGGGGGGTCAAAAGCCCAAAAACTAGGGACACATTAAACATTGCTTGTATAATCTTGGAAAGTTGCTAGAATAAAATGTTGTGTTACCACCATACATTTTACTGCCAAAGTCCCTGAGCAAAACAGTCAGAGTAACATACCACTACACCACATCAGCTGCTTTGTAAAAGAGAGGAAGACTGAAACTTAAATGGCTATCATTTAGTGAATTCAGTTCTCACCATACCTGTCAACCTCTTAGTACAAAACACCTGGACAAACCCAGTAATGAGGGAATACAGCCCTCAAACATATTCAGTGAATTCAGTTCTTGTCGTAGCGGTCAACCTTAGCACAAAAACCTGAACAAAGCCAATAATGGGGGAATACAGTCCCAAAAATAGGGACAAATTTAAAATATTCATCTTAGAAACTTAGAAAATTGCTAGAAAAAAAAAGGTTGTGTTACTATGTATTCTGAAGAACATAAGTCTGAAATTCAAATGCCTGTCAATTGTACTGCTGACAGAACAAAAACAATTTTCAGCAGAGACCCAGGGATTAATACTGCAGACACGTCTTTGTAAAATGACAGGGCACCAGAGCAAATCCACACAAACACAGGGAGGAGATGCAGACTCCACACAGAAGGCACCCCAGCCAAGAATCAAACCAGAAAACCTACAGTTGTGAGGCAACAATACTACCACTGCACAATCAAATATGCAAGGAATTAAACATTCAGAAACCTGAAGTCTGAAATTCAAATGCCTGTCAATTTTATTTAACATTTGTTAATCAGGACAGTTTGGCTTGGAACAAAAAAAACAATTCTCAGCAGAGGCCCAGGAAGAAATAATGCAGACATGTCTTTGTAACATGGGAGGACACAAAAGCAAATGCACACAAACACAGGGAGAAGATACAGACCCCCTCACAAAGAAGGCACCCCAGCCAAGAACCAAACCCAAGAACCTATAGCTATGAGGCATCAATGCTACCACTGCACCATCAGATTTCAAGTGTTGCAATATTTAAAAACCACAGATATTATGAGGAATAGATCAGATCAAATATGAGGCAAAAATCTGCAATTTTTTTCCAAATGGTGGTGGGTAGGGAATTCAGGTCTTTAACACCTGCATACAAGGTACAGGGTTCAAGCCTGAGGTATTCCCTACCACACCACCATGAGTCTAATCACCAGTACATCCCACCTGAGGCATTTTCACACACACACACTGTCCTGTAGTAAATGCAAAACCACACACACTCCACTTACTTGGTCCTGTAGTAAATCCCTGTCCATAAAACCTCCTTACATCCAGTAAGTAAATCCCGTGCAAATCCGACCCTGCCTGTCGTGAACTCTACTCCAATCCAGATCCTTACCTTGCCCGTCGCGAGATCTTCCCCTGCAGCAAACTCCAATCTGATCCTTCCCCTGACTGCCGACATTGCAGTCTGACCCCGACGCGTTTCCCCAGGCAGTCTATGCAGTTTAAAACTGCATAGACTTGTGGGAGCGCTCCTGTCCATGATCCTCAATCAGGACTGCCGTGCGCATGCTCCATGCACTAGACTGTCTCAGCAGCAGTGCGCATGTGCGAAGTCCGCGAAATTTAAACTTTTTTTTCGTTTTATTTTTTATTTTATCTGTACTGAGGGGGCTGCAGACCGGCAGTCCGATAGCACGGGCCGCCCCTGGGAAATCTACCCTCATTTGTTAAATTTTTCCTTCTGGATCCCCCAGATAAATACTCATGGTTGCAAATCACTTCCAATCCCCACCTATATGTAATATCCTTTGCTAAAAGCTGATTATTTCTCCCAAACGTTTAAGCTCCATTCCAACCACTGCTGTTCATCAAATCATTATGATGTAGGAAGAGAATTGCTGGGGGTAGAATTATCATTACATCTAACTCCAAGTATGTGCTTAAATTTAGTATACCTGTGTTCAAAGATATCACCCAACACTTTTTCCTAACACACAGGCACTTGGAATAGAGCTTTGGTTTTGAAGTTTCAGGAGGGGGTCTAAATATATAATGAACATAGTAAATAAATAAGAAATAAATGGAATATTTTTATAACAAATGACCTAATTTTAACACATGGGGAGCAGCCAAAGTTTGTGTATAAAACAGGGTATAATTTAAAGAACATCTTTTGAATGAAATGTTTTGTACATCATAAGGACATAATCTGTTCTGGTGCCACCAAATGTGGAGCTTGTGGGCAATGTAAATATATTTTGGAAGGGAAAGTTTACAACTTGATAATGTGTTAACAAGCAGAATTACGTTTATGCATGGTAATGTGACTTCCATCGGGTGGTTTACTTAGTAAAATCCTATACTTGTCCTGCATTTTATGTGTGAGAAATGAAGCCCCCCCCCCCCTTTAGAAAAAGGATATATGAGCACACCTGTGATATCAGAACCAAGAACAATAGGAATGCACTTTATAAACACTCATTGACATGTGTAGATTTTTAAAAAATCATGTTTGCTATACTGGATAACATTGAATTGTGTCCTAAGGGTGGTGTATGGGAGACACATTTAGAATACAAATAACTCTATTGGTGGAATAACTTACATGCAACCTGAAAACCTAGCATTAATGAAAATATTTCAATATATTCTATTTTAAAGCTGAGATCAGCTAAGTTAGAGAAGTGTTGGTATACATGAAGTTTTTATTAATTATACTTTTTTTAAATTATTTTTCATTTTTAACATTTATAATGCTAGTTATATTTTTACACACATTTTAGAGTTAAAATATTGATTACATGTGAGGTCATGACTATTTACATATAAAAAAATACTTTTTAAGTACTGATGTAAATGTTTCTTTAAAATGTTAATGAATGTTTTGTGCACTTTTTACATATTTTGTATAAATTTATTAGCATATAAATTGAGTATTGTTCTGTGAAAGTTCAGTTTATTTTGAGTGAACTAAAGTGCTAAGCCTTTGAATCAATAAATTATTCGTTTGTGGATTTACTGGTCTTTCCTGTTGGTCACCATTTGTCCTAGCTAAGACCGTACAATTCCTTTTGGTTCTTTGTTGAGATTATGTATAGTTGCCTCCTTAGTTGGTTTCTATGTTCTCATAGCTTCCCAGGCATCCTCCTTGTTTGTTGCTGTATCAAACCACTGTCATCATGTCCATTTGGATGGAATTCACACATCGAGGCAAAAGTCCTGCAGTTACTGCAATGCTAGGAGACTTGCCTTCATCTCCAGGATACAGATGTGAAGACCGGCCTCCTGTTCTGACCGTGTACCTCAAACCATCTTCTCTTGATAATGTGCTCACTACCCCAAGATAGAAGTGTCCTTTTCCACTATTGCTGATGGACCGGGCAATGGAAAAGGCCTCTCCAGTAATAACTCTGAGGAGGTCAATCACCAATGAAGCTGACTTCTGCAAAGGTTGGTAATCCAGATGGGTGATGGCAGAGTCCTACCACTCCAACCATTGTGCACTGAGCATCCACTATAGCATTCTCAAATCAAATGGACTACATGAGCCACTGGAAAAGAAGAAGTCATGAGACCTAGAACCTCCAGAATGAGAACATCTGGAGCAGATGAAAACAGGTTCTGAACTACAAGACTTTAAGACTGGACTTTTTCAAGAGAAAGAAATATGTGGGCCCTAGTGTCTAAGTAGCATCCAATGAACCATATGGATTGGGTTGGCTATAGTTTTGACTAAGTGGCATCCAATGAACCATATGGATTGGGTTGGCTGTAGTTTTGACTTCTCGTAGTTGAATTAAATTCCCAACAACAGACAGACCTAGAGAAAGTAATTCCTGCCCTGACTAGAGATTCCTTTGACATGGTAGCAAGGAGCTAGTGTCTAGGTACAGGAAAACACTCATGTCGAGCATCCTCAAATTTGCTGTTAAAATGAGCAATTACTTGGTCAACACAGGGAAGGGTGTTGTTGTGAGACTGAAGAGCAAAGCTATGAAATGAAAGTGACAGACCCCCATGCAAAAGCATAAGAACTTTCTGTATGCTCTTGTAAGTCTGATGTGGAGGTAAGCACACTAGAGGACCACTGAATGCATCAAATTATCTCCTGTATGCAAAGCAGCATTTCTTTCACCATAACCATCCTGAAGCAAATCTTTCTGATATACTAGTTTAGTTTACTTAGGTCTAATGCTGCCCTGAGGTTCTTGTTTATTTATTTATTTATTTTGGGGGGGGGGGGTTGGAACAAAAAGGGACCTATTTAATGGCTCTCTTTTGAAGAACAAAGTAGATGCCTCTAATGGCCACATTCTGCTGATGGGGCAATATGTTGGGGAGAACTGCCATTTGGGAATGGGTGGAGTATGGGAAAATGGTATGCAGTAGCCTCTGGATATTATCCTCTGACTCATGAATCTTGTGTGATGGCCATCCACACAGGCAGATACAGGGATAAATACCCTTCAACTGCCTACAGAAGGGAGCAGTTGGGCAGCTCATCAGGGATGGTTAGGCAGTCCATCGAAAAAGGGTCACTGATATCCCTAGTATTATGGACCTCCACAACCTCTGGGTCTATGTCCATTAAAGAGACCACCTCTGACTCACCTGCTCCTATCAGGGGTAACTCAAATGGTTGACACTGGGATGTTTTAAACCACAGTGACTTGGACACTGCGGGCTCCTGCTACATGATCACTCCAGGGTCTCAAACTTAAAGCCTATGGCAGACAGAGTCTTTCAATTTTGTTTGCAGCAATGCATTCTCTCTTTATCTGATGGACTAAATAAGGTTGATCCATCAGAAGGAACACTGGTAAACGATGCTTTAAAATTGTCTGCAAAATCACAGAGATGAGGTCAGACATGGGTGTCTCATCATGATGTCTGTGGCCACCACTCTCTCCACTCCACTGGCTGCTTCATGCAAGAGATGCATGTAAAGATTAGTAATATTAAACACTGGACATCCAAGATGGCTGCACATTAAATAACAGCTTATTTCTAGCTCTCCCAGTGTGAAAACAGAAACTCAGCAGAGACGGCCAGCAGAATTCTGTTTAAGGTAAATTTCAGCAACTGGCTAGTAAATACACTGCTCGGATGCCAGGAATAAAGAAATACAAATGACCTGGAAAAAAACAGCTACAAACAGTAAGGAAGAAACACTGACTGAGGAAACTTCTGCAGTTGTTCAGCAAAAAGCACTGCAACCTTCAGACATGACTTCCAGTAACGTACAGGAAGATATAAGACAAATGCATACAGACCTTGTTAAAATAAACAAAACACTGATGGAGTATATCAATACAAACAACAAAAGGCTGGACAAAACAGAATAAGCTTTAAACAGATATTCAGATGAGATGATAAAACTGCAAAAATCAAAGGTTGAAATGAAGAAAAGGCTGGCTGAATATGAGACTGCTCAGGAAGAGATATTTTAAAAAATAAAGTTAGAGGACAGAGCAAGTTGGGAAAACTTGAGATTTTCAGATATACCAAAGAAGCTGGAAGGAACACACTGTCTTAATTTTATGAAAGCTCAAATAAGCAACTGGACTGGTATTCCACAGCAGTAGTTGTTAGCTGAAAGGGCACATCATGTGTATACTCCAAACCTGGCTCTAAAATAGCAACCTAGACCTTTAATAGTAAAGATGCAATCCTACCAGCAGATGGAGTTGATTCTGACAAAACTGTGGCAGAAGGACAAAGTGCTAAAAGTGGGAGATAGCAGACTGTTTGTGGAGAATGATTGCTCATTGTACACCAGACAGAAGAGGTGCAAATTTATTCCACTATTCAGTGAATCTCAAGATGCAGATGTAAGATTCAAGCAGCTATACTCAGCATTCTTCAAGGTATTCTTCCCAGGAGGAATAAAATTATCTTTTGATGAAGTACATGCTAAGGAGGAAATACAAAAGTTTGTCCAACAAAAAGTAAGCTGTGAAACAGAAGTAGATTCTGCTTCTTGTTCTTCTGGTAATAAAGACCACAGAGGGACTGTACCAGTGAAAACTTTTCCAATTTTTCAACAGAAAATATTGGAGAGAAAAAAGGGAGCATGAGCGTTGACTAGCAGAATCGAGAGTATGTTGGAAAGGAAGCAAACACAGGACTTCGGAGCTCAACAGTAATAAAACCAGTAACTTAATATGGGATTACAATGCAGTAATTATATTTGTGAAATATGACAGCACAAGAAAATCTGGAAATATCGGACTTTTTTTCAGAATTTGTTGGATTTGTGGGGGATGCTAAAGCATATGCCCTACTTCATGTCATTAATGTTTGGAAAAGTGCTTTGGGGAGGGGAAGAGGAAGGAGAAAGTTAACTGTAAGTAAAGTTTTTTCTTAAATAGTACTAATTTGTGGCATGTGGTTTTCTTTACATGCTATAAAGTTTTTTTCAGTTATTTTTAAGTGTAATGGGGATTGTAAACAGGTGCTGCTGTTCTCTTTTTCTTTCATTATTCCTTCTTTTCTCTTTCTTCTTGTTCACTTTTAAGAAATGTAAGCACTACAATGTATAAAAAAGCCTGGTTAAAGAGCATGATAAAAGAAAAAATAATGTGCTTTTTCTTATTTTTGCATGGGAAAATGACTGGATTAAAGTCCTTAGATTGATTTAGTAACACATTTTAAGACAGAGAAAGTAAATGAAAAAGAACACTGAATATTATGAGGCTTTTTCTAGCAGATACATGTATGTTCAGTAACAATTCTGCAACTGGTATTTATGTTTCCATAGAAACAATCTGATAGAGAGAATATGACTGCCTGGTCCTCACATCTCCATGGAGACAATCTGACAAACAGAAAAAAGAAGTTACGTACTCACTATATCGTTCCATGTAAGTTGTTCATCTCACCTTCATTCTTATTGATGGGTTCGGAGCTGATCCTTGGCTCCGACTCAGCCAACTGCTAAAGCTTGAGGTCTTCAACCAGCTTGAGGCCAACTCCCTATTCCATGATGCACCCTGATCTTCCCTCAGATCTTGTTTGCTGCTAACTGACTACCTACTACCAATGATATGCCACTCTGAGAGCTGGATAAGAGACAATGCACCATATAACAAAAGGTGACAGATCTCAGGTAGACTGGATGGGGGCTGGAGGGTGGGACGTAAGAATGAAGGTGAGATGAACTCACATGGAACATTATGTTGAGTACATAACTTTTTTATGTGAAGTTTTTCTATCTCACCATTCATTCTTACTAATGGGTAGCGTCCCAAGCACCATCGGCTCACAGAAGAATGTTCCGCAGAACTGTGGAACCAAAGGAGGTCCTGTCCCTGGAGGCCTTGTCTACTTTGTAATGAGTGATAAAGGTATGAGGTCTTGACCAGGTAGCTGCTGCACAAAGAGAATCTAATGGTAACCTTGCAGAAAAGGCTAATGAGGTTTAAACAGCTCTAGTAGAGTGGGCCTTTATTTTCTGATGTAAGGGAGCATTCTCTGTACTATAAATGAAGGAAATGCAATCTGATAGCCATCTTGACAAGGTTACTGGGGCACCTTTCTTTGACTCTGAAAAAGAAATAAAGTGCTGATCCGTTGTTCTGAATTGTTTCTATCTAGATAAAATTGGAGTTGTCTATGAATATCAAGTTTGTGCAGCATGTGTTCCATCCTATTTATGTATTTATGAAAGAAAACAGGCAACTCAATGGATTGGTTAAGATTTGTTTCTGAACAAACTTTTGGTAAGAAGGATGGATTAGTTCTGAGTGAAACTCTGTCATTATGGAAAATCAGATAGGGAGGTTTGATGCGCAAGGCCTGCAACTCAGAAATCCTCTGAGCAGAAGTAATAGCTATCAAAAATATAGTCTTCCATGACAGGAATTTCAAATGACAGGATGAGGCTGTTTTGAAAAGAGGTTATATAATTCAGGAGAGAACAAAATTAAGATTCCATGGCATGGCTGGAGCGCTGATTGGTGGTCTCAAATGAATGGTAGCCTTAAGAAAGGCTTTAGAGAGTCGATGTGACATGACATTAGAACCTTGGAAGCCAAGATGAAAGTTTGAGATTGTTGCTAACTGAATTCTGATGGGAGCTGCAGCAGCTCCTTCTTTGAAAAGTTTAGTCAGAAATTCCAGTATAAATGAGACTGGAGCTATGTAGGGATCAACATCATTCTGAGATGCCCATAGAGAAAATCTCTTCCATTTGCTGATATATAACTTTCTGGTGTATGATTTATGAGAGGATGTTATAATATTTTGGGCCTCCACTGAGAGGATGTAAATCCTGGCTATTGTTGGAATTGGAGCAGCCAAGCTGTCAGTTTGAGGAAATGCAGAGAAGGATGAAGAGCCTCCGATGAATGGGTCAGCAGATCTGGAACTGGGTCCAGGATCCAGTGTTCTTCCAAAACATGGGGCTGGAGGAAGGGAAACCAAATTTGCCCAAGGCCAGTAAGGGGCTATCAAGATTATGGTCCTTCCCAGAGACTTTGCTTTCTGTAATTCTTTGGGTATCAGAGGGAAGGGGGGAAGGTATTAGGAGACCCAGGGGCCAGTTGTGCACCAGTGCATCCTTCGGGGCATCCCCCGGTGGGAGGATCAGGGCAAAGTAGCTGCTGCATTTCGTGTTTATTGGGGTTGCAAAGAGATTGCAAGGCTGGCCCCACCTGTGGAATATCCGTTCCATTACTTGTTTCTTTAGGGACCACTCGTGAGGTAAACAAATTGCCCTGCTTAGCTTGTCTGCTATCACATTGGATCTCCCCAGGATGTGCACTGCTATCAGAAAGCGCTGGGTGGAATTTGCCCACTGCTATACTCTCAGAGACTCTTGGCATAGGCGATAAGATTTGGTTCCTCCTTGTTTGTTTACGTACCAGACCACTGACATGTTGTCTGTCTGAATTGCAATTGTTCCTGGAGGTAGAGGGTCTTGAAAGGCTGCAACACTCTCATCTCCCAAACATTTATATGCAGATGAGCCTCGTGTTTCTTCCACGTGCCTTGGGCTGTTCTTCCCTGATAATGCCCCCCACCCTATCAAGGAGGCGACCATGGTCACCGTGGCTATGGGATTTGGGTAGAATGAATGGACGGCCCCAAGTTACCTGTTGAGATGTCAGCCACCATTGAAGGTCCTTCTTGCACATTCGTTATGATGATATGGTGTGACACTGGGAGTTCCTGAAAGGACCATTGAGAGAATAGGAGCCATTGTAGAACTCGCATGTGCATTTGAGCGAGGGGAATGGCTATGATCGCTGCCACCATTGATCCTGGCAATTTGAGTACCATTGAGACTGGGGAGTTTTGACCTTGGAAGCAGGTCTAATACTTGTTTTTGTAAGAGACAAACTCTTTCTGGAGGCAGACTTAACATCATTGAAACTGTGTTTAGTTCTGCTCCTATAAAAACGGTCTGTTGCGATGGCGATAAGGCAGATTTTTCTGAGTTGATGGTAATCCCCAGTTGACCGCAGAGATTTAAGGTTGTGTCCCTCGCCTGAATGACTTGATCCTTGGTGGTGGCAGTGAGGAGCCAGTCATCTAGATATGGAAACACCTGGAATCCCAACGTCTCACGTGAGCGGTGACTACTGCCATACATTTGGTGAACACTCTGGGGGCTGTAGTGAGACCTCTAAGATATCTGCAAAGGAGATATCTTCTGAGAGGGACTGTGGGGACTCTTCTGACTCATCCAAGTCAGTAACTGAAGTGAGGAACTCCTGTGGGGAGTCCAGATGCTTCCTCTCGCAAAGTCTCTTCCTAGGCACTTCTGGAGAAGTCTCGGAAGAACATGGCTCACCCAATGGGGCTTCCTGAGGCTCAGGATCTCTATGCTTTAATGGAGCATGTGATGTAGAGGCAGACACCAGTGCTTTCAGGGAGGGAGCTGCCAGAACTGATGGAGTGGTCATCGGTGTGGACAAGGCCCTCCTCATAGCCTCATAGGCCCCTCGGTCCCGACGAGAAGAATCCCTGGGATCCAAAGATTCGATGAAAACTGTATGCGCTGGTATGGAGGGCTCCAAGCCAGAGGTTGGGGGCGAACTCACTCGAGCCGAAGCCCCGAGAAGTAAAGTCGGCACTGGCAAGTCGGTCCTACTATCCTGCCCAGACCCGACCGGTAAGTGTCGGCTCCAAGATCCTTTGGTTGGCGCCGAAGACATCAGGGCAGTCAGGGCCAAAAAGCCTAGAGTAAGTGTCTGTCCCGAAGGTTCCACGATCATCAGTTCTGCATTCTCCACCTCCAAAACTTCCATGCAGATCAGAGAAGGAACAGAAGATGTTGCGGGAACTAAAGTCAGCTCTGAAGCCCCCAGGGTCAGTGCCAAAAAAATTTTTGCCAGAGCTGGTATCTGCAGAAGCTTCTTCACCACTCGATCTACATCCAAATCAGACAGTCTACTTGAGGCCCGTGAAGAATGTGATGAAGCCACAGATTGTAAAATGGGAGATTTTAATGTAGGAGATACTGGTTCTAAGGTCGGCGACCGGTACCTAACCATAATGGCAGTCAGTTCCGAATGCTATGGTACCGATGCCTAAGCTTTACTGGAGGCTGATTTTGAAGTCGATGGATTCTTCGTCGGTTCTGTAGACTTTTTGGAGTGCTTGTCAGACTTATCCAGCGACTCTTGGAAAGAGGATTTTAACAGACCCTTATCCATGAGTTTTCTTTTCCTTTCATGCAACACTCTGGGGCTAAAAGAGTGGCATATAACACAGCTTTTCTGCAGATGTACTTCACCCAAACAGTAGACACATTCAGTATGTCCATCAGTGATAGACATCTTTTGCCCACATCTTAGGCATTTTTTTGAATCCAGACTTGGCTTTTTCCTTCTCCTGATGTATCACAGACAAATATATATTCAGAAGTACAAAAAAAAAATACCAACAGTAACATTTCACAGCAAGTATTGCCATATAAATAAGAAATCTCTAACTCTAATATCTACACTGAACCAACTACTAAAGCCTTGTAAAAAAAGGCTCTGAGAAAATTAACTATTAATATAAATTTAAGTTAAAATAAACTATCTGCCCTGTAAAAAAGAAGGGCTCTAATTTAACAGATAAGCACACACAATATAATACTAGAGATAGGGAGAAAAAAAGGCCTAAAAACACGGCCACTGATATCTAACTATTAGTATTAGTATAAATTTACATTAAGTTAAGCTATGTGCCCTGTGAAAAAGAAGGGCTCTAATTTAATAGATATACACACACTCAATATCATTCTAGAGATAGGAAGAATAAAGGCCTAAAAACACAGCCACTAACATCTAACTAATTTAAATATAGACTTAACAAATTGTATTATCTATGCTCTAAACTATCTAAATTGCTAATTAACAGGCTAAGCTATTTTAAACACTTATTTAGCAGAAAAATAAAGTTATTCACTGGCCAGAGCTGGTGAACGCCCAATCAAGTTGCAGCGGCAAACAAGATCTGGGGGAAGATCAGGGTGCATCATGGGACAGGGAGTTGGCCTCAAGCTGGTTGAAGACCTCGAGTTTTTGCAGTTAGCTGAGTCAGATGGTCAGATTAGCAAGTTCATAGATTCTCAACCTCAGTATACATACAAAAATAAAAAATCTCTGAAAAGGAGATTATGTACGAGTAGAGATTTGATAGGAAATGAAGGAAATATAGGTACAAAACCTTTTAAGAAATGTAAATACTGTCCCTTTATAGCAGAGGAGACAGATTTTAAACATCCTGACTCAGTTGAAACTTTCTTTTTAAGAGTCAGTGCTGACTGCAATAGTTGCCATGTGGTCTATTTGGCTATCTGTCAGCTGTGTCACAAATTTTATGTTGGCAAAACAGACAGATTTTAAAGGATAGAATTAGAGAACACATCTATCATATTAAGAAGAAAAGCACCTTTAATGCCTTAGCAAAACATGTTACAGAAACAAATGAGCTTCACAAATTTAAATTCATGGTACTAGGTAGGAATTATGTAAATAAAAGAGGGGGGGATGTTATAAATAAGACTGAAGAGATGGAGGCCAATTGGATAGCAAGACTTAGAGCAAATGTAGGACATGGTCTGAATAATCATATGCCTATGAGACCTATGTTAAAAAATAGACCTTTGCAAAGATGAAGAGTTTTTATTATTGTTTTTATTATTTTTATGTCTATGCAGTTCTCTTGCAAGTTTTAGCTGTATTTTATGGCGTGTTTATATTGTTAGTTTATATGGTAATATGTGTTTAAATGTTAAGTATAGTGTCATGTGTTTTAGTATAAAAGGTGTGTTTTTAATGTTTGTGTTACACCTGATGAAGCATTCATGAAAGCGCTTGTGTATCATTAAAGCAGACTGCATTTTTAAGAATCTGGAGCCTTGTCTTTGCTGCTTTGTTCTTTTTTGGATTAGTAGTTTTCTTCTGCGAGGACACCTGATAACTGTTGGGCTGTTTTTTGCATTATGATTATAAAGAGTTCATGTCTATAATGGCTAAAAGAATGACAAAAGTAAAGCCAACACTGATAGATATGGATCAATGTGGTTTTATGGAGGGGAGGCAAACATTTGACATTAACAGAACACTGATGATTCAGAAGGAAGCAGAATGTAAGAAAATACTATTGTTGCTGGCGGATGTGCTGCAGAGAAAGCATTTGACAGAGTAAGCTGGGACTTTACGAGCAGGGCAATGGAACCATTTGCATTTCCTAAAAAAATATAAGGTTGATTGGGAGAGTATATGAGGTATCAGAGGTGAAAATTAAAGAGGGGGGTCCTCTCTGATAATGTCTTCTTGAGCAGAGGAACAGGCAGGGGTGTCCTTTTTCCCCTTTAATATCTGCATTATATTTAGAAGCATTAACAAACAAAATAAGGGACTCTGAAATTCAAGGATATAATTGGTATAGTAGTCAAAAAAAGCTGGCTTTATTTGCACATGATTTGCAGAACTAAACCAACACGGGAAAGGAGATTTTGGTGATAGGGATGATTGCAATTAGGGATACAGACAGTAGGTAAGAAGGGACCAGAATTATTGGAGAAAATTGGCAAAGGAACCAAGGTATTGGGAGCAAATAACTAAGAGGGAAAGATGTCAGAATGGGAAGACACCAAGAATTTATTTGGATTGCAGGTTAGAGATCGCTTTCCCTATCAGGGATTGATATCAGAGTATAGGCAAAGAAAAAGAAATAGGGTGGCCCCAAACAAAACAGCAGCATTGGTAGAGTTTTTAATAAGGTATAGAATAGAAGCTGCCATTAAAAAAGGAATGATTAGAACAGCATATAAACTATAAGATTCAATTAGAGGAGGTTAGAAAGGACTGGGAAGAGAGAATGGATAAGCAAATCACAAAGAAACAATGGGAAGTTATACGTACGCTTCCCAAATATGAAACAAAATCAAAATATTTAGGATTTTTGCCTGGAAATATTTTTATACCCCAAGTAGACTCCAGAGAATTTTTCCTCAGGCAGACCGTAAATGTTGGAGGTGTGAAGGGGAATAAAGAGGTAATTAGGAACATATTTTCTGGGAATGTGGTGAGTTGGCTGACTTTAAGGATTCCCTGCAGGATGCACTGTTGGAGATGCTGGGTGGGCAAATTAGTCTGATGAGGGAGATGATTTTTCTGAGCTATGATACAGAATCAGAATTGCCTTGACATGGTAAGGGCTTGCTGTGTCTAATAATGGTTGCTGCCAAAAAAGCAATTACTAGAAAATAGAAATCAAAATGTAAACCAACTATACTGGAAGTAGCGAATGTAGTATCAGAGATAAAACAACTGGAACTGAGATCTTTAGAAAAAGGTAGGCGCAAACTACATGGGAAAAAATGGGAATAATACATTCAAGGGAGGAATGAGGTCTAAAAGGTGGGAGGCCTTAAACAAGCTATGCAATGTTTGAGTGAGAAAGATTGGGTAAATTATAAGTGATGTATAATGTTTGGAACTGGGAGTGTGTCAGCATGGTTCTGTCAGTTTTTCCTGGTATACTTTCAGCAGAGTTGGCGCCCGTCATATTGTCCTAGTAGCCAGTTGTATTAGGCAGTCCACCAGAAGGACCACCCAGAAAGTTGAGGAGACCAAACTACATCCTTCAAAAAGAACCTTCTCATCCTGACAGGGTAGGTAAATGGGCCAATTTCCTCTCTGGTGCATAAGTTTTGAGACTTTTTTGAAGTTGAGGTCTTCTGATAGGGACTGGGAGATCCTTTTCGATCCCTACTGTCAGAGTTACAACTGACTGACTCATCTCCAATGCATTCTGCACCCACCCTTAACAACATCCAAGTGACCTTGGTAAACAATCTTGAGCAATGTTACTGCAAAATAGCGCAATTCGGTGCCAACCTTCCAAACAGAATCCCCCACTGTGCCTCCCAAAGGGAATTACAGTGGCTGTAATTCCCACATTGTCTAATCTAGTCACAAGTTCCACAAATCCATAACACTGCGTGTAAACCTAACTATCCATCCATTTCCAACCCAATACAAATATATAACCCTTCCAGGTCACTATGTTCATTGGACAAATACTCATATGTATCCAAACCCAACAATTCTGCTGACTAACCACTACTCTCCCACCACCTCACTAAATCCTAGAACTCCATCCCACTAGCAATATGACAAGAATACTCCCTAAAATCATTTAAAACCTAATCAGAGTCCAACCTACTCATTTGCCAGCTCTGTACATGTAATGTTTCTGGATAATCTCCAAACCCATAGTGTCACCACTCTTTTATGTAACTGGCCATAACACAGCTACTTATTCACAATCTCCAGCTATCTGATTATCATCTATATCTCTCCACTACTATCTCTACCTCCCTTTTACCTGGACCTCCTATATATATCCCTTCATAATTTATATCCATCTTCATTCTATGATTACTTCACTGTCTCCTACTCAATATCTATTTACAGCTGACTCCATTTGAAATTAACTGTCCTCTTATATTGGCTAATATTTTACTGTATTCTTATTTTAACTGTCGTGTTTTTATTAACTGTCATATCATTATTGTTCTATGTATGTTCATTTACTATTCTATGTATTCACATTTATTATTTTTGATTAACTGTCATATCATTACAAGTCTATGTATTTATATACATTTATTATGTGAATCTTGTATAACTGCCTTCTACTCATTCTGTAAAATGGAGAATTTGCCTCAGGCCTCCACTAAAAATGGGACTTGTTCCCAGTCACACTTTCCTGGTAAACAAAAGCAATAAATAAATATCAGTCATCAAAGACTGGTCCTGCTTCTGGGCAATTTGTTTGAGGACATCAGTATTCATACATCCCAGGGTCAGAGTCAGAGATGGGAGGTTGTTCGGGAGAGGGGGTGATGTCAGTAGAACCACTGTTGCAGTTCTAAGAGAGGCTATAATCCTACCAATAACCTCAAAGGCCAAATCCACTTCTGCCTGATCTAACATACCTCTTCAGAGTGCTGGTGCCATCCCCTCCATAGGCGAGAGAGAGAGATGAATGACCAGAGGAGGTGATAGCTACTGTGATCCTGAAGGCCGACAACTGGACATCAAACACAGCACCATATGTGATGGGTCTGAAGACAGTACAGAAATTATGACCATGCAATGTCAGTCCTGAGAGCCACTGGAATCCAAAGGCTTTGGAATCTTATGAGACGGATCAGAAGGCTTCGAGCAGAAGAAAAGGATGCTCTCAGAAACAAGAACGCTGGGTCCTGGTTGGGGGGGGGGGGGGCAGCACCCATACAATTGGATCTGCATGTCATATCAAGAAAGGGGCAACGAAGAGGGGGGTGAGGGATCAGCCTGTTCCACACTAGGAGCAGATGGGAACACCCATAACAATCTACATCTTTATGAAAGCCCTCATCATACAATCCAGTTCCAAATCAGATGTGCTCCTGAAGGACCTGATGGAAGACTATGATGGTGGATGAGAAGGTAACCTCAAGAGCTCCCTGTCAAAGAGGTACCTTAAATCGTGCTCCAGGGTGACTCATCGTACATGATAATAAGCTCTGAAGAAGGTGGAGCTGATGTCAGAGACTTTAACAGAGCTGAAGATACAGTCAGCCCTGGCCTTAAAACTTTAGAAGGCCTGATACTGGGGAGTCCTCTAACTTTCTCTTCTTGGTATCTAGATCCTTATCTTTCTCTTTGGACCTGTCCTCTTCCTTACTTAAACTGTCTCTATCTTGCCTGAATTTGTCTGCCTCTGGACCCAGTGGCAACAAGCCCCTTATGACTATCTTGTTCCTCTTATCCACCAAGGTTTGCTGATCAAAAGCCTTTCAGATGACGCAAATCAGCTGTGAGATGTTCTACACTCAAACAAATGAAGAACTGATCATGCATATCCACAGGAAGGACTTTCTGCATACACTGAAATAACACTTCTTATTTATTTATTTATTTATTTATTTATTTATTTGCAGTTGGTTTACCAGGATAGTCCATTGGGCCAAAAGAACCCGTTTTCAATGGAGTCCTGGGGAGAAAAGCTCCAATATAGACAAAATTAGGTACATACAATAACTACAAGATAATTATACAGAGTAGAGATAAAAATTAATACATTTAGGCTTGAATTTGAGAAAACATTCAAAGATGGGGAGAAAAGCTGTGATATAGACAGAATTAAGTAGATGCTATAACTACAAGACAATTATACAGAGTAGGGATAAAACATTAATACATTTAGGCATAAATTTGAGAAACATTCAGAAATAAGAACAGTATTGAGATATGCAATCAGGGGAGTTATTGAAGAAGAAGAAGCTCAGAGGGTCTTTGTTAAATAACTATAGTGAGGAAACATAAGCTTTAATGGGATGAGTGTGAGGGGAGATGGAATGTTACAGATCTATGAGGGGAGGGAGCAAGAACAATCCCATTGGGATTTTAGATATGTATGAAGTGATTTTTTGAACATGTATTTGTTAGTAATAGTACGAATGGATGGAGGTAGTGAGTTCCATAGTCGGGCAAGGTTAAAAGATAGTAAGTGTTTGCCTGGGGGATGACATGGTTTGTGTACTATTAATAGGTTTTGGTTGTTAGACCTTAGGACTCTGTTTGGTAGGTGCATTCTGAAGGCAGAAGACAGGGAGGGACAAAGAGAAGGACTGGAAATGAGCTTATGAGCGAAAGTCAACTGAATATATGTAAGCTGGTTTGGTAATTCAAGCCAGTTTAATTTTTGAAGGGAAGAACAATGGTGGGTAGAGGACCTGTGGCTGTTGGCGAATTTGGCTATTTTGTTATAGCAGGAAGAAAGTTGTTTTTTTAGGGAGGCCTGAAGATTAGTCAGTAATGGAGCACCATAGAGAAGGGAGGGAATGAGAAAAGAGGAAGCGAGTGCGATTTTGGAGGAGTTTGTAAGGTATTGGTTCTGACGTAGAGCATGCCTAGTTTTTGATGGGGTTTTTATATTTAGTAGTAGATGGGAATTGTAACTAAGTCTATTGTCAATTAGTACTCCTAATAGCTTAGTTTCAGAGACTAGATCTAGGGGTGTGTTATTTAGGCTGGTAATTGAGAAGGAGTTGGTATTGAAGGAGGTAGCTTTGGAAGGGGTGAAAACCATAAGTTTTGTTTTGGAGGCATTGAGTGCTAAGTGGTTTATTTTCATCCAGTGTTCAGTTATTGAAAAGGCTTGCTGAGTAAGTTTTTGGAGCAGTGAGGGGGAGATGGCAGAGCAGATAATGGTGGAGTCATCTGCATATTGAATGATGTTTGCAAAAGGGATAGATTGATGAAAGTCATTGACAAATATATTGAAGAGGAGGGGCCCAGAATAGATCCTTGGGGAACACCAGTGGGGTGCTAATGAATGGGGAAGTAGCCTTCTTCCATCTAACTGCTTGGTGTCTATTTGACAGATAGCTAGAAAACCAATTTATGGAAGAGGGAGAGAGGTTGAGTTTTGATAGTTTAGTTAAAAGCAGATTGTGTGAGATGGTGTCAAAGGCCTTGGATAGGTCAAGAAGTAGGGTAGAGACAATGTGTCCAGTATCACGTGCATTATTGACAGTCTCAAGAAAGGATAAGAGGGCAGTCATGGTACTATGGTTTGGCCTGAATCCATGTTGAGTAGGGGTTAGCAGGTTGTTATCTAAGAGATGTGGCAAGAGTTGGAGGTGAACACACTTTTCCAGAAGTTTTGAAATGGGGGATAGAATAGCAATAGGACGAAAATTATTGATGTTGCAGTTGTTGTCCTACAACCTGCAAAAATTACTCAAAAACACCGCCACAACACAAATTACCAGCAGGAAAAATATCTATATCTATATCTGTATCTATCAATAGACAGATAATTAGATAGATAGAAATACATGCATAGATATATATGCTAGAAGTCAGAGAAAAAATAATCTAAAGTAAACTTTATACCCCATTCTCTCTCTCTCTCTTTCTGTCTTTTTTATAACAAAGGCTGGTAGTCTAATGCCCAGGTGCTGAGAGGAAGGGGAGAAACAACAAAAATAACATTAGAGAGAGCTCAAAGTAAAAGAACTATGGAAAATACCAAAGTTAACAAATAACTGTTTAATAATGCAGAAATTATTATCTAAACCCAAAGTTATGTAAGAGGTGAAAAAAGTGATCTGAGGAAGATTCCAACCTATAGCACTACTGGAAACAAAAATTTAAAAGAGCTTAAGGCTGCAGGGTTAGTTTTGTCGGCTCGATTCTGACAAGGAGCTAAAGGACCCAAAAGTTGTTACAGATGGATGGGATGAGTACGATCAAGTTTAATAGTTCCCAATATGGCTATTTCTGTCTTTGAGAAAAATTATCAGATTCAAATTCAGTGTCAGTGTTACAAGAAATACTTGAATAAGATGCAGTGCCGCTCTTTTTTCAAAATTGGGGGGGGGGGTTTCAGAAAGGTTTCTTTCTAATTTTACATGAATTGTTCTTGAATTGGTCTGTTGATCACCCATGTTAAAAATCTTACTCTTTTTTTCTGTCCATTCTCAGTGAAAGGCACATTGCTTTGGTAGTCTATACGATTATCTTTATATTTCTTAACTTTTTTGAGCTTCTGTCTCTTTATTATGTTGTCCCACAGCCTTATGAAGCTCACTTAATTTGTTAAAAAGGGACTTCCAAGATGGCTGAGCACTGATCAACAGCTTAATTTCAGCTCTCCCAGCATGAAAAAAGAAACTGAGGAATAAGAGCCAGTTATAATGTCAACATGAGTAAAATTCAATTACTGGTTACTAAGTACATTACCTAAATGCCAGCAAAGAAGAAAATTAGAGAACCAGAAGGAAAAATCAACCAGAAAAGGTGAAGAGAAAACACTGATTGGGAAGAATCCTGCAACTGCTCAGCAAAAAGTAACAACTGGTTAAAAATCTTATATAGCAAAAAAGTATGAATGTGTTCAAGAGATTTCTTTAGACTGTCCAACTTATTAATTGTATTTAGTAAGAAATATTTTACTACAAGTACTTTCCCACAGTTCTTTATAGACAAGGAGTCCACTTTTAAGAGATTCCCTGTTGAAGGAATACTTTTAGTGGTTTCAAATGCCAAGTCATTGAATAAAACCTCAGTTTTGTTAATAAATCCTTCAACTCAGCACAAATGGGTCCAATTCTTCAGTGTAAGCACCCCTGAGGTCAAAATAGTGTTGCCAAGGATCACTCTAGATGAAGCACATTTTTTTTTTAAATATGGAAAGCAGGTCAGATCATCTTTAGCACCAAAGAAACCCACCCCACACATCAAAACTTATCTAAAATAACTCTCGGTGTTGAAACAAATAAAATAGCATACATTCAAAAATACATATGTACATATGTTTATGTACATAGAGCTGTGCTCCGCTCTTTGTATTGTGTTTCGCTTAACATCCATCTTCACTATGGCCGATCGCATTTACATCTGCTAAGTACAGTATGGGCATAAATGTAGTCAGACATTGTGCAGAACGTTAAGTGGCACACGTGTGTGTGTGTGTGTGTGTGTGTGTGTGTGTGTGTGTGTGTGTGTGTGTGTGTGTGTGTGTGTGTGTGTGTGTGTGTGTGTGTGTATATATATATATATATATATATATATAGGTTCATAAGTAGGTACTAGGCTATCGGCCCAAGGGCCTACGTAAGCCTAGCCAACAAGGTTCCCTGGTTTATGCCACCCAAGAAAGTTATTTTCCTGTGCCACTGTCGAGCAGAGTCACAGAAGTGATCCCCGGGGTGTATTTCCCATTTCCCATCCACTCATCAAGATTTTTCTTGAAGAGTGCTAATGAAGAACTTTGCTTGACATAGATGGGTAGCCTGTTACAGAGTATGGGAAGTCTCTGGGACAGGAATCTATCTCTCCAGCATGTCCTGTTTACTGTGGTGACAAGGTTTAGGTCCATAGAGCGTGTAGCTCGGAGGGATTGGGATTTCTTTAGGTGTAGCATGTCCAACAGCTCTGGGTTTGACATAGCTTTATATGTTAGGCAGAGATCACCTCGAAGTAGGCGATAATGCTACGGAGTAAAGCTGGAGATTTTTGAGGCGGTCAGTGTAGGGCATTTGTTTGAGGCCAGTAATCCTCTTTGTGAGGTACTTCTGTGGCCTTTCCAGCTGCTGCAGATGTCTTGTGAGGTACATTCCAAAAGGGGCATTGTACTCTATAATGGGTCTAATGAGTGTCGAGCAGAGGGGAACAATGACCTCTTTTTTTCCTGGACGAGAACCCTTTTCTGATGAGGTGTGCCACGTAGAAGGACTTCCTGACTACTGTGGCGATTTGACTATCAAAGGAGAGACTACTGTCCACCTGGGTCCCAAGGTCTCTCATCATGCATTCGATGTTAAGTAGACTTCTGCCTACGTGGTAGTTCATGGGTACAGAGTTTTTACCAAATGGGATGACACTGCACTTTTTGGAATTGAGCTTGAGGCCATGGCTCTGACACCAGGCATCTGTCTCAGCGAGGCCCTCATGTAGGATGTCCACATCATTTGGGGACTTGACTATGGCACCTAGTTTGCAGTCATCTGCGAACTTCGTTAGCCAGAACAGAACAGCAACTGTCCAAACGGCAGTTTGCGAAGTTTGCAAACGCTGAACGGAAAAATGTTTGAATGTGCAATGAGAGAATGTACATTGACATTCGCTCATTGCACATTCAGCATTTTGGGGCGGATTGTCCTCTAGTGGGGATCGGAAAATGGTCCCTTTCCCCACTGTAGTGCGATCTCGGAGTTAGAATATTAAAGTAGGGAGGTGTGGGGTACAGGGGGGCTTGCCCCCTGCTTTAAACCTTATTACATTTTTTTTTCAACATTAATGTTTGAAAATCAGCGAATCTACTTTTTGATTTGCTGATTTTCGAACATTACAAACTGTCGCCGTTTTTACTTTCGTGGTTACGATTCGCTCATATGAGCAATCACACCACTACGATTCAGCTTTGTAAAGGTAAACCTATATGTCTGTATGTATGTATATATATATATATATATATATATATATATATATATATACACACACACACACACACACACACACACACACACATACATATGCTCCTCCTCACACACACACACACACACACACACACACACACACACACACACACACACACACCTACATTATATACATACACACACACATATATATATATATATATATAGAAGTTATGTTCTTACCATAACGTTCCATGTTAGTTGTCTTCTTCTCGCCTTCTTCTTGCTGGATGGGTTCGGAGCCGACCTCGGCTCCGACTCGGCCACTCTAAAAGCTCGAGAGTTGGTTCCACCGGCTCGAGGCTCCCCTTATATCCCACAATGCTAGGCGAGAGTTACCTCAGATCTCGTTTGTAAGCTAACCCCAGCTTATAACAGTAACAGTATAACTGTAAAACAGAATCCACCTCTAACAATAGGAAGAAAGAAGGGTGACGTACATCCTGAAACAAGAAATATGCATAATAGCATATGACTAAGAAAGAGGTGGTAGAAAGAGAGGTCACGATCACAACTCCTCTAGGTCTGTCCAGGCCAGGGGGAAGGAGGGTGGGGCAAGAAGAAGGCGAAGAAGACAACTAACATGGAACGTTATGGTAAGAACATAACTTCTATATGTTAAGTTGTCTATCTCGCCTTCATTCTTGCTGGATGGGACCGCGTCCCTAGCACCTTGTCCCGGGTGGCCTAACGGAACAGACTCCTGAGAATAGTGGAACCAAAATTAGCTCTATGCCTAGAAGCTAAATCCAACTTATAATGGGAAATAAAAGTGTGAGGAGTAGCCCAAGTAGCCGCTGCACAAATGGTGTCAATAGGCAGTCTGTCTTGGAAGGCTAAAGAAGTAGCCAAAGCTCTGGTGGAATGGGCTTTAGGTTTATTAGGCAGTTTTTGGTGTCTAATCTCATAAACAAGGGTAATCAGAGATGTTAGCCATCTGGATAATGATACCTTTGAAACTGGAAGTCCCTTTCTACTTTCCGCATAGGAGACAAACAGCTGATCAGATTTTCTGAATTGTTTCGTCCTGTCCAAGTAGTACCTTAATTGACGATGAACATCCAGGCAGTGTAATTTTTGTTCAGACCTATTTGAATACTCTGGGAAAAAGACAGGGAGGTCAATGCTTTGGTTTAGATTTGATGTTGAAACCACCTTAGGCAAAAGGACGGGTTAGTTCGTAAGGAAACTCTGTCCTTATGGAACAAAAGATAAGGAGAACGACAACTGAGTGCTTGAAGTTCTGAAATTCTTCTAGCTGATGTGATAGCCACCAGAAAGAGAGTTTTCCATGATAATAATTTCAAGGAACATGAAGCTGCAGGTTCGAAAGGGGAAAGAATCAAAGAAGCAAGAACTAAATTTAGGTCCCAAGGAGAAGGAGGATTTCTTATAGGAGGTCTGAGAAGAAAAACTCCTTTCAAAAAGGCTTTGCAAAGTTTGTGGGACATTAGGGCAGATTCAGAAATGCCCACATGAAAATTAGAAATAGCTGCCAATTGAACCTTAAGAGTAGATGGAGATGAACCTGCATGGAAAAGTTCAGCTAGAAAATCAAGGACTAGTTGGATGGAAGCGGTGAAAGGATCTATGTCCTTTCCTTGTGCCCAATATGAGAAGCGTTTCCACTTACTCAAATAAATCTTTCGAGTGGAAGATTTATGGGAAGCTATCAATATATCTCTAACCGAGTGAGATAATTGAGGAAGCCTGGCTATGGTTGGAACTGGAGGAACCAAGCAGTGAGGTTCAGAGAGGGGAGGGAGCGATGAAACTGACCCGACTGGTGGATCAAAAGATCTGGAACTAGGTCCAGACTCCACGGTCGCTCAAGAGAAGCGATGTAGAAAGGGGAACCACACTTGTCGAGGCCAGTAAGGAGCAATGAGGATCAATGAGGCCTTCTGAGCGATAGCTTTCTGTATTACTTGAGAGATCAGAGGGAAAGGTGGAAATGCATACAGAAGTCCCCGGGGCCAAACTTGGACTAGAGCGTCTCTGCTGGGTTGGCCTGGTAAAGGGAATAGAGTGAAGTATTCTCTGCACTTGCTGTTTTGGGGAGTAGCAAAAAGATCGCAGCAAGGCTGACCCCACTTGAGAAATATCTCTCTCACTACAGAGTCTTTCAGAGACCACTCGTGAGGCATGAGTATAGCTCTGCTCAACTTGTCCGCAATGTGATTGGACTTCCGGGATGTGCGTTGCTATCAGAAAACGCTGAGAAGAAATCGCCCATTGCCACAGTCTGAGTGCTTCTCGACACAGGGGTATGATCTGGTTCCGCCTTGTTTGTTGATGTACCACACTACAGACATATTGTCTGTCTGGATTGCAATCGTTCCCAAGGGAAGAGAGTCTTGAAGGGCTTGCAACGCTAAAAGCACTGCTCTCATCTCCAGAACATTTATGTGCAAGTGGCATTCGTTTGGTTGCCATGTGCCCTGGACTGTCCTGCCCTGATAATGCCCCCCCCACCCGATCAGGGAGGCATCCGTTGTCAGAGTAGCAACCGGAGGAGGTGGAACAAATGGTCTTCCCGACAGGAGCTGGGGGGAAGACATCCACCACATGAGATGCTTTTTGCACGCTTGCGTGATCATAATGGTGTGAGACATTGGAAGTTCCTGGTATGACCATTGAGAAAAAAGCATCCACTGAAGGATCCGCATGTGGAATCTGGCCAATGGGAGGAGAGGTATGGCCGCTGCCATGATTCCCAACACCTTTAGAACTAACCTGGCTTTGGCTCTGTTGTTGTTGAGAAGAAGTGACACCAATTTGTGAATGTCTGATATCCTTTGGTTCATTAGCGTTGCAGACATGTTTATAGTATCTAAATTTGCGCCTATGTAGGTAATAGTACGACAAGGCGACAAAACAGACTTTTCGCAATTTATTGAAATACCCAGTTTTGACAAACGCGAAAAGTATAATCTCTGGCCATCAGAAGGAGATGCTTGGTGGGAGCTGTGAGAAGCCAGTCGTCCAAATATGGAAACACCTGGAATCCTTGTCGTCTCAGGTGAGAAGCTACCACTGCCATGCATTTGGTAAACACCCGGGGGGCAGTGGTGAGACCAAAGGGCAGGGCCCTGAACTGAAAATGACTGGTTCCCAGCCTGAAGCGGAGGAATCTTCTGGAGCGTCTGTTCATTTTATGTGATAGTACGCATCGAAGGTCTATAGAGCACATCCAGTTTCCTTTGCCCAAAAGGGGAAGAATGGATTGCAGCGTGACCATCCGAAATCTTGTTTTCTTGACTGATTTGTTCAAGACACTGAGATCCAAAATCGGTCTCCAGTCCCCTGTTTTCTTTGGAACTAAAAAGAACCTTGAGTAGATTCCGGATCCTTGTTGGTCTGCTGGCACTGACTGAATTGCTCTTTTTGCAAGCAGTTTTGAAATTTCCAAAGCTGCTATATCCCTTTGAGCGGGTGGAACATCTGGAAGGGATTTTTTTGACTGATTTGGAAAACGAAGAAAGGGGATAGAATAGCCTTCGGAAATGATGGACTGTACCCATTTGTCTTGAGTCAGGGATAGCCAGGCTTCTGGGTACAGTGACAATCTTCCCGCGACTGCCTCCGAAGATGGGCAGTCGGGCAACACCTCAGGGATGCTGAAAGGGCTTGTCAGGAAAGGCTTCCCGATTGCCCTGGTTCTGCGGACCCCCCCTGCCCCTAGGGCGACGTCTACCCTTGTTATTCCCACCTCTGCCTTTGGTAGGAAAGCGGCTCTGTCGTCAGGCGAAGTCCCTTGAGATTGTTTACGGAACCACATCTTCCCACCCTTCTGGCCTTTGGGGTAAGGCCTAGAAGGAGTAGAAAAACGGACTCCGCCGGCAGAAAGGGTCTTGCCATCAGTCTCGCACCTAGTCAGGGTTTCTTTCACTTGAGGACCAAAGAGAGATGATCCATCAAAAGGGGAGTTCGTGAAAGACGTCTTGAAAGGTTCCGCAAAGTTGCATAGCCGCATCCAGGCGTGCCTACGTAAGGCTACCCGTCCCTGCGGCTCTGCTCGCTCCATCGGCCGCATAAGAGAGGAGGCGCATGGAGGAGTTGGATATGGAATTAAGGGTAGCCAGCTGCGTGTTCATTTTCTCTTGGAAACCCGCAGCTGTAGGGTCCTTAACATTTCACTCGCTTCCTTGATCAAGTCCCTTTGAAGACGAGTGAAATGGCACAGGTAATTCAGCGAACGCATGGTAAATGTCGCTGAGGAGAACATCCGCTTCCCGTACCTATCCATGGACCTAGATTCCTTGTTAGGTGGATGGACAGGCACTGAAGGATCAGCCAGTTCCTTCTTTGTGGCGGCAGCTACCACCATAGCATCCACAGAAACTCCTTTTGATAAAAATTGCTTGTCTGATGGAGCTGTGATGAATTTGGAGGGTCTCCTGGGAGTGGGGTCCACTGAATCAGGAGCCGTCCATGCCTTCTTAGCAACCACCTGCATGAGGGGGTCGAAGGGGGGGGGACACCCAGGAGGTGGAAGGACGAGAGCCAAACGCCTCAAGATACACAGATTCGTCCTCCGAAGGGTTGAGGGCTGGCCAATTTCCCTCTGTTTCAGGATCTCCAGAATGTCTGCAAATGAGACATCTTCAGAAGGGGAACGGGGGGAACCCTCAGAATCATCCAGATCTGTGTCTGACGTGATAGACTCAGGTGAGTCAATGTGTTTCCTCTTGCACTTCCTCTTCCGAGGGGGCTCTTCTGCCAAATCAGGAGAGGCCTCGGAAGAGGATGAAATCCCCACAGGGGGTTCCTGAGGAGCTGGCTCTCTGCGGTCCGGGATGAGGGAGTGAGTCGACTTACCCTGAGGCAGCATAGAGGGAGGGGCGGACGGAGCAGACTGTGGGGTAGAGCCTGGCTCTAACACACTCCGCATGACCTCGAATGCACCCCTGTCAGGCAGAGCCAGAGGTCCCCGCTCCGAAGAGCTAAGAACCCCCCTCGGCACCGACAGTGATGGCTCCGAGGTCGATGTCGGAGCCGAACTCACCAGCGCCGAAGCCCCGAGAGGGAGAGGGGGGTCGGACAAGGGTCCGATGCCACTCACCCCCTCGGAGCCGACGAGGGAAGTCCGGTGCCGAGATTCTTCCAAAGAAGAAAACGGTGCCGACGACGGAGCCGAAGACAATTGTCTCGGCTCCGAAGTAATCACAGTCTCGGTTCCGACGCGACCCGGCTCCGAACTCAGGAGAGTCGAAGGAGGAAAGAGTTGATGGACCGGGGCAGGCATCGACTGATGAGTCGGGCTCTGAAGCATCTGGGCTAGTGCCTCGGACTTAAGTAGTCGACTCACTACCCTCTGAAGGTCATGATCGGACAGCCTCGATGACCTAGAGGAATGAGACCTTTGGCTCCGTTCAGACAGCAGGGGAGAACCTGGAGCCGAATGAACGGAGCCAATAGATGGTGACCTTGATCTCTTTCTAGTTGTCGGCTCCGAAGATCTGGTCGGAGCCGACACGGGTACTTCAATAACCTCGGCTCCAGCCGAGCCGAGGAGCCACAGAAACTGTGGACTGAGACTTATCGGCTCCAGCCGGAGCCGATAAAGGCAAAGGTTGAACAACCTGAGGTCTCGGCTCAGAAGCCGGAGCCAAGACCTCGATGCCTTAGAGGGCTTCCCTGTTGAGACAGACAGGGAATCCTCTGGCTTCAACAAGCCTCTCAGAATTAGCTTGTTTTTTCTTTCCTGCAGGACCCTGGGGCTGAAGCCATGGCAAACAGCACAGGAGTCCTGCAGGTGCAAAGGCCCCAGACAATAGACACAAGAAGTGTGAGCGTCTGTCAGAGACATTTTCTGACAGCACGCATCACACTTCTTGAATCCGGAGACCTTTGCTTCTTTAGACATTGCCTAACTGACAGGTGTACACAAACACACACTCAAACACACCAGTTATACCCTGTCAGAAAATATAATAATTTTAGTAATGATACTAGAATTTAAGTACAATAAAATTATAGTAAAATTATAGTAAACTACACAAACACTCCCTTAGGGAAGAGAAGGCCTAAGGCCCAAGGGAAGAACCAAAGGTTCTTTTAGAAAAGAAACGGGAAAAAAAAATAGGGTCGGGGATAAAGTTCTATGATCTACACTAATCTAAGAAAAATTTAACTTAAAAAGGGGTAAAAAGAGTAACTTTTAGAAGAAAAGCTAACACTCACCAGGAACCGGTAGAAGCAACCAACCTCGAAGCTGTAGCGGCAAACGAGATCTGAGGTAACTCTCGCCTAGCATTGTGGGATATAAGGGGAGCCTCGAGCCGGTGGAACCAACTCTCGAGCTTTTAGAGTGGCCGAGTCGGAGCCGAGGTCGGCTCCGAACCCATCCAGCAAGAATGAAGGCGAGATAGACAACTTAACATATATATATTTATACACACACATTTATGTATGCATATACATATATGTGCCCATGTACATATCATAGGATCATGGGAAGTTACTAGGCTATTGGCCGTGAGGCCCTTACAAGCCTAGCCAAGAATTTAACCCATGTTCCAACAAGTCAGCACCCTATGCCACTGTCCAGCATGGACAAATGTGGAATCCCAGTGGTACATTTTCTGTTCCCCATACAGTTATCCAGGTTGTGCTTAAAAAGGTTTAATGAGGTGCTCTGCTTTATGTGGAGGGGGAGTCTCTGGGACATAAATCTGTCCCGCCAACAAGTCCTATTGATGTCACAGACCAGGTTGAGGTCAAGCATGCAGGTTACCCGAGTGGAGCGTGACTTGCGGATATGCAGCAGTCCCACCAGGTTGGGGTCTGAGACGGCTTTGTATGCCCAACAGAGGTCACCTCTGAGGAGTCTGTAGGAGACTGAGTAGAGGGACAGGGGTTTTAGCCTATCTGTGCAAGACAGATGTTTGAGGCCCTGGATTCTCCGGGTGAAGAACCTCTGTGGTCTCTCCAGCTGCTGCATGGGCTTTGTGTGGTACATGCTGAAAGCTGCACTGTACTCAATAATGGGTCTTATAAGGGGAGAATACAGGGATGTTATAGCCACCTTGTCCCTGGATGAGATACCCTTACTAATGAGGTAGGCCATGTAGAAAGCTGTCCGTACAACGGAGGCAATATAGTGTTCAAAACTTAGTTTGCTATCAACCCGGTTGCCCAAGTCCCTCACAACTGACCGTGTTTTTGTGGGGACATCACTCTCCCCAAAAGAGATGATGATGCATTTTCTGGAATTCAGTTTGAGGCCATGTTTCTGGCACCAGTCATTTGTTTGGGTACACCCTCTTGGAGGATGTCCACATCACTAGGGAAACTGATGACAGCACCCAGCTTGCAGTCATCTGCAAACTTGGTCAGCCATAGTCCACTAGATCTGCCTGCAACTCTGAGAAGTATATCCCAAACAGCAGAGGCCCCAAGACCGATCCCTGGGGTACACCACTTGTTATGAGTCTACTACTTGAGGTGGCTTCCCCTATTTTGACTAGGCTGGTTCTATCAGTGAGCCAGTTTGCTACCCATTGGTAACATATGGTTTGATGCCTAGTTGAGAGAGTTTATCTATTATACCCGAGTGGGTAATAGTATCGAAGGCTTTGGCCAGGTCAAGGTAGGTGGTGTGCACCATCTTCCTCTCGTCTGTGGCCTTGGAGACTGTCTCAAAGAAGTCGACCAAATTTAACAGGCATGACCTCTCCTTGACAAAACCAAACTGTATGGGATCAAGTGTCTGGAGGTTGCCAATGTCCTTCTTAATCTGCTCCATGGCCTTGCAGGTCAGGCTAGTTAGGCTGATGGGTCTATAATTTCCTGGATCGGTGGACGCTCCACCTTTGTGCAAATGGATGACAGTAGCTGTCCTCCACTCAGCTGGGATAAAGCCGGTACTCGGGCTTTGGTTGAATAGGGTACCTAATGGTGCTGCAAGTTCCTGCCTGAGTTCATGTAGGATGCAGCCTGGAATGTTATTGGTTCCCATGGAGGCTGTATTTTTTGTCTTTGAGAGGACACTGATAACTTGCTCCCTGGAGATAAGGGGGAGGGAGGCAGGTACTGGGGATGTTATGTTCTACTGATGGTGGGGATAGAGGAGTGAAGGTTTCACTAAACCTGTCTGCCAGCAGGTTGACTTTATCTACAGCGTTGGTGTATGTGGTGTCCTTGACCACCAATTCTGAGTAGCTCTGGGTGCTTCCCTTGAGACTGCGGACATATGTGAAGACGGTCTTATGATTGTCTTTAGTAGATGTCGCCAGTTTGGACTTGAAGTTTGCTTTGGAGGATTTCACTAGTGTTCTTATTTGCATGTTCAGGCTAAGGAGAGATTGCTTCCAATTAGACACCTGGCCCTTCTTGGTCCTGGATAGCAATTTTTTTCCTTTTATTATAGAGTTTATTTATTGTGGATGCCCCCAGACAAGTTTATTCTTCCTTGAGGAGGATGATTTTGTCCTGTCTGGTATTCCTGATCACATGCAGCTATGTAAATGCTCGTACAGTACTTTGGTGTAGGTATGGACACATGTGCCAGTTCCTATGGAGGGGAGGGGGCTGTGAAGCTGTTTATACTTTCCCTCAGGAGGTTGTAATCAGTTTTGGAGAAGTTTTTTTAATTGACCCTAGCTGCTGGGGTGGGGACGGAGGAGATGGTGACTTAAGTGACTGCTTTATTGTCGGATCTTACCAGGGATGATGACACTGCAGGGGTGCTGCAGTGGTTACTCGTTTTGGTTAATACCAAGTCCAAGACATTTTCACCTCTTGTGTAGGTGTCAACCAACTGGTCCAAGGTATTTGCATTAATGAAATCAAGGAATCCCTGGGCATGTGTGTTTTGGCATGAGTATTTCTTCCAGTCTATGGTTGGATAGTTAAAGTCGCCCAGGATCAGGGTAAAGGGTTGAATCTTGATAGATTTGAAGAGGTCCAGATAGGTGGAGTGGGCATCTTGAGTCACAGTCAGAGGCCTACAGCTAACTGTGATTTGAATAGGGATCTTGTCAATTGTTAATTGCACCTGGAGTGTTTCCTGTGCATCATACTGTTTAACCAGCTTACAGGTGTTTATGTCTTTTACATATATTGCAACTCCACCTCCTTTTGTTTTGCTACCCAAGGTTTGGGATCTGAATGAATGATAGGATGAGTAACCTGGTATGACTCGGGTGCTCTCTACAGCTTTGAACCAGGTTACTGTGACTGCACAAATGTCAGCTTTTTCCAGGGTTAAGAATGCTTTCAATGAGTGCAGTTTCGTGTTTAGACTTCTAGTGTTTAGCAGCATGACCTTTAACTTACGTTCTGATGAAATTTTCATGTTGGTAGTTTTGACCTCATGGCATTGCCTAAAAAAGGCACTATGGGGAAGGCAAGAGCCCTTGCCAGGAGACTGAACCCCAAGGGAGACAGATGCAGGCCATCTCTGGCAAAGCATCGTGATTTGTCAATCATGTCATCCCAGGCTCTCAGGTACTGGAGCCCCTTGGAATGACACCAGAAACTAAATCAATTGTTAAAGTCAATCATTTTCTGTTTGTATTGAGGCATCATTCTGAGTGATAGTAGAATGCTGCTTAAGGCTAGGAACGTACCTGCTGGGGGACATACTCAGCGAACTCGATCGTGTCTCTCTTCATATAGTCCACGGAGGTACATCTCAAGTTGTTCACTCCAACATGGACTATGACAGAGTCATAACAGTACTTGTTGATAGACGAGTGCATTGGTGATATGGCGGATTCTAGCACCCAACAAACAACTAACCATGACTTTCTCTTTATCCAGCCACACACGCAAACACAGTGAGTGGATGGTCTACTTAAGGCTACTAACCCAGAAATGAGCAAGGAGTTTAGAGTTAATGAGGGACTACTGCTCCCACTGACCTGATGTTCAGCATACTGGAGACTACTGGGTCTGAACAGGGTCATACAGTGAATTACATACACCAGAAAAAAGACAATATGAAAAATATCCTTGCGAGGGGAAAACAGCTGAAACCCTTCTGAAGATAAATCAGCTGCATTTAACTACTCCTGAGGTCAAAGTAGTGTTGTTAAAGATCAATCTAGACGAAGCATAATTTTTAGAACATGGAAAACAGGTCACATCATCTTTATTACCATGGAAACTCACCCCAAAGCCATCAAAATTTAGCTCTTTTTTGAAATAACTGCCAATGGTGAAACAAATAAAATAGCATACTAGCACAAAACACATATGTAAATGTGTGTATGTGCATATATCTATATACATATCACTGGAGTAAAGCTCTCACATAAAAGCACTCCTAATGTGAATCAGTTTGTCAGCAGTACACATAGTGCACCCATCACACATAATTCAAAGCAGACACATAGACCCACATATGCTAAAGCACTTAAATATAAGCTTCCTAAACCCCAAAGACTTCATAGACAAAGTACACATGACAAATACCCTCAGCAGCCTCGAATGTACTCTTTCAAAATAACACCCACATCACCACATAGAGCCACATCTGACGGATCCTTTACTTCTAAGCCCATATGGCAAGCCACCACACAATCCAACATTCTAGTCACTGGAGACTCCATTGTGAGCCATAATGATCTCCCTCTCACCAGGCTGAGTAAGGAGAAATTAAAATCCAGTTTCTTATCAGGGGTTAGGATCTGCCACATTATGCACATACTCACGTCAATGGACCACATGTATCCGTATGACTCAGTCATAGTTCATTTGGGTGTAAATGACCTGAGATGTACCTCCCTAGACCTTATGAAGAGAGACATCATGGAACTCCTAGAGTGTGTGTGTCCCAGGCTGATATTAGCCTAGCACTGAGCAGCATTTTACCTTCACCAAGGATAATGCCACAATATGAACAAAAGATGACTGACTTTAATAACTGGCTTAATTTCTGGTGTCATTCTATGGGGGTGTAATATTTGTCAGTATGCAAGGAGATGGTCAACAGACCACACTGCTTTGCCAGGGATGGTCTGCACCTTTGCCCTCTAGGCTTTTGAATACTGGCTAACACATTGTACTCCCCCACAGTGCCTTTTTTAGGCAATGACAAACTGCAAGTACTTCCGACAAAGCAAATCAAAACCAAGAAAATCTAAAGGTGCAACTACTTAATGCTACAAGTCTAAACAAAAAGCTACACACCCTAGAAGCTCTCTTCAGTCTAGAGAATGCTGATGTCTGTATAGTCAATGAGACATGGTTTAAACCCGCAGACAGCACACCAACAGTGCAAGGTTATAATGCTTTCCAAACATTTAGACCAGCTACTACAAAGAAAGCAACTAAAAGTGGAGGTTTCTTGGTTTACATCAAAAATAAATATGCCTCAAGGCTGGTCTAAAAGGGCAACGCACATGAGTTTTCCATGTTCAAATCACCATAGCCAAAATCCAATACCACTTCCTAGCAAGCTACAAGTCCCCCCCCCCTATTACCCAGTAAACCCATACCAAGTATTTACACTTATTGGAAACATTTACCATCCAACCCAATACCATATTCATGGGCAACTTTAATTACCCCAATATTAACTGGGAATAATATACAACACCAAATGTACAGGCACAAAGATTCCTGGATTTTGTGAACCCAAACTCCCTGAACCAGATTGTGAGTACACCAACCACGGGTGAACCCATACTGGATCTGGTCCTCACTAATATGGGAGAGTGCTGTATACCCCCTAGTGTAATGTTTTCTCTGGTAAGGTCAGACCACAAAATGGTCTCCTTTGAAAAAAAAATAAAACCTGAAACCCCAGCAAACCCTGGAATATCCAGGAACTACTCTAAGGCTAACTTCCTCCTATGAAGTGATAACCTGGAAAAATTTCAAGCCACCATAATCCCTGAGAATATTACTACCTATACTGAATTGTTCACAGAAACCCTATACAAACATGTTAGTACCTGCACAGAGGAACAAGGAAGAAGTACAGACCTAACTCAAAAAACAAGCCATTCTGGTGGAATCACAACATCAATAGACTGTATAGTAGAAGGAAGAAAATTATGCCAAAAATTAGGAGAGACAGCACCCAGCAGTATAAAATCGCCCTTATCAAATGAAACAAACAACTCAAAGGGCAAATAAAATATACCAAAGACAAATTTGAGGTAAATTTGGTTTCCCAGACCAAAGACAACCACAAGGCATTCTTTAGCTATGTCTGCAACCTCAAAGGCAATACACAATTGTTTGCAGAGCTCACTGTTAATGGGGCCACCTATACTCAAGTCAGAATATATAGCAAACCTATTGGCTGACAAATTCAGCTCCAACTTTCCCTGTTTTTCCCCCTCCACCTTCCCCCAGGAAATACCATCAAATATAACTCCCCCTCCTAACACTAGGGAACAGGTCCTTAATATCCTCTATAAGGCCAAGGACACTGCATCAGTGTGCCCAGAAAACATCCCAGAATGCCTTCTAAATAGCATGAAACATGACCTATCAGGTCCTCTGGAACCACTATTTAACTGTAGCCTCTAAACAGACTTCATGCCTCATGAATGGAGAACAGTAACAGTCATCCCTCCATGCAACGGTGGGCCATCTACAGACCATGGAAAAAACAGACCCAAAAGTCTCAATGGTCTCATATGAAAAGCCATGGAAAGATTTATCATGGAAATGATGAATTATGACATAGGAAACCTCCAGACACTGAACTCTACTCAATTTGGTTTCTACAAGGGCAGGTCATGCCTACTTCACCTGGTGGACTTCTTGAGAAGGTCACCAAAGCAATGGATAAGGGCAAAATGGTTCACACTGCCAACCTTGACCTGGCCAAAGAATTTGATACAATACCCTACTTGGGTATTTGTTGGCAAATTCGGGAGGGTAGGTAAAAACCCTTATGTCACCTGGTGGACAGCCAGGTTCCTCACAGACAGGACCCAGGAAGTTAAAATTGGGGAGTCCACCTCTACAAAGTGGCCTGTCACATCACAAGTGGAGTTCCTCAGGGATCGGTCCTGGGACTGCTCCTTTTATGCATTTACTTCTCTGAAGTGAAGGCCAATGTCAAAGGCCTCTGGCTGACTAAATATGCAGAAGATTGCAAATTAGGTGCAGTGACTGAATCCTTCACTGACACAAATATTCTCCAGGAATCACAAATATTCTCCAGGAATGGATGAAACAGACAAACAACTGGTGTCACAGCCATGGAATAAAAATAAATGCCAAGAAATGTATAACAGTATCCTTCAGGAAGTCATCCACCCCTGGTAACTATCATATTGAGAACACACCTTTAAGCTGACTCAGTATTCAGATACTTGGGGGGGGGGGACACAGAAAATAATCTAGCCTTTAATCATCACGTGTCTACAGTCATGAGGAAATCATTCCATGTTGTTCAGCTTATAAAAAAATATGGCATGCAGGTCCAAGGAAGTCAGTGTTCCACTGTATGCAGCATTCATCAGACATATCATTGAGTACAGTGCCCCTCTTTTGGTATGACTTAACCAGGCATACCAAAAAACTGGAAAGTCCACAGAGGATCCTCACTAAAATAATGCAGGTCTTAAGTAACATGTCCTGTGCAGAGAGCTTCAAGGCTCTATCCCTGTATTCTGGCTCTTACAGGCTGTTGAGAGGAGATCTATGCCTGGCATACAAAGCATTGTCAGACTCCACTTTGACGGGCCTCCTGCATATCCTCAAAACAAGCAGCACCAGAATTACCCATTCTAAAAACTTAAACCTTGCCTGTCTTGAACAGACAGGTATGCATTCCAGAGACTACACCTTCTCTGGAACAGGATCCCCATCTATGTGAAGCAGAGTTTCTCACTAACCCAATTCAATTGTAACTTGGACAACTGGATGGGGAACAGGAAATTCATCCCTGGTTTGTCACCTATGTCTCTAATGGACACAGACAGCGTGTGAATGGTTCATCTCCCAGGCCCCTGCTTGTAAATGTTTCATCTTCTAAGCCTCTGCTAACACTTATCAAGGGTACCAGAACTTATGAGAGATTGGGGATGCATGGCTGGGCTTAAAAAGGACCTTGTGGTTGCTAGCCAAGTAAACAATATATATATATATATATATATAGAAATTATGCATGTGTGTACTTCTGTATGTATATACACACGTGTGTGTGTGTGTGTATATATATATATATATATATATATATATATATATATATATATGGAAACACTTCACATAATCGAATGACTGAAATCTCAAATTTCATATGGTCGAGATTTCAGTAAATCGAATATGTGTAGTGTTCAAAAATAAGAGTTTAATTACCTTAATATGTTACATGCACACAGAGGCAAGTATTGTTGTATGCTCTGTGTGTACGTAATGTTTTATTTGTTTTGCGGTGTTGACTTTTTTTTTTTATTTGTTGGTTTCACTTCAGAAGTTCGAGTTTCCGAAACTCGATCTTTTGGTTTCGGTTATTTGCAGTTCAAGATTTTGGTAATTCGAACTTCTGAAGTGAATCCATATATATATATATATATATATATATATATATATATATATATATACATACATATATATATATATATATATATATACATACAGACATACACACACAAAAACACACAGACACCATAGTGAGTGGTAGGTTGACTCTTTAAGGCTACTAACCCAGAAATGAGCAAAGAGGTTAGAGCTAATGAGGGACAGCTGCCCTCAGTGCCCTTATGTATAGCAATCTGGTGACTTCTGGGTCTGTAGAGGGTCATAGGAGGAATTAAATATACCAGAAAAAAGTCAATACGAAGGCTATCCCTGTAAGGGGAAGGGAGCTGATGCCCTTCAGATGAGAAATGATCTTTATTTACCTTTCCCTGGGTGGAAGAAGGCGGCAGTTTTTCCTTCTCTTTCAACTTTCTGGTTTAAAAGCCGTGTTTGCGCTTGCTTCCCGCCTTTCCTGTAACTAGTTTAGTCCAGGTACAGATTTGCTGTATTCAGGACTGTTTGTAAGCTTCTGAGCCCCTCAAGCCTTTCTGTGTTGGCGGGAAGCCTTCTGGCTTATCAATGGGAGTGGTAAGCACTAGGTAACCTATCGACTAGAAGAGGAGTGGTTTCTGGCCCGGAAATTGTAGCTTATTGGCCGTTTGGGCAATTTTTTCCATCTCTTTCAACTTTCTGGTTTAAAAGTCCACATCTGCGCTTGTTTCTCACCTTTCCTGTAACTAATCTAGTCCAGATAGAGATTTGCTGTATCCAGGACTGTTTGTAAGCTTCTGAGCGGTGCCAAAGTCTGCTCTTCAATTTTTCCCTTAGATCTGCTAGTTCTCTCCTCTCCTGCACCTTTACTAGCTTATTAGTTTAGCACTTTACCAGACTTCTTGTAGCAATTATTGTAGCACACAAAAGTGCCACCAGCACTAAACGTTCTACAAGGAAACAGCTCCAGTACTTAGTAATACCCACCCCTCCAGGCATGTCTAAAGGTCAGTTCTTTGTGCTTTCTCCTATTAACCTGGTGAACTTGGGCATCCTGAGGCAATGTAGCAACTGCTTCATGTACACTGACAACCCTCTCTTCTTACATCCCAAAACTCAGACTAGTGAGAGATGCACTTATATATCCAAATTGGAAGCCATGCACATTCCAGCCAAGATCGGAATAGCTAGTGAAGAGGAGAAGGTCAACACTTGCACCACACCACATGGAACACATAGCCCTCCAAAACACACATCTGCACTGCCTTCACATAAAAACACAAACCACACACCCACCTTCGCGGAGGCTCTCAGTAAAAATCTACCCAAACAGCAAAGACCTCCAAGGCAGAAACGCACTCGACCACCACAACACAACACTAATCACGAGACGCACAACTCTCCTAAACAGTGTGCCACTCAACCAAATCCCCTAAGGCAAAACAGCATGCCCAACACACTAGTCACAGGTGACTCGATAGTGAGGCACACTGATGTCGCAATCACTAGGTTGAATAAGGAGAAACTAACAGTCAGCTGCCTGTCAGGCACCAGGATCCACCACATAATGCACGCACTCAGGTCCCTCAACACCAGGTACAAATATGACTCTGTCATTGTACATGTGGGTGTAAATGACCTGAGACGTACCTCATTGGACTACATGAAAAGAGACATGGAAGAGCTCTCGGATTATGTAGTCCAGGTGGGTATGACCCTAGCCCTGAGCAGCATCCTACCATCAACCAGAATGATACCACAGTACAAGCGGAAAATGATTGATTTGAACAATTGGCTAAGTTTCTGCTGTCATTCTAAGGGGATCCAGTATCTATCCGTCTGGGATGACATGACTGACAGACCTCAATGCTTTGCCAAAAATGGCCAGCATCTGTCACCCTGGGTTTCCAGATATTGGCCAAGGCTCTTGCCATCCCTCTAGTGTCTTTTTTAGGTGGTGTTCCAAAGACCAAATTACCACGATAACACCAACAAACAAATGCAGTCTAAAAGTCATGCTGCTCAACGCTAGAAGTCTAAATCTCAAAATCCACTCGCTCAAAGCACTCCTTAAAATGGAGAACATCGACATTTGTGCTGTAACAGAGACCTGGTTCAAGGCAGCAGAAAGCACCCCTGCACTACATTCCACACCTTTCAGCCCCAGAACTTGGACCGAAGCTCCAAAGGCGGTGGTGTTTCCATATTCATAAAGAATGTGCACACCTCCAGGCTGGTAGCCCAACATAACGCATCTGAGATGCTTCAGATGCAGCTAACATTGGGTAAGACAGCAATTCAGGTCGTAGCCTGCTATAGGACCCCAACCATGTCCCAAGACTCGCACTCCACATTCCTAAGCACCCTGGAGAATATTAGGGTCCAATCTAACACTCTCATACTGGGTGACTTCAACTACCCCTCCCTCTATTAACTGGGAAAATTACTCATGTACCAATATACTTGCCCAACGCTTTCTGCAATTCATTAATTCCAATGCCGTGGACCAGCTCGTTCTTACCACCACTAGAGGTAGCAACATCCTTGACCTGGTCATTACTAACATGGGCGATTGTTGCTCTACACCAATAATCAACTCCTCCCTGGTTAGGTCCGACCACAAACTAATCACCTTGGAAATCCATATCCCTCCCACCCCCCACCCCACAACGATAACCACCATGAAAAACTTCCATAGCTAAAACTGGGCACCTAAAAACATAGGTGGCTAACTTCACGGCACCCATGCAAATGGAGAATAGTTGCATGACTGCTGAATAATACACCAATACACTGTATGAATACTTACACAAATGCATGGATCTCGCCATACCCAACAGAACCAAGATACTCTCCTCAAAAAAAAGAAAGCCAATCTGGTGGTCCCCTGCCATAAACAAACTCCATAACAGAAGGAGGAAACTGATGCGGAATTATGTGAAGTCTCAAGACTGGAAAAACTCCCTTATCAGCTTCAGCAAAAGGTTGAGATCTCTCATCAAATCCTCTAAAGCTAGCTATGAAAACAGAATTGCAGCAGATAGTAAAGACAACCACAAGGCCTTCTATAGTTATGTAAAGAATCTCCAAGGCAATACCCAGATTTGCTCTGAGCTACTGCACAATGGTACCTCCTATACCAAGCCAACAGATATTGCCAATATACTGGCCGACAGATTCAGTGCTAACTATACCCCCCCCAAGGACCAATCACAATACCATTAGATTGCCAGGCACCCAGTATTACTGCTGCACAGGTTAAAACAGCACTGTCCAAGGCCAAGAATACAGCTTCTATGGGACCTGACAATATCTCTGGCTATGTTCTACATGAACTACAGAGTGAACTGCCACCTCACCTGTGTGCCCTGTTCAATCACAGCCTCACCTCCGGCTTTGTCCCTACCGAATGGCCCACTGCTACAGTCATCCCACTCCACAAAGGAGGAGCAACTATAGACCCTGGGAACTATCGCCCCATTAGCGTAGTCTGATATGCAAAACTATGGAACGCATCATCATGGACCTAATAAACAAGGATATAGGGAATCTCCAAACTCTGGATCCTACACAGTTTGGTTTTGTGAAGGGTAGATCATGCCTGCGCAACTTGGTCGACTTCTTTGAGTCCGTCACCAGAGCTGTGGATGAGAGCAAGGTGGTTCATACAGCCTACCTTGATCTGATCAAGGCCTTTGATACCATTCCACTCAGGAATCATAGAAAAACTCACTAAGCTAGGCATCAACCACTATATAACTACGTGGGTTGCAAACTGACCCACAGTGTGAAAGTACCTGACTCCAAGTCAAACTGCCGACTAGTCACGAGTGGAGTCCCACAGGGTTCGGTCTTGGGTCCTCTCCTGTTTGGTATCTACTTCTCTGAATTCCAGGCCAACACAAAGGGACTCTGGCTGACAAAGTTTGCAGATGATTGCAAGTTGGGAGCTATTATTAACTCCCCAAGTGATGTTGACATCCTACAGAAAGGCCTCAATGAGACCAACGACTGGTGTCAGAACCATGGCCTTAAGCTCAATGCCAAAAAATGTGTCATCCCCATTGGGAAAAACCTGGTTCCCTTGAATTACCACATTGATGGTAGTCCACTGAACACAGAAGGCATTATAAGAGATCTGGGAACACAGGTTGACAGCAACCTCTCTTTTGACCACCACATTGCCACTGTGGTCAGAAAGTCCTTCTATGTGGCACATCTCATTACTAAGGGTTTTGCATCCAGGAAGAAAGAGGTCATTGTCTCCCTCTACTCTTCCCTCATTAGGCCAATCATCGAGTACAATGCCCCATTTGGCATGTACCTCATTAGACACCTGCAACAACTGGACAGGCTGCAAAAGTACCTCACAAAGGGGATCCTAAGCCTTAAACACCTGTCCTATATGGACAGACTCAAAAAACTCCAACTATTTTCTCTCTCATATCACCTACTTAGAGGCGATCTCTGCTTGACTTACAAAGCCATGTCTGACCCAGTTCTGTTAGAAATGCCACATCTAAAGAAATCCCAATCCCTCTGCACCACATGCTCCAGAGACCTCAACCTCATTACCACAATCAATATAACATGCTGGAGGGACAGGTTCATAACCCAGAGACTACCCATGCTAAGGAATAGACTTCCCATACATGTCAAGCAGAACTCCTCACTGACCCTCTTCAAGAGAAATCTTGATGTGTGGATGGCAAATAGAAAATTCACCCCAGGGATCACTTTGGTGGCTCTACTCGATAGAGGCACTAGGAACTAAGGTCAGGTGGCACGATGTCAGGGTAATCCTATGAGCTAGGCTTGAAGGCTCCAGGGCCATTAGCCTAGTACACACCTGAGAACCTGTGTGACTGCTGCTTTGTTTTTGTGAAGTCTCTAAATACAGTTAATTTATTTTTGTCAGCCACAGTGACAAAACCCTTTCTATAATGAATGAAGAGAAATTGATTTTGGCTTAAACTTTAAAAAGCAGACAATACAGGAACCTGAGAATATTTTTTTTTTTCAAATATTTTATTGATTTTCAAAAAGACAAAACATAATTTCTACTAGAATACAAATGAAACAAATGACAAACTATATACAATATGTACATATGGCCTATATGAAAAAATGAGAATATCTTTGGTTAGTGAGAGATAGTCACACATAAAAATATCAGAGTATTTTCTCCAAGTACTAAAAAGACGTGGAGATCTTTAAAGTCTCGATGACAGAAAAAAACCTTCTTCCAAGCATTGTTGATCCATTTATTTATTTATTAGGGAAGATTCTTGTTTCTTTTACATTTGTGTCCAAATGTATTGTTTCTTCTAGTAGAGTCATAAATTCTTGAAAGTTGGGTTCAGATGAAGTTTTCCATTTTCTTGTAATACATTTTCTAGCAATTGCTAGTATAGGCAACAGTAGCTACAAATTCTTTTTGCTGACTAAAGTGTTTAGTATGAAATGCCTTTTCCTCTCTTCCAATCTATATTTATTACAGACAAATGGAGTTTGAAACTGGAAAGCTGATTCCAGCTACTAATGTGCTTGTTACAAACAAAACAGTATATTGTATCTATCTATCTATACAACACACACACACACATGAGAGAGAGACAGAGATGGATATTTATTTTTTTATGCATTTATTTATCTTATTTTACATTTGTTGACTGGGTTAGTCTGGCTGGGCAGAAGCCCTTTTTCAGCAATGACCCGGGGAAAAAAGCTCCATTAGAGTACAAATATAGCAGTCTAGTATACACATTACACATCATATTCTAACAACAGAGTTAGCAGAGAACTATTTACAATATTTACATTACAGTCAAGATTAAACAGTAGTTTTGCAGTAAGGATTTACAAAGCATAGTAAAGGAGTAAAACTGTGGAGATGAATAGAGGTAATAAAGAGGGGGTTTAAGAATCAGGTATAGGAGAGAGGGAGGTTGGAAATAGGCAGTGGAAAAAGGGGTTAGAGGAGGTGGCTAGACATAAATAGGGATGTTATATAGGAAAATTAAATTTGAAGATGAGACTGGAGGTTGAGGATAGAAAAACTTGTGGAACTACAGGGAGAGAGGGGTATGTAATGTAGAATAGTATGAAGGTTAGAGGAGAGAGAAAGAGGGATATCATAGATATTTTTATGGTGGCTGATTACAGTGGCAGTACCAATTACCTTATATGTATTTATAAGTAAGTACTATGCTAGCTGCCTTTGTATGACAGTTTAAGCATATCCAATTTCCCGTCAAAGGTACCTTATGTCTATGACGTAAATACCTTAACCATCATGCCAAATCCCAAACCTATTTGCTAACTGGTGTAAAGCACTGCTCACACTGATGAATTTCAATCTCAGCCCAAGAAAGCATTACAGTTTGACAACTGAAGAGATGTACTTTAAGAGGTATAAATAGAAGTTATGTCCTTACCATAACGTTCCATGTGGAGTGTTCATCTCGCCTTTGTTCTTACACATGGGTTCGGAGCCGATCCTCGGCTCCGTGTCGGCCGCTTGCAAGCTCTGCAATGAGAAGAAGCTCGAGACAACCTAATACCCACAATCCCCCTCTGCCTTTACCTCAGATCTAGTTTGCAAGCAAACCAGCAGCCAGAGAGAGCACACTCATGCCAAAAATTACATAATCAAGAAATCATCTATAGATATATATATATATATATATATATATATATATATATATATATACACATGTACATCATACATATACAACCACTGCAAATGCAGAAGGAGAATACTCCAGACCAGGCACCAAATTGAACGTTCTTCCTGAGGGTGGGAGGGTGGGAATGTAAGAACAAAGGTGAGATGAACACTCCACATGGAACGTTATGGTAAGGACATAACTTCTATATGTGAGAGTGTTCAATCTCGCCGTTTGTTCTTACACATGGGTAGCGTCCCTAGCTCCATGTTCCTGAGGAACTCACGGGAGAACGTTCTTGAGCACAGTGGAACCAAAGGTTGCCCTATCCCTAGAAACCCTGTCCACTTTGTAATGAGAGATGAATGTATGCGGTTTAGCCCAAGTAGCAGCTGCACAAATCGTGTCTAATGGTAGGCGAGCTGCGTGAGCCAAGGATGTAGACACTGATCTTGTAGAATGTCCTTTAGGTTTGACAGATAAGGATTGATTTGAAGAATCATAAACGTATACAATACAATCAGTTAGCCATTTGGAAAGAGTTCGTTTAGTAACCGCTACATCTTTCCTGCTGTCAGCAAAGGCTACAAAAAGTTGATCAGATTTCCTGTGATCCTTTGTTCTATCCAAATAAAACCTGAGTTGTCTATGGACATCTAATTTGTGTAACATATACTCTAACTTATTAGAGTGATTCTTGAAAAAGGTGGGTAATTCAATGGACTGATTAATGTTATTGGTAGAGCAAACTTTGGGGAGAAAGGATGGATTAGTGCGAAGAGATACTCTGTCAGAGTGGAAGATCAAATAAGGGTGTTTAATAGAAAGAGCCTGAAGCTCAGACACTCGCCTAGCGGATGTAATGGCTACCAAGAAGAGAGTCTTCCACGATAAATACTTCAATGGACAAACGGAGGCTGGCTCAAAAGGGGGCAACATCAATTTAGATAGTAAAAGGTTCAGATTCCAAGGTGATGTAGGAGTTCTAAATGGTGGTCTAATATGAAAAGATCCTTTTAAAAAGGCCTTACAAAGTCTGTGAGCCATAACAGGTGCCCCACATTCTTCCACATGAAAGTTGGAAATGGCAGCCAATTGCACTCTTAAAGTGGCAGGAGAAGCTCCTTCATGGAACAATTCTGTTAAAAACTCCAAGATCTTGTTTAACGGAGCTATGACAGGGTCCAAATGATGTGAATTTGCCCAGAAGACAAAACGCTTCCATTTACTAGTGTAGGTCTTTGTAGTGGAAGCTTTATGAGAAGCCACTAGTATATTCTGAACTGCCGGTGTAAGAGAATCAGACCTGGCTAAAAAGGGAAGCAGAGCAGCCAAGCTGCTAGATGGAGTGATTCGAGAGAGGGGTGAGGAACTCCTGATGAGTGAGTCAGTAGATCTGGCTCTGGGTCCAGAATCCAAGGTCCCCGAATGCGGTGTTGCAACAGAAAGGGGAACCAAATTTGACGAGGCCAGAATGGGGCAATGAGGATTATCGTCCTTTGAAGGTTGTTGGCTTTCTGCAGAAACTTTGCAATCAGGGGAAAGGGAGGAAAAGCGTACAGGAGACCCGGGGGCCAATCGTGCACCAGCGTCCCTGGGGACTTCCCTGGAGGGGTAATAGGGCAAAGTAGCTCCTGCATTTGGCGTTCATTGGAGACGCAAAAAGATCGCAGGAAGGCTGGCCCCACTTGCGAAAAATCGTCTTCGCAATTGACTGTTTGAGGGACCACTCGTGAGGCAACAGGACTGCTCTGCTCAGCCTGTCGGCTATGACGTTGGATGACCCCGGGATGTGCGTTGCGATCAGAAAGCGACCCGTGGACTCCGCCCATTGCCAAATTCTCATGGCCTCTCTGCATAGCTGATAAGACCTGGTTCCCCTTGCTTGTTTATGTACCAGACTACAGACATGTTGTCTGTCTGAACTGCAATAGTCCCTAGAGGAAGAAGGGGAGCAAAGTGTTGCAATGCTAGAAACACTGCCCTCAACTCTAGAACATTGATGTGCAGATTGTACTCCAAATTGGTCCATTCGCCTTGGACTGTCTGTCCCTGAAAGATGCCCCCCCACCCTATCAGGGAAGCATCCGTGGTTACCGTCGCTGTCGGTGTGGGTAGCACAAATGGTCTTCCGCTGGAAAGGTTGCAAGTCTGAAGCCACCAGGTTAGGTGTGATTTGCATGTGTTTGTAATCAGAATTTCGTGTGTCAGAGGTAGCTGTTGGAACGACCATTGTGCAAACAGTAGCCATTGTAGAACTCTCATGTGCAGTCTTCCCAATGGTATCGCAATGAGAGAAGCTGCCATGAGACCCAAGACCTTCAGAACCAGCTTTGCTGGGGATTTTTTGGATGACAGAAGGAGAGAAATGTGGCTTTGTAGTGAGGCTATCCTTTCTGGAGGGAGCCTTAGAATTAAATGATGCGTATCTAATTCCGCTCCTATGAATAAGATATGCTGTGATGGCTGTAGTAAAGATTTTTCGAAATTTACGGAAATTCCGAGGTGAACACAAAGTTGTAGAGTGTAATCCCTGGCCTGTATCAGTTGACGCCGGGTGGTGGCAGAAAGGAGCCAGTCGTCCAGATACGGAAACACCTGGAATCCTAGACGTCTCAGATGAGACGCTACCACTGCCATGCATTTGGTGAAAACCCTGGGGGCTGAGGTCAGACCAAAGGGCAGGGCTCGAAACTGATAGTGACTGGCTCCCAGCCGGAAGCGCAAATGATCCCTGGACGCCCTGGCCATTTTGATGTGGTAGTATGCGTCCTTCAGATCTATTGAGCACATCCAGTTGTCCTTCTGTAAGAATGGAAGGATTGATTGAAGTGTGACCATTCGAAACTTTTCTTTCTTGACGAAGGTGTTGAGGTTGCTTAGGTCCAGAATCGGCCTCCAGTCCCCTGTCTTCTTTGGAACTAAAAAGAACCTTGAGTAAGTTCCGAATCCTATTTGGTCCGCTGGGACTGGTTGGATGACTCTTTTTTCTAGCAGCTTTGAAATTTCTATAGCTGCTGGGTCTCGCAGATGGGGCGGCACATCTGGGAGTCTTTTCTTTGGAATGGGAGTGGATAGAAAGGGTATTCTGTAACCTCTGGTAACCACGCTTTTTACCCAGTTGTCTGTAGTAAGATTCTGCCAGGCCTGAGGGTATAAAGCTAAGCGACCCCGACTGCCTCCAGAGCAGGACAGTCGGGCCTCCTCTCAGGAGTGCTGGAAGGGTTTTCCAGGGGTGTATCCCTGTCACCTTGGTTTTGCGGACCCTCTGCCGCCAGGGCGGCGTCTTCCACCTCTGCCCCTCCTCTGCCTCTAGAGGGGCATCACCCTGCGTGCCTGGGAAAGATCCTTGGGGTTTTCAAACCACATTTTCCACCGCTGCCCTTTGGGGTACGGTCTGGATGGGGTGGAAAACGGACTCCGACAGCAGACAGAGTCTTTCCCTCCTGTTCACACCGGGTAAGGGTCTCCTTTACTTTGGGGCCAAAGAGAGTGGCACCATCAAATGGGGCGTTAGTAAAGGAAGACTTGAAGGCTTCCGCAAATGAACATAAGCGCATCCAGGATTGTCTGCGAAGAGCAATCGCTGAAGCTGCTGCCCTACTCGATCCTTCGGCTGCATATGATATCAGCCTCATGGATGAGTTAACAATGGATGTAAGGGTATTGAGATGTGCTGTAACTTTCTCTGAAACAGCAGCATCTGTAGTACCCTGGAGGGTATCTCCCACCTCTTTGATTAGATCCCTCTGTAGACGTGTAAAATGGGTCATATAGTTCAGGGATCGCATAAAAAAAGCCGCTGAACTAAAAATGCGCTTCCCGTACCTGTCCATAGTCCTAGAATCTTTGTTAGGCGGATGGACAGATGAGGAAGATTCTGACATCTCCTTTTTCGTGGCCGCTGCCACCACCATAGCGTCCACTGGAACTCCCTTTGTGAGGTAAGCCTTGTTTTGGGGTGCAGTAATGTACTTATTAGGCTTTCTAGGGACTGGTTCCACCGTGTCAGGTGTCTCCCACGCCCTTCGAGCAATCAGCTCCATTAACTCATCGAAGGGCGGAGTGACCCAGGAAGAGGAAGGGCGAGCACCGAATGCCTTCAGCAAGACTGACTCATCCTCAGAAGGGGGAAGGGACTGCCAATCACCTCTCTGTTTTAGGATCTCCAAGATGTCAGCAAAGAGACATCCTCTGAAGGTGACTTTGGGGACCCTTCTGACTCATCCAAGTCAGTGTCCGATGTCAATGATTCTTGTGGAGAATCTAAGTGTCTCCTCTTACACAATCTTTTCCTAGGGACTTCTTCGGGGGGGGCATCCGAAGAAGCTTCCGAGGAAGAGAGGGCACCTCCAGGGGTGGCTGAGACACCGGTGCTCGACGCTTGGATGTGACCGTTGGTGCAGAGGAGGATAACGGTCCTTTATGGGGAGGAGAGGCTGCTTCTACTGATGTGGTTGTCTGGGTAGACAACACCTTCCTCATGAGATCGAAGGCCCCCGGGTCCCGAGTCGAGGTATCTCCGGTTCGAAGAAATGGGAAGAATCCCGAAACAGGCACGAAGGCATCGACCCCGAGGACGGAGCCGAGTCGATCCGAGCCGAGGCCCCGAGAGGGAGAGTCGGAACCGAAAGATCGGTTCGACTCTCGGTCCCGGAACCAAGGATGGATCTTCGGCCCCGAGACTCCGGTACCAGATCCGACTGAGTCGAGGTGAACGGTGCCGACCGAGAAAAAGACGGTTCTGGCACCGAAGGCTCCACAATCAGTAGATCAGCCTCTTCCGGCTCCAAAGACTGGACAGGTCTCGGAGGAGGAACAGATGGAGATAATGGAAGGCCTTCCAGTCTCGACACCAATTGGGTGGAAACCAAAATGAGTTTGGATAAGGCCGAATTCTCCAGTAATTTCTGCACCACACGGTCAACATCGGTGTCGGAGAGGGGCCTGGAAGAACGGGTCGAAGGAATCGAAGACGGAGCCGACCTCAACAGTGTCGGGGGAGGGAGCTCCGTCACCGGTTCCAAGACTCTAGGCTCGGAGACTGACAACAGTTGAACACTCGGCCCCGAGGTCTGTGGAACCGGTGATCGAACCTTAACCGAAGAGCTCGGAGCCGATGACTTGGGCTCCGACGTCTTCGATTCCTTCGAGGACTTGGATGCCTGGTCTGAAGCATCCAGAGCCTCCTGAAAGGAAGGTTTCAATAAACCCCTATCCATGAGTTTCCTGCGCCTATCTGTCATGACCCTCCCACTGAAAGAATGACAAATAGAGCAGTCTTCTTGCAGATGGAGAGGGCCAAGACAGTAGACGCAGGAACTATGATTGTCAGTGATTGACATTTTTTGCCCACATTGGCAATGCTGAAAACCAGATTTAGTCTTCTCAGACATCTTAACTAAATGTGGAAAAAAAGGTAAAAAGTCAAGTCCAGGTAGTATGTCAAATCCGGTGTAATTGTCAAATCCAGTAAAAAAGAAATGTATATCCAGTAATTGTCAAATCCAGTTGTCAAATCCTAAAGGGGTGGTACGCCCCGAGGGAAATTCTAATAAGTTTAAAACTAAACTTAAACGGAACCGAGAATTCCTCAACCGTACCACACACACTCACTTAGTCACTACACAAAGTTTATAGAAGAAATTTAAGTAGAAATAACAAGAAAAAAATCTTAATCTTAGCTTTAGTTGTTCGAGCTCGACCCAGTGATGCGAACGCTGCAGCGGCAAACTAGATCTGAGGTAAAGGCAGAGGGGGATTGTGGGTATTAGGTTGTCTCGAGCTTCTTCTCGATGCAGAGCTTGCAAGCGGCCGACACGGAGCCGAGGATCGGCTCCGAACCCATGTGTAAGAACAAACGGCGAGATTGAACACTCTCACATCATAGTACTTACCTTTAACAGTAGATGTTCCTAGAACACTGCCTTACTGGTATATGAGTAGTACTGCTCTACTTTCTCTGTGACGGTCTCTCAGAGCTTCAGATTCCTTCCGGTACATGTCTATTGGTTTGAAAGACCAATCAGCTGCCACTGCAAGATAGTCCTTCACAGCCACAGACAGCAGCCCTCATTTTTTTTCTCTAGGGCTGAAAAGGAAGAGCAAATGGAAAAAGCAAGCTGCGCAAACACCTACTGTTCCAAACCAAAGACAACATATACACACAACAAAAGCTGCTAAGCAAAAAGCAGCAACTCCCAACAAAAACTATACATATTCAAGTAAAGGGGAACAGAGGGAGGGTACTGCCAGTAAAGCAGTCTGTTCGATGAACATCTACTGTTATAGGTAAATGGAACGTATGCAACTGTACTATGTTCAACAAACATACTGCCTTACTGGCATACGGATAGATTTCCACAGCTTACCCAACCTGACAGGAGGAAGGATAAGTGCCCAGGAGCCACTGAAGAATGGTCCTAGTGAAGCCTGCTGTTTATCTAAAAAGGGCATCCACTTTGTAGTGCTTCAAAAAAGTATGGACTGAAGACCAAGTTCCCAAAGTGCTAATGAAGAGGAAAAGGCTGATCTTTCTTTTGTCCCATACAAGGAAATAAAAAGCTTTATGGTCTTCCTAAAGGGCTTTGTTCTGTCAATGCAGTACCTAAGCTACTGATGCGCATCCACGGTATGAAGAATCCTCTCTCCCCGATTCTTAATTTATTTATTTATTTCACGTATTGTTAAACGGGTTGGTCCAGCTGAGTTACAAAAAAAAACATTTTCAGTAGAAACTGAGGAGAAAAGCTCCAATAACATCTACAGAAATAAAAAGTAAAATAAACACTATACATCAGGTAAAATGGAGTACAAACTGAAATGCCAGTATACAGAATAAATTATAGTTGTCACATAAGAAAGAGTACTAAAAATATAAACATACAAACAGTTTAGTCATAGTGCTGAAAAGCTAGCATGTTCTAATACTTACAAGAATTAGAAGTAATGCCAAGATGCTTCCTAAGGAGAGGTTACAGAATATAAATAGACAGAGGAATATAGGAGATTAAGTGGGGTAATTGCAGTGACAGATCTTGGAGTTAAGCAGGTGATCTTTTAGTGTCTTTTTAAAGTTGTTGGCATGAGTTATACTTCTGAAACGTAATGGGAGTTTGTTCCATCTATGAGAGACAGAGTATTATAGAGGTTTCTGCCTATATTTTTACAGGGTGTACAGGTCAGTAGTAAGAGTTGGTTGGAACTAAAAAGAAGATGACTGGGGGTGTAATAGGACAGGAGTTTGGAAAGTGATGGGCAGGTAGTGAGGTAACTGAGAAGGGAAGAGCAGTTTGGAGTTGAGTGAGAGTAAGTTGATGTGCGAGTTCAAACCAGTGAAGTTTTTGTAGGGCCAGGCAGTGGTGGGATGAGTAGGGATGATTTACAGCAAATCTAGCAACTTTCTTGTATGTTGTTTCGAGTTTGTGAATAAGGGAAGATTGTTGGTAAGTCAGGATAGGAGAGACATAGAGTAGGGTAGGTAGTAAGAAAGTTAGAGTAAGGGCACGCTTGGATTCTGCACCAAGGTATTTTTTATTTCTGTAAAGTAGGCCTAATTTTTGGTGGGTTTTTTTTAATGCTTTGTTGGACATGTAGGTCAAATTTTAGCTGGTCATCAATAATGGCACAGAGGAGTTTAGTTTGTTTTTCAACTTTTATAATAGTGTTGTTGAGGGAAGAGATTGAAAAGGTATATTTACAGTGAGAGAGGGGGTTATGTAGAAAAAGGAAAGTTACGGAAAGAACACAGGGAGACTGCTGGACTGATTAAGAGTGAACTCTGAAACCACTTTCAGTGTGAAAGAAGGATTAGTGTGAACAAAACCCTCTCCGTGTAGAAAAGAAGGTAAGGATTTCCCACCATGAGAGCTTACAGCTCAGAAACTCTCTCAGAGTATTTTGTACAGCTAACACTTCTTTTTGATTGATATGTAGGTGAATTTGTCCTTGGGCTACATTTGACTTGAATGCATTTGCCAGCCATGTGAGCCCCCCATGTATAGTCTGATGAGTCTGTTGTCAGGGTTTGGGCGGCGAGGGGTTGAGTGAAAGGGAGTCCCTTGTTGTGGTTGCAAGCCTCTGCCCACCAAAGGCACTCTGCCCTTAGACAAGGAGTGATAGGAATAATTGTTTCCAGATCCTGAGAATGTTGGCACCAGAGACTTCTTAAGTACCACTGAAGTTTCTTCATATGCAGTCTTGCATATGGAATTAGAAGAATGCATGAGGCCATGAACCCTAGGGCTTGCAGTATTTTTCTTCCAGACAGCTGGGTTCTGGTGGTCATTAGTTTGAAGTAGTTTGTCAGATAAATCTGTTTTCTGGAGTAAGGAATGCCATCTGAGTTATTGTGTTCAAGCTTGCTCCCAGGAATACAATACTTTGGCTGGGCACCAGATGTGATTTCTTTTCGTTGATGGTGTACCCCACAGACGTTAGAAGTCTCTTTACAAATGCCAGGTGTTGAAGTAGCAATTCCTGACTGTCCACCTGAATCAGGCAATCATCCAAGTATGGATACATTTGAATATTTCTCTGCCTGCAGTATGCAATGGCTAGAGCCAGGCACTTTGTGAATACCCTGCGCAGTAGATAAGCCAAAGGGAAGTGCAGAGAACTGATAGTACATAGAGCCTGCCCTGAAACGTAGATATTTCCTGCAAGATTCCCTTATGGGGATGTGCAGATAAGCTTCTTTTAGGTCTAGGGTGACTAGCCAGGAGTCCTTGGCTAGCATAGGAAGCAGCTGTTGTAGTGTAAGCATTTTGAATTTTGGGACCACCAGGAAGGTGTTGAGAATGGACAGGTCCAGGATAGGGTACCAAGAGCCCTCTTTTCTGGGCACCAAGAACAGTCTGGAGTAGAAACCCTGTCCTCTTTGCTCTACTGGAACAGGTTGAATAGCCCTGATACTGAGAAGAGAAAGTACTTGCTTTTGAGCCTCCGCCCACTGGTTTGGAAGAAGGTCTGGCAATCCACTTGGGGTTGCCAGTGAGTGGAAGTAGAATCTGTATCCCTGGGATACAATGTTTAGGACCCATTGGTCCTGGGTAATGGACATCCAGTTTTTTGCATGCAGAGCGAGTTTTCATGCTAGGGGTGCAAGTACTTTGGCATGGCTGGGAAGGATGATAGACAAGTCACTGTGAATTTTTTCCATAAGGGGTGGCTTACCACTCCCTGTTTTTGAGGGGGGGCACTCCATTGTTTAGATCTCTGCCTACCCTGAGACTGTAGCCTTGGTGGTCTGTTGCCCCTGGGTTTGGGCTGAGAAGACCTGGTAGGGACTGGAAAGGACCAGTTTTTTTGAAGGCCAATGCCTACTGAATCTAGGTGGCTGTACTTGTAAGAAATCTTTAACAGTTTGCATAGATTTAGCTTTTTCCTCCCATCTTTTAAAGAACCTCTTCTGCTTTTGTGCCAAACAAACGTTCCTGGTTTAATGGAGCATCTAGTAATTTTGCTTTGACATGGTCTGGCAAGATTTGTTCCTTCAGTCAGGTATGCCTTCTCAGTACAGACCCAGTGACAGCAGCCTTGCAAGATGCTTCTAAGGCATCAAAATCACACTGCAAAGTATGTTTACTGACTTGGTTTGCAGAATGCAGTAACTCTTATAAATCTTTATTTTCTGCAAAATCTGGAAGCAACATTTTTTGTTTAATTAGTTCCATAATATGCTGCTGATACTTCAACATAGGAAACTGGCAATTTAAAGCCCTGATGGCAAGAGTTGCAGAGGTCTATACCTTCTTTCCCCATCTGTCCAAAGCCCTCGAATCCCTGTCCGAAGGGGTAGGATTTTTGGCTGTAGTAGCCTTAATACCTTTAGGTCCCTGGGAAATGGTCTCTGGATCTGCAGTGGGATTCTTAAAGAGAAATTTGTGAGAGTCAGGTACCCTGTAGTATTTGTCAGGCTTTCTAGGAGCTGGTGGTAAAGTATCAGGAGTAAGACTGGATTCTATGAAAACATCATCTACAATATCCAGGACAGGGGGTATAGGTCTGTGCTGAGACAAGTCTAAAAATTCTCTGAGTCTCTTTTTGGACTGTGGTTAATCCTGGCATTCCCAGCAGAAATGCTCTCTTAAGGTATGCAAGGTTTCACCAAAAGAAAAGTCCTCTGTTGGGGAGGCAGAGGGAATGGAATCCTCTGCATCTGAATCCTCATAGGTAGATAAGGGTATGTCCTGGTAATCAGAGGGATCAGAGTAATCGGACTCATGGTCTGTTGAATCAGAAGGGAAATCAATGCTTTGTCTTTTAGAGGGGGAAGGCTGGCTTCCCCTAATTAGAGTTATAAGGTCTTCAGCCATTCTAAGCATTTGTTTCTGTGGCATGGGAGTTTGAGCATGCGCTTTGGTCGTCGGTTTTCTAGGCATAGTGCAAACTCTGGGCCTGAGAAATTCAGTTGTTTTAGTCTGAAACGAAGTAGTCAGTTTAATATTAACATTGGAAGGTCGTAATACACCCTCAGAAACCGGTGCCTGCACAACGGTTCCAGACCCATCCAAGGTAGAGACATCCGCAGGTTCCATAATCGAAGAAGCATCTCACGGCATACCAGACTCCGAATGGGCCTCAGCAGAGGCCTGCGAATCTGTAAAAGTGGGTATCAAGGGCTGCGAAGGCGCCTCACTGAGTACAGTCAGACTGGCGACTAGCTTAACAGAAGCGTTGTCTGCAGTTTTGGACCAATGCGGTTTATCTCTGTCTTTATCCTTATGTTTTTTAAGAAGATCGGTAGTCGGATGGCTTACCGAAGCCATTTCGGATTATGGATAATGAGAGCGAAAGAATTTAGCAACAAAGCCCGATAATGAACAGTTCGGGCGTTAAACAAGGCACAAAACCGACAGTGAGGGACATCATGGTCTGGGCCTACACAGGTGACGCAGTAAGAATGAAAATCTCTGTGAGGTATTTGCTTTCCACAGACAACACAATTGTTAACTTTTTCTGACATCGGTTAGAGCAAGAAAAAAGAATCCCCAACGGGGTACTTAGCTTTAGAAGACTTCAGGTTTGAAACTTGAAAAATGAAAATTTCAGATAGCGGCCAACCGACACTTGCAAACTGCTTCTGCTTCGGGCTCCCGCGCGGCAAGAAAAGCTGATGTAATGGCGTCAGCTGCATGTTTTATACCCCTGATGACCTGACGTCATGGAAGAAGTGACAGCATCCGATGCAGAAATCCCAAGACTCTGGTATTTAGGCCGACTGAGGGCTACCTGCAGGCAGATAACCCAAGTGTGATGACTGCAATAGTGAAACACGAAGAACATCTATCGTCCTGCCATTTCCATTTGTTACTTTGGTTAATTAGGCTGGGACTTCTGTTTAAGAGGACACCAAACATGATCCTGTTTAAAGAAGGAAAACTTAGAAATATGAAACATTTTTGACATATACACTGCATCAATTTACCTACACCATCTCTGTATTTAAAGATCTGTGCAGCTGCAGTACCAAATACACTATCAGACTCAATTGGGAACATTTAAAATGTTATTTTTTAAGTCATCAGAAAAAATTTGACTGTACAACCAAGCATACCTCCACATCACAACTGAAGAGGGTCTATAATATTTTGTTGAAAACTACCTACAGTGAACGGTTGTTCATTGAACACAGTGCACCAAACAGCTGTTCATTGAACGTTCAACATCAGTTAACCTTTTTTAAAGGGAAGGAAAAGACAACATCAGATCTACAGGCTTTCTTAAAAACATCCTCCAATGCCAGAATCGCTGGAGGGATGGGCTCAAGGACCAGTGCCTCATCCTCTAAAAGATCATAGACCCTGCCAATCTTGGGGCAATAGAGGACTGTTCCCAATTAAATACATCCCTAAATCTAACTAGCATTTAGGAAAAAGAAATTATCTGTTTTAGTCCCTGTATCGGCCTGTCATCAGAGGAAACCAACTGATCTGATTCAGCTAGGTCAGAACCCTCAAACACCTAATCCCTTTTAAAATAAAGATGTACAGCAGAAAGACAGAGGTGGAAGCAGTGGTATTATTATTAACCTGAGTATACACTCTGCAATCAACAGCTTGAACAATGGATCCAGCCGTACCCACCATCTCACTTGGAAAACCTGAAAAGAGACTGCTGATCAACTACGTGGCAAGATTTCTGTCTCTTCTTAGCATGCATTACACTAGTGGGACAATTCCTGGGAGGAAACTTATAACCCTGGCAATGGATTCAGCACCCTTGACTTCTCCTGCACTTAAATAATTTGGTTCTACTATACCTGAACAAGGCAATGGTACAGCCCCGGAGAATATGTCTGACCCTTGTAATAACCTGCTCTTGGCTGAGGCTACTGCAGAGTCATCCCAAGCTGTAGGCGGAGGCATTTTTTTGTTTTATTTTTATGTTTTTTTAGGTGCAGAACAGGAAGATGGTAGCACGGTGGTGCAGCGGTTAGCGTTGTCGCCTCACAGCAAGAGGCTCTCCGGTTTGATCCTCGGCTGGGGTGCCTTCTGTGCGGAGTCTGCATGTCCTCACTGTAGTCGCGTGGGTTTCCTCTGGGTGCTCTGGTTTCCTCCCACATCCCAAAGACATGCTGTAGGTGGATTGGACACTCTAAATTGGCCCTAAGTGTGAGTGTGTGCGTGTGTGTGCCTTCTGTGGAAGGATGGGCACCGGGCTGGCAACTCGACACTGCAAAACTCCACTGCCAATCATGAGCGGACAGGTGATCCACTATGGCGAACCCTAACAGGAAAAAAGCCGAAAGAAGAAGAACAGGAAGATGGTGTGTGTGTGTGTGTGTGTGGGGGGGGGGGGTTCAGAGTCCATCTAGACAGGAGACAAAAAAAACTAGCCAGACCAGTATAAGCTACAGGTGTAACAGTACTTCCAGTATACAAAGGGATAACACTCCTATAGTTCCCTTAAATAGCAATGTAAATACTATTTCTACAGAGAAACAAACAGAACACTGTACTGAAACAAAAAGCCAGTAGGTCAGTAGATACACACTAGGCACCAAAACATATCATGAAAACCCCCAATAAAAAAACAATAAATGGCTAATTTCAGTTGTCCTTTTCATTTGTTCCTCAACAACTGGGACAGAGTCACCAGCTACTTGAATCTTGGGTGGCCTTCACAGAAGGATATCCTAAAAAGCTGCAGAACCAAAAGCAGCTCTGCTTCAGGATGTCAAATTTAGTTTGTAATGAGCAATAAAGGTATGAGCATTAGACCAGGTAGATGCTACACAAATGTCATCAATGGAAGACTTAAAAGTTGAAGAGGTTGCCATGGATCTAGTAGAAAGTGCTTTAAGAGGCTTTGATGTGGACAAGCCTTGCTAAGTATAAATAAAAAATGCAATCAGTAATCCATTTGGGCAGGGTAACTTTAGAAACTGGTGATCCCAATCTATTCGGAGAGAAAGAAACAAAAGAGCTGATCCAAATTCCTGAAATAGGGGAGTTAGCAAAATAGTTAATGTGTTAACCTCCCAGACTCAAGAAACAGGGTTTGATTCTCACCTTTGAAAAGAAATTGATTACGCTTAAAATAGCCTGAAGGGCAGCTAGCTTAATACTTATATGTGAACCTGTGAAACAGATGCCAAAATATTCAGGGGTGACACCCATTTCCCTCTTGGACAGGGGTTGTCGTTGTTTGTCATAGATGTGCTCTGCAAATTACATCCATCTAACCAAAGACAACTGAGGCAACTCAGGATTAACATGGCTAGGGTTGTAAGAGCTCTAGGGCCACTAGCCAAGTAACCTCCTATGAAACTATTCTCTTCTGTGGAGATAAAAACACAGGTGTCTAAGGACATCTAAAAGATGTAGCATGTACTGTACTCTCCCTTATTAGAAAAATTAAGGAAGAAAACAGGCAAATGAATTATATGACTACTTTTCAATTCAGATGCTACCTTCAGTAAGAAGGATGGATTTGTTTGTGAACTAACTCCATCTTTGTGAAAAATAATGTAAGGGGATTTGGAAGATAGAATGTGGAGTTCAGAAATTCACTTTACAGATGTAATAGCTACTAAGAATACAGTTTTCCAAGGCAAAATTTTTAAATCACACTTAGCTGATGGTTCAAAGGGTTGTTGTGTCAACCCTTGGAGTATGACTGTTAAATTCCAAAGAGGTGACAGATCTCTCACCAGAGGTATAAGTAAGAAGGTGCCTTTTAGAAAAGTTTTGCACAGTTTGATAGAAGCTAAAGAGGAAACATTTTCTCCTGAGTGAAAATTAGATATAGTTGCTAATTGTACTTTGTAGAAAAACTAGAACCATCTTGAAAAATATATGCTAAAAATTCTAGAACCGCATATAAAGTAGTGAAAGGATCAAGTTCCTACTGAAGAGCCCACAATGAGAATATTTTCCATTTACTCCTGTTGATCTTCCTTTGAGAAGCTTTCTGGGAAGATAGGAGTATTTGTCAGACTGGGGGAGAAAAGCCTGGGTTGTCTAAATCACAATGAAATTGAAGAAACTACACGGTCAGTTTGAGATCTGGAATATCAGGATGCTTCATCCCAGGGGGATGCAAGAGAAGGTCTGGACTGGGGTCCAGTATCCATGGAGAATACCAAAGATGAGACCAAAGGAAGAAGAGGGGGAAATTAGCATAATCGAGCTCTTCAACCAAAGCGGTTTCTGTAAGAATTTTGGAATCAGATATAATCAGTGATAAACATAAAGGAGACCAGAGGGCAAAACATGGACTACAGTATCTCTTGGTTACTTCCCCTGAGGGGGGGATTAGGGCATTGAACCTACTGCACTTGTTGTAATGGAGATGTGCAAAGAGATTGCAGCAGGGTTGGCCCCAATAACAGAAAATCCTGTCCACCACTGACTGATTGAGAGACCACTTGTGAGGCATCATAATAGACCTACTGAGTTTGTCTGCTAGTAAGTTGGATATCCCCAGTATATCCGATGGCATAAGAAAGCGGTTGGAGGAGATCACCCACTACCACACACTCACTGCCTCTCGACAAAAGGGATGAGATCGGGTTCTCCCATTTGTTGATGTACGAAACCACTGACATGTCAGTTTGTATCGCCCAGAGGAAGAACATCTTAAAAGGCCTGTCATGGTAGTATGACTGCTCTGATATCTAGGACACTAAGTGAATTGGTCTCTTGGGGGGACCACATGCTTTGGACCATTTGTCCCAAGAAATGCCGCCACTTCAGCCCATCTGGGAGGAGCCAGTGGTCACAGTGGCTACTGGAGGAGACATTATAAAAGGTCAGCCTATGTAGGCTTTGTACTACTGAATCCACCAACAAAGATGATCTTTGAAAACTCGAGTGAGTTTGACTAGAAAAGACAAGGGATGATGCAGCATAAACTCCTATGCAGCTAGAGTCCACTGGAGAACACACACATAAAAACGGGCCACTGGAACTAAGGTTATGGCTGCTGCCATCACACCTAGAGCCTGAAGGACAAGTCTAGCTGGAGGAAAAGGGTGAACAAGAATTTGCTGTACCTGAAACTTGATGGTGTCCACACGATGTAAAGGAAGAGAGGCTATCTGACAATGTGTTCAGCTGTGCACCTATGAACTCCAGGCTCTGTACAGGTTGTAGATGAGATTTGGAGGTGTTGACTGAAATGCCTAGCCTTTGACTAAGTTGGAGCAAATAGTCCACTGACTGCTCAAGTAGATGCTTGGTTGGGGCAGTGATGAGCCAGTCATCTAGATATGGAATCATTCAGAAAACCAGCAATTACAGGTGAGCTGTTACCACTGCCATACACTTAGCAAACACCTGGTGCTGTGGTGAGACCAAAGGGCAAGGCTCTGAAATGACAAGGACTGACCCAAGCCAAAAGCGCAGAAATCATTGGGGGCGTCTGTTCATCTTGATGTAATAGCATGCGTCCTGAAAATTGATTAAGTACATCCAATCATCCTTGCATAAAAAAAGACAGAATGGACTGAACCATGATAATTTGGAACTTTGACTTCTTCACAAATTGGTTCAGTTTTCTTAGATCCAGAATTGGTCTCAGGTCCCAGGTCTTCTTGGGTACTAAAAAGAATGAGTAAGTTCTGAATCCTCTCTGGTCTGGTGGACCTCCTGGATTACTCCTCTGCTGAGCAGCTTTTGAATCTCTTGAGCTGCAGCTTCCTTTCTGACTGTGTGAGATATCAGGAAGCCTTCTTCTTTTGGTTGTAGGACTCTGGAAAAATGGTATGAAATAACCTCTAGATATTATTTTAGCACCCAAGAATCTTTTGCTATAGAAGCCCAGGTGTCTGGCTGCAAAGGCAAGAGCTCCCCAACTGCCTCCAGAGGTAGACAGTTCTGCATCTGTTCAGGTGCACTGAAATGATTTATCCAAAAAGGAATCTCAGAAACCGTGGTTTTGCAGGCCTTCCATGTGGCAAGGATGGTGTCTTCCATTTGAACTCTCCCTCTGACCCTGGAGGAGTTGTCCCCGTGTGAATCCTGAAAAGATCTCTGTGACTTATGGAACTGCATTTTCTTGCCTCCTCTTTGATTCCGGGAAAAGGATCACTGAGGGGTAGAAAAGCGTATCCATACGGCAGACAAGGTCTTTCCATCTTGTTCACTCCAGGAAAGAGTTCTTTCACAGTAGGGTCAAACAAAGACATTCCATCAAATGGAGCAATGATGAAATAAGACTTGAAATGCTCGGGAAAGTCATACAAATGAATCCGACAGCCCATGCGGTACCCTCCTCAGTAGGGGATCATAACCTCATGAATGCAATAGAAATGGATAATAGAGTGGCCAGAGGACCTCTTGTAGTACTCCATGGACATGAACTCTGAGTGGGATTTGGAGAGTTCTTTGGACAAATCCTATTGTAGTCTTGTGAAGTGCACTAAGTACTTCAGGGACTTCAAACAAAGATTGCTGAAGCAAAAATGCACTTTCCAAACCTGTCCAATGCCCTAACTCTCTATTAGGGGGATGGACCGAGGAACTCTGCTGTTCTAGCTCCTTTTTAGTAGCTGCTGCCGCAACCATATCATTAACAGGTACCCCTTTGCTGCAATGTAATCTATCATTCGATGGCACCAAAATTTTATCCAGGCATAGGGAATGGGTTTAACAGAATCTGGTTCCTTCCATGCCTGGCAAGAGATTAAATCAATAAGCTCACTTGCCAGGGAAGTTATCCACGACATACATGGGTCGGACCCAAAAGCTTCCAGAAAAACTGACTCCTCTGTGGAGGGAGTATCTGAAATTACCATCCACCTTTTTTAAGGATCTCTGGGATGTCTCCAAAGCAGACATCATCCAGTGGAGATCTAGGGGGACCCTTCCCCTTCACTGAGGTCAGTATCTTCAATGAGATATTCCATAGGGGAATGTGTATGTCTCCTTTTGCACGTTCTCTTTTGGGGAAACTCTTCAGTGAGATGGTCTGGAGAGGTATCTGAAGAGAGGGGAAGTTTCCCAGTGGGGACTGTCTGGACGCTAGATGGTACTGGCTGTACCTGCGGAGTAGGCTTGAGATGCTCAGAACAAAGTCCTGAAGGAGGAGGAAGGGATGTAGACCAGGAGAAACCATCGCTGGCCAAACAAGAGCTGAAACCTCCAAAGCTACTAAACCTCGACCCTGCCTGGATCCATGCCTTGAGGAGGGAGTTGGACCCAAGCTGTCCAACACCAAAGCTCCAAGGAGCAAGGAAGGCCCGATAACATGCGAGTGAAATCCAGGTCCCAGATCCAGTGCCGATGCTTCAACTTCGAGACCCATCCCTATCCAAAGGAACTGGAGCAGAACTAGTCAGGGAGGCCACTGGAGTTGAAAAACCTAGTCATCTTCGGATCCAATGGCAACACTCTAGGGAATCTCAGATACAACGGCTCTGAAACAGTGGGATGGAATCAGAGGACAGATCACTACCTGAGAAGTGGATGGGAGGCTCACAAATCCAATGGGGGAAAGAGTGAATAACCCCCATCTGAATGTGAGTAGTTCCGTCATCATCTTATCCACATCAGCCTCTGACAGACTTCTGGAGGACCTAATGGAAGAGGTGGCTGATTGAGGTCTAAACTTTCCTTGCCATCCCGTGGAGGAAAGGGGAATGGAACTGAGGGAAAACCGGTTCAATAGTGAACCCTGATGAGCAGGTTTGAGGAGACTGAGAAGAACAGTCAGATCCAAGGGCATGGGATCTGAGTACTTTCAATTAGGATCTGAAGAAGTCAGATCCGAAGCCTTTTGAATTTTTGAGGAGGGTCTGAAGAAGATTATGTCAAAATAGCAGCCTTTGGAGAATGGGTGGGGGATCTTTTACAAGACTCATTTCCCTCGAAGATTTTGCAGGTTTACTGGGGGTTTGTGCCCCTGAAGAACAGGAAGAGAAAGAAGGCAGCAACATCCCCTTAAGCACTAATTTATTATGTCTATGACTAAGTGCCCTAGAATTAAAGGCAGCACAAATGCAGTAGTCAGTATGCAGGTGTGATGCTCCAAGGAAGTAGATACACTCCCTGTGGGTATCAGAATTGGGAATCTTATACCCACAGAAGTGCACTTTTTAAAGCCTGTTGTTTTTTCACAAAAACTGCAACAATATCCAGAATAGCTCTTAAAGCTAGGAGATGACAGCAAATGAGATCTGAGTTATTGGTAGTTGACTGGGCATTTTGGATGGAGGGAGAAGCTCGTGAGTTGGATCCGAAAGTCTAGTGTATGCGGCTGAGTTGGATCTGAAACCCAATCATGTGTGGCCTGGTAGCTCTGCAGTAAAGTCCTGGACTAAGGAACAAATGAAAAAGAAATCACATCACACAGCAAAACTGTTTTCTGTTAGTGTTTATAATGTATACACAGGGAGAAAATAAAATAATCCAAAGGGTTTCTTATCTGAGATCCAGAGATCAAAAATGCCAGAGAAAGGCAATCCTCTCAGAAATCCTTCTCTTTCAGTGGCACAAGAAAAAAAAATGATAGCTGCTGTCTGTGACTATGAAAGACTATCCTGCTTTGGCAGCTGACTGGTCCTTCACACCCACAGACATACATTGCGGGGTGGGGGGAGTCTGAGACTCTGAGAGACTGCCAGAGAGAGAGGGCAGTAGGACACTACAACTCATATACCAGTAAGGCAGTGTGTTCTGCGAACATCTGTTGTTAAAGGAGTACAATGGGTTTCTATAAACCATTCCTCAACTTCTTGGCCCTTTTGCTCCCTATTTACTGTTTCCTCCATAAAGCAACATAAATGCGCCATTTAAAATATTTCAAATTTACCTCACTTCTGCAATAGGAGTCTACCTTAGTGTACTGCGATGGTTTTACTTTCAAATAGAATGTCTTGCGTTGTAATAAAACTTGCTGGAGTCACCCAATTATTCACGTCATTGCGGCCAGACAGTTCAGGTATTTTTTCTGAACAGTTTCCTCCCCCAAAGTGACATAACCACGGCCGGCCTCTGAATCTAATTAAAGCAATGAAACCCATCCATTCTGTGATGTCACAGCTCCCTTGTCCTTCCCCCACTCTTTGACTGCCAAACACAGCTGCAGGAGGTGGGGAAGTTCTTTTTCTGGTTTTATTTCCAGTATGCTGCGTTTTTGTATTGCAACCTCTTCTGCGAGACTCTGCATACAGCACCTTATCATGTGGCTTCTAAATTGGTGTGTGTGGTATTTTTTATGTAAATGCATTGCTGTAGTCTAAAGTATTACTTTGCTCCTTAATGTGTTAACTCCAATAATCGTGTCTTTTCCACATTCGCTAATCTGTAGTTCACACATGCATTCACAAACCCTAATCATTTGCCTGTTTGCCTCCTGTTTGCACAAAATTGAGGTGGGTGCACGTGCAGACTTTGCAATGAAACTCACAAGATTCTGTCCTGCACTTTACTGCTTAACTGTAATAAATGTGTTTTGCCTTTGCCGTTTATTTTGGAGCTGATGCACGTGGACTTGGTTGCCAGTAACAACCAATTTCCTTAATTGCAGTTCTCTGATACAAAAGAAAATGCAGTCTGCTGTTGTTAATCTCCTTGGGTGCATTTGCCAGGAATGAAATAAGTACATAGCTTGAAAGATATGTTAATTACACTAGAACACTTGTGAACATAAATCTACACATATAACATTATTCACAGAAACCGCACCTGGTAAATCATTAATGATGTATGGAGGTGACAAGCATACCCCATCAAACACAATTTGCAATTATAAATGGAAGCTTTTTGTAGCGTACATAATGATGGGAGTAGGAGAACTGTGCGTTATCGCCGAGAACAGTGTAAGCGACCACCAGCCTCCGTTAAAAGGGTGTCCCAAACAAAAACAACAGGGAAAAACACAACAAAACAAGAAGTACGATGTGAAGTTAGCAATACCTTCTTCTCTTTCGGCTGTTCCCATTAGGGGTCGCCACAGCGGATCATCTGTTTCTATTTCTTCCTGTCCTCTGCATATTGCTCAGTCACACCAACCGCCTGCATATGCGCTCTCACCATGTCCATAAACCTTATCTTAGGCCTCCCTCTTTTCCTCTTACATGGCAGCTCCATCCTTAGCATCCTTTTCCCAATATACCCATCATTCCTCCTCATCACATGTCCAAATCAACGCAATATCGCCTCTCTGACTGTCTCCAAACCGTCCAACCTGAGCTGACCCTCTAATATACTGATTCCTAATCCTGTCCATCCTTGTCACACCCAATGCAAATCTTAACATCTTTAACTCTGCCACTTCCAGCTCTGACTCCTGCCTTCTTGTCAATGCCACCGTCTCTATCCCATACAACATAGCTGGTCTCACTACCGTCTTGTAAACCTTCCCTTTCACTCTTACTGATGCCGGTCTGTCACAAATCACTCTTGACACTCTTCTCCACCCATTCCACCCTGCCTGTACTCTCTTCTTCACCTCTTCCACTCTCACCATTACTCTGAACTGTTGATCCCAAGTAAACTCATCCACCTTCGCCAACTCTACTCCCTGCATCCTCACCATTCCTCTATCCTCCCTCTCATTCACACGCACACATATTCTGTCTTAGTCCTGCTGACCTTCATTCCTCTCCTTTCTAGAGCATATCTCCATCTCTCCAGGGTCTCCTCAACCTGATCTCTACTCTCATTACAGATCACAATGTCATCTGCAAACATCATAGTCTATGGGGCCTCCTGTCTGATCTTGTCTGTCAACCTGTCCATCACCATTGCAAATATGAAAGGGCTCAGAGCTGATCCTTGATGTAATCCCACCTCCACCTTAAACGGATCTGTCACTCTCACTGCAGACTTCATCACTGTCACACTACCCGCGTACATATCCTGTACCACTCTTACATACTTCTCTGCCACTCTTGACTTCCTCATACAATACCACAACTCCTCTCTAGGCACCCTATCATATGCTTTCTCCAAGTCCACAAAGACACAATGCAACTCCTTCTGACCTTCCCTATATTTCTCCATCAACAGTCTCAGAGCAAACATTGCATTTGTAGTGCTCTTTCCCGGCATGAAACCATACTGCTGATTGCTAATCATCACCTCCCTTCTTAACCTAGCTTCCACTACTCTTTCCTATAACTTCAAGCTGTGACTGATTAGTTTTATCCCTCTGTAGTTACTACAACTCTGCACATCACCTTAATCTTAAAAATAGGTAACAAAACACTTTTTCTCCACTCCTCAGGCATCCTCTGACTTTCCAAGATTTCATTAAACAATCTAGTTAAGAACTCCACTGCCATTTCTCCTAAGTACCTCCATGCTTCCACTGGTATGTCATCTGGGCCAACAGCCCAGAAGTTAGCAATATGTTGACATCATTTACTGGCTCAGCTTGCTTAACAGCCTGCATAGCACTAGTAAACAGACAGACTGTTGACCTCCTAAAAAAGCAATTTGCATGCTCACTTTACTCTGTCTTCCAAGCAAATTGGGTGACACACTTACTGCGGGCAATATACTCTGTGGAATAGCAAACCTTTTTTCATTAAAAATAATAATAATAAAATAAACACCAGAGGCAGCATGCAACAGTCAAATTGTGACCTCTATTCTATGGGCAATTCTTCCCAGCCCCATATTTATTTTCAAGAAAGACACTGAACGAATGCACTCTAGTAAATGCAGTATGTTTCCTTTAGGATCCTTCATTTCCCAAAACCTGTACAATATGTCGAATTTGCCTCTCTTCTCTCAGGTAGTAAGAGCTCAATAACTCCCGCTCAGCCAATATTGGGTACAATTCTGCAGCTTACTATTCCTACATAAAAATTTCAGCTCAACAGAAAACTGGGAAGAGTGTAGTCCATACCAGGCATTTCTTAGCAGACAATTGTTCTAGGTGGGGACTGCATGACTGACTGCAGTGTAGCCAATGGAATTCACACACAAATACACAAAGCCTGGCCCATTATAGTTGATGTTGCTTGCAGCGCTTGCACATGGGTTTCCATAGTAGTGCTTTCAAACAGAGCTCCCAGTTTTCACAATAAATTACAGTATGTTTGTGGGTTTTACAGGACAGCATTACTTTCTAGTCACCTTTTCTCAACATCTAGGGAACATTACTAAACAAGGAAGCAAGACTTCACATTAGAAGGGTAATGCTGTTTTATTTAACACAGTAAATGCATGCTAATCTAATTTATTTTACTGCTCAGCAACTTCCATAAAAGTAAATATGCAACTTTGTTATTGAAATGTAAAAACCCAGTTCATATCCCCTCACTGTTCAGGTTTTCGTACTATGTCTTGATTTTTGCTTCATACTTTTGGTCTGTTCCTCATACAATTTGTGTTTTTCGGGCAAATCACTGAGGTTATGTCACAGAAGGTATTTCTTTGTTGGTGGATCCTTCTTATATTAGAGCCTTCTGGGACTTTTTGGACACGTTACGAGAATTTTTAAATGTTTATGATTTTAATGCAGATAAACACATTTTTATTTGTATTCTGTGTTTGTTCACTGGTTACCTGCATCCCATAAGATATTAGAGTGGATTTTGTCAGCCTGTATTTAATCAAATTTACTAACATGTCTTGTTTTGATGTTAACATTGGCTGTACTTTAACAGAAGTTTTATTAGAAAACTTTTTTTTTATGTTTAACCGTAATCTATATAAACAAATTCGAGAGGTGGCAATGGGTTAGCAGCTGCTCCTGCTTTCACCAACCTGGTGTTACGGTGGTGGGAACATCTGATTTTAGAACCTCTCAAAGTTGTATATAACATTGTATATTTCAGTCAGTCTGTCAATGGTTTATTCATTATAATTTATGGTACTGAGGTAGATGCAGCTGAGCTAGTTAATGTTTTGAATGTTCAATCTGATTTTTTAAAGTTCACTATGGGATAAAGTGGTGTAAAAGTTGTTTTTTTAGATGTAGTCCTGGAATGCAATACAGATAGTAGTCTAGTAGATAGTTATTACTAAAGATGTACTTCCTATGTATTTTATTATCTTCATTTTGATAGCAATCATCCCCGCTTTATGAAAATTAAATATACCTACAGGACAATTTATAACAGCCTCTAGACTGACAACAGATCTTAAAGTTTTTAACAGAGAGGTTGAATTTATTATCTCTGTTTTTAAACAGGGGCTATGACCACAATACTTTGTTAGCAAAAGCAGCAGAAATTGAAGGAGAAAGACATGCTCACTCCCCTCATATTTTATTGAAACCTTTACAAAAATCTTGTAGGCTTAATGATGTTTCTATAGCTATTTGCTGTTTAGATATGTCCTTTGATTGTGGTTCTATACAGGCAGTCATTGAAGACAACTGCAAAATTTTGGACGGAAAGTTTGGTCTTACTACATGTGTTGGATCTCGTCTGAGATTTGTGTATAGGAATAGCTGTAATTTGAAGGATTTATTGCAGAATGATACTTCCGCTAACAGCATTCATCACATATTATATAGAAAAGATAAAGGTAAAGGTAGGTACAATTGTGGGGACTGTTCTATTTGTAGATATATATTAAAAGGAAAATATTTAAGTCTTGATCATTGTAATCAAGTTATGCTATCCCAGGAGTTTTTTCTTGTAAATCTAAAGGTGTTGTTTATGTGAGTATATGTTCTGGTTATAATGCCTATTATATAGGCATGACCACCAGAAGATTGGAGAGGAGGGTTAAGGAACATTTATATGTTATCAAAGTAAAATATGAAAATAATGCACTTTATAAACATGCAAATAACTCAATTTTTTTACAAGATATAAATTTTTATTACTGTAGAACAGGTGGCTCCTGATAAAAGAGGGGGTGATTTTAAGACCAGAGTGGAACACATTGAAGCTTTATGGCAACTTAAAGTAGGGGCTGATTTGTTAGCTGGTCTTAATGAAGTGGTCATGATAAAATGTATTTTAAAAGCTAGAAGGTTAAACATTTAAAAATTTGCATAAAGTTTATATTAAATATGTTTTTTAATTCTTTTTTGTGTGTTTTTAATTTGTGGCTTCATACTTCAATCAGTGGTTTCATACTTTGATCAGTACTTTAATTAATTAATTGAATCACTGAGCATTGTCATTGGTTCAAATAAGTTTAAATAGGTTTGTATTGTTTTGTGTGAGTATTCTGATGAAGTCCTGTATGGATGAAAGTGGATAATACAGTGTTTTGACAGTATTTCCTGAAATTTGCTTTATTTCCAGTTTCCCTGAGAAGCGCTTTTGAGTGTTTTTTTTGTGCTTGGTTTTGCCTCTTATCTACTGGGACTTTTTTTTTTAAATCCTGCCATGCATATTTTATAAGAGCAATGTTTAAAATCTGTCCCTATTTTGGGGCCTTTGTTCCCCATTATTTTCGGCTGTGTCCACATTTCTTGTGCTGAGAAGTTAAGAGGTATGATCCAGTTTCTACTTTCTTTTGACAGCAATGACAAGGTGCAAAGCACAATCTCCCCATTGGGTGCATTACATCCATAGTTCTGCAGAAAATTACTGATTTTGCCTCATATTTTTATGTCCCTTGTAAAATTTTGAATTTTGTTTTGTAAATCACTGAGGATTTCTAACTGTTGGCTAGTACCAGTCATTAGTGTTTCATTCTTCTTCTTGTTCTTCAATAAATGCATTTTGATGAAAAACATGTTGTTCTGTTGACACCATAAGTGAACCAGAGTTATACTTTAGCATATTCCCGGCTTTCCACATGTATCACATCCTCATTATTGTTAGCTTATTCAAAAATGTTTAATATAAGAAATTGTGAGTATGAAATCAGCAACACGCCCTCACACATGACTAGGCTATAGTATTTTCAAATTACTACTGTTCATATAAAATTGCATTTATGGCCATTTCCATTAGCGGTAGTGTAGTGTGCTTAAGCGTTACTATTTTGCATAAAGGCGTTCAGGTCAGGAATGTAAGTAAGTCATTGTTTAATCTCTTTACAACTGGAAATCTTTTTCCTAAAACTCTTTGTCCAAACAATATTAATATTTTTAATCCCTGTCTGGAAGAGGACTACATCTTTTATGTTTAATTTCTCAAGGTGATTATTTTTTATTAATATTGTGATGGGAATAGACTCCATTCATATCTAATCATTTTTGCTTTTGGCTTTGGTGTTTGGCAAGAATGCTGTCACAGCAGTACCCACAATATAGCCATAACTGCCTTTTTCTGTAGTTTATATGGGGGTTACCTGTACTGGTAAGATAATTAAGCATGCAAAGCCTAATGTCCTGTGAATAAAAGAAATATGAAACCTGGCAAATGTCCTGAGATTTTAGGATGAAAAATGTTCCCTAAGCTTCCTTTAGTAATTGTATAAAACAATTATCTTGTACATGAAACACCAATTATTGGAAATGGCATAAATGACTAAAATTCTACAAAAAATGAGCATGTCTACTGATAAAAAAATGAAGTCCAGTGCTTTGAACTGGTTGAAGGTACAGAAGCTCACATTTCCATAAAAATGCCCCACTTTGACCATCGGAAAAGTTGGCAACCCTATGCTAGAAATTATGTTTTATTAGCCCAGTTGCTCTTACTATCACTTGTAATATCTGTGGCCATAACAGTATGGCATATATTCCTGAAAAATACAGAAAATTATACTGAGATGTTAGCAATAGATTACTGTACGAAACCACAGTAAAAAAAAAAAAATAGTTTTATGGTGCTTATGAACCGCATTGAGCACTGTGTCATAATCCACCAATCAGAGCACCAGGTTTGCATTTTTAAAATTTCTTTTATTGTTTCTTTCTAAACAAAACATGTAAATGTGGACCAAGACAAAATATCATCTTTCACCCTATTTATTTATATTAACGATGAGACCTTTAGCATACATCACTAACAAAGTTCATTCTTCATTATATTGTTATAGTTTAAGTATCAAATAAATCTCACACAGATGATGGACTAATTTCAGTGTCTTAACATGTACTACCATTTCAAAACTTTTTAACCAAATAACTGTTTTCCGTAATAAGCAATCTAATATTTTTCTAATAAAGTGTAATCTCAGGCCTGAGTTATTCAAATGTTAGGGAGTTTGCTTAGATTCTGCAGTTATGCCACTTACAGGCATAAATTACAATATATATTAACATGTGTTTGTCAGTACAAATTGACCACTTGCTCCGGGGCTGAACTGTAGCAATACTGATGTGTAATCAGTAAAATAAAGTGCAAAGCAAATTAAGATAGTACTCCATAATTGCATTCAAAAAGTTATTTGTGGGTGTTGTGTAATATATTTCCTATTTTACTTATTTTTCACATTCTTGCTTGTGTGAAATATTGTGTTGCTTTCTTGGTTCTGCTACATAACTCTTTATTGAATGCATGTGAAATACTTCAAAAAGCTTAGTGAGATTAACTAGTTGTCACTTCATTAAATGATAGGGGGAGAATGTGGGTGGAATGTAATGTGACAAGCAGGAGCTATGAGATATGAAAGATGAAAAGTTACAGGACTAGCTCTGTAAGACTGGAGGAAAAGGGAAGACAGGGGGCATAAAATTAAAGAAGTGATTATGAGAGGAAAATATACAGTGCATGTGGCAACCTAAATTGGTAAGTTTGGTATAACAGAAGAGATAATGCAACTTGGAGAAGTAATAAAAACGGAATGAACAGAAAATATGAAGGAAATGTAAAATAAAATGTGTTGAAAGTAACATTCCGAGGCGTAAGTTGGGGGAAAGTGAGAGCTAAATCTTTCAGAGAGAGAAGGAGGGATGACTGACTTCTACGTATAGAAAGTAAATTTAAAAAAAGAAATAAAAGTGCTGGAATGCTACTTTATAGGATAATTAGTTGAGATGTAGCCAAGGGCAGAACAGCAAAGGCAGTATAAATGGTACTACATTTTTGTAGAGTTCTAGATGAAGTATTAGGTTTATGGTATATATGGGGGAAAGGGAGGAATAGAAAATATTTATTTATTGTGAAAGTAGTAGTAGATGCTATACTGTATATGGGAGGGAAGGTTAAAATGATGGTGGAAGATGCTGATACTGCCTTTGACAATATAAGTGCTATTTAGTTATGGAAGATAATTGAACAATGGGGTACTTAAGGAACAGTTTTGGAAACTATTAAATGTGCGTTTGTCAAGAATTTTATATTTTTATTAGTTAATGGGTGGATTCATGAGGAGATAAAATTAAAATGCAACAGAGGCAAGGGCATCCCATGAGTAACATTTTCTTTGCTTAGTGATGGATGTGTAAGAGGAGAAATTGAGTATTAAATGAAGACAACTAAATATAGGATGCAGGGAAGTGTTGGGATTCCTGTTTTCTTGTCTTACGTGGATGATAGTGTGGTGATAGGAAAAAAATAAGTTATGGATGAAAGAAGCATTCATTGGTTACTTGAATTATTGAATCAGGTTGCTTTAAAATTTAAGAAAAAAGTAATGGATTAGGAGATATTGTTATGGCAGAATGTATTTTCCAGATATGAAATTAAATTGTTAGGAGTGAAATTGGGAAAAGATGAGTGTATTTTGAAAGAGCTGGATGATTTCATAAAAAAGTTAAAATATACAAGGATGTACTGAAGATCATTTAGAATATCTTTTAGGAAATGGTTTATTTGCTTAACTCTATGTTGATAGGATAATTGGCATATTTAGCTAACATTTATGTGATTTCAACACCGAAAGAAAAGGAGATGTTATAGATTTTGTTTTAGGAATATATGGAGATCTACACTGAACCTGGTCAAAGGGGGTGTTTCTATTTGAGTTGGGATGAAGGAGGGTTGGGTTTAATTTATCCAATTTTTTTTTTTTTTGCATTTACTTTGGATTTTATGTAAAATGAAGTTGGGTAAGCAAGACTTAGTAGGAACATTTATGTAAGATTAAGTATCATGATTTTTTGGGAAAAATGTTAGAAAATATGAGAAAAAGGGGAGAAATGTGGAAATTAGAAGCAGAAGGTACGTCAACAAAGTATTAGTTTAAGGGTGTGCACACTTATGCAACCAGATTATTGTATGTTTCTTTTATTTTTTATATTTTTCCCCTAAGAGATTAGTTTGTTTTTCAATTGAATTGTACAGGTTATAGGTCACATTAAAGGTGGGAAAAGTGTAGAATTATTTATAGTGGTCTTTTTTTTATATCACAAAAATCTGGCATTTTAACAGGAGTGCGTACACTTTATATCCACTGTAGGTTCCTAAAGTTGCTGAAAGCTCTTGTCTGACTACATGTAGGATGCAGCTAAGGATGTTGTTGCATGCCATGGAGGCTGTATTTTTGGCCTTTGAGAGGGCATTACAGACAGGCTCCCCAGTGATGAGGAGAGCAGGGGACTAGGGGTGTCCTGGTTTACTGAGGGGGGACAGAGGAGTGAGTTTTCACAGAACCTGTCTGCCAGCAGGATGGCTATATCTACAGCATTTGTGTATGTGGTGTTGTTGACCACCAGTTCAGAGTAGATTTGGGTGTTACTTTTGAGACTGCAAACGGATGTGAAGAAGGCCTTGTGATTGTCCTTAGTGGATGTGGCCAATCTGCACTCGAAGTTAGCCTTACAGAATTTCACCAGTGACCTTATTTGCTTGTTCAGACAAAGGAGAGATTGCTTCCAACTTGGGACCTGCTCCTTCTTGGTCCTGGACAACATTCATTTCCTTTTATTATAGAGTGTGTTTATTGCTGCTCTCCAACAGACAAGTTTACTCCTTCCTTGAGGAGGATAATCTGGTTCTGTCATATTTCCCTGCACCATATATGTCCGTGTACTTCTTATAACTTCTGCATATATCCTCTCATGCGCCATTCTTAGAATTAGCTTGTCTAGCAGCACTGCTAGATTTTTAGTAGAATCCAGAACAGAAGCTATTAGAAATTGAATAATTAGAGCATATAAAATGTTGCATGATAACTACAAGAGTCATTCAGTGGAGGTTAGAAAGGATTGGGGAGAGAGACTGGATAAGCAATTCCCAAATAAACAATGGGAGGACAGTCTACTAAATATGCAATTAAATCTAGAAGATTTAAGAGTTTTGCTTGGAAATGCTTATATAGATATTTTTATACCCTAAGTAGACTCCACAGAATTTTTCCTCAGGTAGCCAGCAAATGTTAGAGGTGTGATGGGGAAGAAAGAGGTAATTGGGAACATATCTTCTGGGAGTGTGGAGAGCTGGCAGACTTTACAGATTCCCTGCGTAAAGCACCATCAGAGATACTGGCTGGGCAGATTCGAGTGATGAGGAAGATGATATTTCTGAGCTATTATACAGAATTGGAATTGCCTAGACATGGTAAGGCCTGGCTGTGTCCAATTATGGTGGCTACCAAAAAGAGCAATTACTAGACAATATAAAGCTAAACTAACTATACTGGAAGGAGTGAGTATAGTAACAGAGATAAAACAACTGCAATTGAGATATTTAGAAAAGGGTAAGAGCAAACTACATAGTAAAAATGGGAATTGTAGGAACAATACATACATGGAGGAAATAGGTTAAAAAGACGGCATGACTTGAATGAGCTATGTAATGTTTGACAAACTGACTGGGTAAATTGTAAGTGCTGTGTAATGTTTGCATCTGGGAGTGTCAATATGGTTAGTGATGTCAAATGCTTGAAACTAGGATTGTGTCAGTGTGGATTAATTTAATTTATACAAGTGTATCATTGCATGTGTTATAAGTGATGTTTTAGTAATGTTTTTTGTTAAAAAAAAATGGCAGGAACTGAATAATTTATGTAATATTGCTTAGGTTATATGATATATAGGAATGTAATTATGATGCAAGACCCACGTTTCAAGAGGCACCAAAATAATGTGCATTACTTAACTAGATTGGTCTCGCTTCCGTTTTCAATGGACATCCCAGGTAATATCCCTGCTGAATGGGAATTATTTGCTTAGGAGCTTTGGAAATTTACCTGTTTTGTTAATGATATTCTAGAAGATCATTTCCATCTTATTGAACTACCACACACTTAAGTGTGCTTACCTGTTGATTCACTGACAGCGATAATTTAAACTTTACTAATCAAGGTTTTTGAGAAGAGTTTTATTTGATTGGAGTGTTGAGTACATGTGCATGCATCAGAGCATCTTAAAACCACAGTGATTTCTTAGATTTTGTAGAAGGAAAATTATGATGGTCAGGTGTTTTATTGTGATTTGTTTTGGTGAAAAGGCAACAATGTAGAGACCACTGGCACTGCTGTTATTTGTATGGGAAGCAAGTAACACATGACAACTAGGAATAGTTGTGTTTAAAATGTGAGTGATCAGTAGACTGTTAATGTTGGAGGTGTCATGGGCAAGGGCAAGGGAAAGGTAATTGGGAACCTTTTTTTGAAAGTATGAGTTGGCTGACTTAAAATTCCTTGAAGACTAATCTGACAGAAATACTGGCTGAGTAAATTGGCAAAGCTAAGGAAATGATGTTTTTGAACTGTGATACAGAATTGGAATTGCCTAGACCTATTAATGCCTTGCTGAGCTCAATTTTGGTGTCTGCCAAAAAGCAATTACTAGAAAATGGAAATCAAAATCTAGTAGTGAATATAGTAACAGAGATCAAAGAACTGGAAGCAAGATCTTTAGCCAAAGTAAACTGTCATTCAGATTATACAACTTGTGCATCACTGAACTAAAATTCGTTACTCCTTCTCAAAGTGGAGTCATTTTCACACAGTTTGTATTACAACAACTACTACAGACATGACACACATTATTGATTTAGACTCTTAGGTAACCATGCATAAAAATTGCACAGAAAGACGGAACTTTTCGCAGTAATCATTATTGCACATTTAGGATTGCATATATTGTTAGATGGGTCGCTAAATGGCTGACTGATACAACACACAGAGTCAAAATAGGGGAATCCACCTTCAACAGCAGACCTGTAACCAGTGGTGTTCCACATGGATCAGTCCTGGAACATCTATTCTTTGAAAATTATTTCTCCGAAGTACAAGCAAAAACTAAAGGTCTGTAGCTGACAAAGTTTGCTGATGACCGCAAACTGGGAGCAGTCATAGAATCTCCAAATGATGTCCACATCATACAAGAGGGTCTTACACAAACAAGTGATTGGTGCCAAAGTCATGGCCTTAATACATTTTTTACATTGAGTGTATCATCCTTTTCGGTAAGAGAGATGTTCCTGCTAACTGCCACATCAATTGCAGGATTCTATGTATGCACTCACTAGTGAAAAACCTGGGTAAACAGTTTGACAGCAATCTCACCTTTGAGCACAATGTCTAAACATTGGTAAGAAGGGCATTCTGTATCGCTCATCTCATACTTAAGGGCATTGCCTCCAGAAATAAAGAAGTTACAACCTCCTTGTACTCTTCCCTCATCAGGACAATAATCGAGTACAATTCCCCTTTTAGTATGTACCTTTCCAGGCACCTGCAGCATTGGAGAAACCACAAAGGTTCTTCACAAATAAAATTCAAGGTGTTCAGCATGTGTCCTAGGTGGATCAGCTGAAATCACTGTCACTTTCTCTCTGAGTAGTCTGTATGACACAGAATGTCTGACCCTGCTTTATTGGAAATGTTGCATAGTTACAAATCAAATGGTACACAGGTTACTCACTGTAAATACCTTAAGCTGGTATGTGACATTAATAGACCCTGCTGGAGGGACAGATTTGTCTCCCAGAGGTTACCACAACTTTGGAACAGACTCCTACTTCATGTCTATTAATGTCTCATTGGCCCCCTGCAGATGTTTTGGTCCATGTTCTGGGGCCGAAAGGTGTGGAATGAGTTATAGCCTGGTAGTGCAGGGGTGCTTTCTGCTGTTTTGAACCAGGTCTCCATCACAGCACAAATGTCAATGGTCCCCAGTTTTGAGGTGTGCTTCGAGTGAGTGCATTTTGAGATTTAGACTTCTAGCAGTGAGCCGCATGACCCTCACATTGCATTTGTTTGTAGCTGTTACGGTGGTAATTTGGTCTTTGAAACACCACTTAAAAAAGGCACTATAGGGCTGGCAAGACCCTTGGCTAGTATCCGGAAGTCCAGGTGTGACACATGCAGGCCATCTCTGGCAAAGCACTGAGGTTCATCAGTCATGTCATCCCAGGCAGACAGATAGATGTTGCATCTCCTTAGAATGACACCAGAAACTTAGCCAATTGTTCAAGTCAATCATTTTCTGCAATCCTCAATGATTCGTCTAGAAATTCACACATTTTATGTGAATAGATAAAAATACCATGCAGAAATCAGGCCATTTATGCAAAATTCTGGACACTTGAAGGTGTATATTACTATATGACTGCCTCAGTAAACACTGTTCTGACACTTTTATATGGAGCCATAATTCTCACCCTGTTACTACTACAAATCTGGACAAAGCCTCAGAATAGGTACATAATTTAAATATTGCTGTCATAATCTTCTAAAGTTGCTAGAATAACAGGTCTTGTGTTACCATTCATGTTCTGAAGGATCTGAAGTCTCAAACTCAAATGACTGTCTTTATTTAGTGAATTGAAACCTTACTGATTTGCCATAAAAGTCCAGAAAATCAAAACGTTTGCTAGGAACAGACAAAAAATATGGGGCAAAAATCAGAAAAATATGTACAGTTGTGAGGTATGTGTGGAGCAAACCACGTGAAGGACACAGCTAATATGAATGAAAAAGAAGTTATGTACCTACCATAATGTTCCATGTTAGTTGTCTTCTTCTCGCCTTCTTTCTTGCAGGTTGGGTTCGGAGCCGATCCTCGGCTCCGACTCGGCCATCTTCTAAAGCTCGAGAGCTGCTTACTGGCTCGAGGCCCCCCTATATCCCATGATGCCTGGCGCTAGATACCCAGATCTCGTTTGGCAAGTCTAACTGCAGACATAATAATAAAGGAATCCTATCCTAGAATGCATAAATCCTACTGGAGAGATTACTAGTCAGAAAGGAATAGCCAGAGAAGACTCAGCCAGTGAAAAATCAAGAAGAACTCTTCTTGGTCCACTAAGATAGGGAGATGGAGGGTGGGACGCAAAAAAGTAGGCGAGAAGAAGACAACTAACATGGAACGTTATGGTAGGTACATAACTTCTTTATGTTAAGTTGTCTATCTTGCCTTCATTCTTGCTGGTTGGGACAGTGTCCCTAGCACCTAAAATCCTGGGTGGCTCATTGGAAAAGACTCTTCAGAACAGTGGAACCAAAATCAGCTCTGCTTCTGGAAACCAAATCCAACTTGTAATGCGAAATGAAAGTATGTGGGTTGGCCCATGTAGCCGCAGCGCAAATAGATTCCATGGGCAACCTAACCTGAAAGGCCACCGAAGTAGCTAAAGCTCTGGTGGAGTGACCTTTTGGTTTAACTGGCAATTCTTTATTCCTCAGTTGATATATGAATGTGATGACAGAAGTCAACCACCTGGATAAGGTTACATTGGAGGCTGGAAGACCTTGTTTACCTACTGCATAAGACAGGAAAAGTTGATCTGATTTTCTAATGTCCTTGGTTCTATGCAAATAAAAGCGTAGCTGCCTGTGAACATCTAACTGATGCAACTTATATTCCGCCCTGTTGGAGTGGTTAGGGAAAAACACAGGAAGGTCTATGGACTGATTCAAGTTACTCTCTGAAGAGACCTTAGGAAGGAAGGACGGATTAGTCCTAAGAGCAACCCTGTCATTGTGGAACACGAGGTATGGGCGACGAACAGAAAGAGCCTGTAGTTCCGAAACTCTTCTGGCTGAAGTAATAGCTACCAGAAAAAGGGTTTTCCAAGATAAGAACTTAAATGAAGAAGAAGCTGCAGGTTCAAAAGGGGACAAAATTAGAGAAGCTAAAATCAAATTTAGATCCCACTGTGGTGGAGGGTCCCTCACTGGGGGCCTGAGCAGAGTGGTTCCTTTGAGACAGGCTTTACACAGCTTATGAGACATGATATTGTTTTCCGACAGGCCAATATGAAAATTTGAAATTGCAGTTAACTGACCTCTAATTGTAGCGGAAGCGGACCCAGCATGGAAGAGTTCAGCAAGAAATTCCAAAATGTAGTGTACAGGGGCTGAAAAGGGGTCTATACTTTTGGCCTCTGCCCAGGAAGAAAAACGTTTCCACTTACTAGCGTTTTTCTAGTCGTAGACTTGTGTGATGACAAAATGATTTCATGCACAAAGGGGGAGATATCTGGAAGCCTGGCTAAAGTTGGAAGTGGAGCAATCAAGCCTTGAGCTGGAGAGAGCATAGGGATTGGTGCAGCCCACCCGACTGATGAATCAGGAGGTCTGGAACTAGGTCCAGAGTCCAAGGCTGCTTGAGAAGATAGCGATGCAGGAACGGGAACCATATTTGTCGAGGCCAGTAAGGAGCAATGAGGATCATTTTGCAACCCAATACGGTAGCTTTCTGAATTAGCTTTGGGATTAGGGGAAAAGGAATGAATGCATAAAGAAATCCCTGAGGCCAATCCTGGACTAGAGCATCTCTGGGGGAGTGCCCGGGAAGTGGAAGGAGAGAGAAGAAATTACTGCACTTGCTGTTGAAGGGAGTTGCAAAAAGGTCGCAGCAAGGTTGGCCCCATTTGCGGAAGATTTGGTCCGCAACTACCTGGTTCAGAGACCACTCATGAGGCATGAGAATTGCTCTGCTCAGTCTGTCTGCTATGACGTTGGACCTCCCAGGGATGTGCGTTGCAATCAGAAACCGTTGGGAGGAGATCACCCACTGCCAGAGTCTGAGTGCTTCTCGACATAGGGGGTAGGACCTGGTTCCGCCCTGCTTGTTGATGTACCACACTACAGACATATTGTCCGTTTGAATTGCAATGGTCCCGGTAGGAAGAGAGTCCTGAAGAGCCTGCAACGCTAAGAGCACGGCCCTCATCTCCAAGACATTTATGTGCAGATGGTACTCGTGAGGTTGCCAGGTGCCTTGGACTGTTCTGCCCTGATAATGCCCCCCCACCCCCACCCAATCAGGGAGGCGTCCATGGTCACCATAGCAACTGGAGGGGGAAGAACAAATGGTCTGCCATGGAGCACTGATGTGGAGACCATCCACCACGCAAGGTGCTTCTTGCATGCTTGTGTGATCATAATCATGTAAGACATGGGAAGCTGCTGGAAGGACTATTGGGTGAAAAAAAGCCACTGGAGAATCCTCATGTGAAAACAAGCTAGAGGGACAAGTATGATCGCTGCTGCCATGAGACCCAGAATTTGAAGGACAAACCTGGCTTGAATTCTTTTGCATGCTAATAAAATCTTCACATGCTGACGAATCACTAACACCCCGTCTGGTGGGAGGCTCGCTAACATGTCTTTGGTATTTAAATTTGCGCCTATAAAGGTGATAGATTGACACGGCAACAATGCAGACTTTTCAAAATTTATTGTGATACCTAGCCTGGAGCAAGTGTCGATAGTGCAGTCTCTGGCTGGCAGAAGGTGATGTCTGGTGGTAGCAGTGAGGAGCCAGTCGTCGAGATATGGAAACACCTGGAATCCTTGCCATCTCAGGTGAGCGGCAACTACTGCCATACATTTGGTAAACACCCTGGGTGCTGTGGTGAGACCAAAGGGCAGAGCTCTGAACTGATAATGGCTGGCTCCCAGCCGGAAGGGAAGGAATCTTCTGGAGCATCTGTCCATTTTGATGTGGTAGTACGCATCCTGAAGATCTATAGAGCACATCCAATTGTCCTGATCCAGGAAGGGCAAAAGGGACTGTAGCGTGACCATCTGGAACTTCGTTCTTTGTACAGACCTGTTCAGTCTGCTGAGATCCAGAATGGATCACCAGTCCCCTGTCTTTTTTGGTACCAAAATGAACCTTGAGTAAATTCTGGATCCTTGTTGGTCTGCTGGGACTTGCTGGATGGCCCTTTTTCTTAGCAGCTTTGAGACTTCTTGAACTGCTTGGTCCTTTAGATTGGGTGGAACGTCTGGAAGGGACTTGTTGATCTTAAGGGGGTGCGAACAAAGGGAATTCTGTAGCCTCCGGATATGATGGACTGTACCCATTTGTCTTGTGTTATGTCTTGCCAGGCTCTTGGGTGCAGCGATAATCTTCCCCCGACTGCCTCCAGAGATGGGCAGCCGGGCAACCCTTCAGGGATGCTGGAAGGGCTTCTCAGACAAAGATTCTCTGCTGCCCTGATTTTGCGGACCCCCTCTGCCACAAGGGCGGCATCTGTTATTGTTCCCTCCTCTGCCCCTGGATGTGAACTCACCATGTGTGTCCAGCAAAACTACCTGGGATTTCCGGAACCACATCTTTCCACTCTTCTGACCCTTAGGATATGGTCTGGAAGGAGTGAAAAAACAGACTCCAACGGCAGAGAGAGTCTTGCCTTCCTGCTCACACCTGGTAAGGGTATCCTTCACCTGTGATCCAAAGAGAGAGGAACCATCAAAAGGGGTGTTGGTGAAAGACGCTCTGAAAGGTTCCGCAAAATTACATAGCCGCATCCAAGCGTGCCTCCTTAGGGCCACGCCTGTGCCTGCGGCTCTACTCGCACCATTGGCTGCATACGAAATGAGCCTCATAGAGGAGTTTACCACTGAATTAAGAGTCGCCAGCTGGGAGGCTGCCTTAGCCTGGGCCCCCTCAGCTGATGGATCTTGGAGGGTATCGCCAAGCTCTTTCAGGAGATCCCTCTGAAGATGGGTAAAGTGGCACAGGTAATTCAGGGACCACATGGAAAAGGTCGCTGAAGAGAACATCCGCTTCCCATATCTGTCCATTGTCCTGGACTCCTTGTTAGGGGGATGGACAGATGAAGAAGTTTCAGCCAACTCCTTCTTTGCGGCCGCCACTACCACCATGGCATCAACGGGGACACCTTTGGTCAAGAACTGTTTGTCCTGCAGTGCAGTAATGAATTTGGCAGGTCTTCTAGGGGTCGGTTCCACTGTGTCTGGAGCCGTCCACGCCTTCCGAGCCACCACAGACATCAGTGGGTCGAAAGGTGGAGACACCCAGGAGGTGGAAGGTCAGGATCCAAATGCGTCCAGGAATACCGACTCATCCTCGGAAGGGCTTAGAGCAGTCCAGTTCCCCCTCTGCCTAAGCATCTCAAGGATGTCTGAGAAGGAGACATCTTCAGAGGGGGATCTTGGGGACCCTTCCGACTCCTCTAAGTTGGTATCTGATGTGAGATACTCGGGGGAGTCAACATGCTTCCTCTTGCATTTCCTCTTGCGAGGTGGCTCCTCTGAATTATCAGGGGAGGCCTCGGAAGAGGAGGATACACCAAAGGGGGTGTCCTGGAGCACTGGATCCCCATGCTTGGGGTCTGGAAGAGGGGCAGAGGCTGACGCAGGCACCCTAGGGGGAGGAGCCGATGGGGTCGATCATGGGACTGACTCGGGGGCCAGTACACTCTTCATCACCTCGAAGGTGTCCCTGCCCGGACTCAGAGAGGGTTCCAGTTCCGAAGAAGCCAGAACCCCTCCCCACACCGAGGGGGACGGCTCCAAGGCAGATGTGGGAGCCGAGCTCACCTGAGCCGAAGCCCCGAGGGGGAGAGCGGGGTCGGACAAGGGTTCGATGCCACTCGCCCCCTCAGAGCCGACAAGGGAGTCTCGGCGCCCAGATCCCTCCAGGGAAGGTACCATGGAAGGGATCGGAGCCGATGACGGAACTGAAGGAGAGAGTATCAGAGCCAACGGTTCCATGACTCGGACCCCAACGAACTCCGGCTCCAAGCTCATAGGAGGAGTCGGAGGAGGAATACCTACAGCTGTGGACGGAGCCGACACCTGATGAGGGGGGGGGGCTGGACAACATTTTGGCTAGGGCCTGCGATTTTAACAGCCTACTGACCACTCTTTCCAAGTCATAGTCTGAAAGTCTAGAGGACCGAGAAGAGTGGGATGGGCGATGACTACGCTCCGACTGGAGCAGAGGCATCTTCGGAGCCGAACGTATCGACTCCAGAGAAGGAGACCTGGATCTTTTACAACTCTCAGCGGCTCCGAAGAATGTGTCAGAGCCGACTGGGAGGGAGAAATATCGGTTCCAGCCAGAGCCGAGATGGATTGTATGGCTTCACCCAACGACAGCTCCGAACTGAGAGCCGAAGATTTAGGTGGCCTGGAAGATTTCACGGGCTGAGCCTTTGCCGGTGAATCTTGGGGTTTAAGCAAACCCCTCAGAATAAATTTGTTTTTGCGCTCCTGCTGGACTCTTGGACTGAAAGCATGGCAAATCGAGCAAGAGTCCTGCAGGTGCACGGCGCCCAGACAATAAACACAAGAAGTGTGACCATCTGTCAGAGACATCTTCTGACAGCATGAGCCACACTTCTTGAATCTGGACGGTTCAGGATCCTTGGACATCCTGGAAGAAAACCAAGGACAAGAAACACACACAGAAGTTTAAGTACTAACCACTAAAAGTTGCAGACTACAGTTACCACAACCAAAAAACTACAAGCAGTACTACAAACACTACAGATAACTATCACTAAACACTAACAGTGATACTAAGGAAATTATTATATATATTTTATTTATTTATTTTTTAAAAGGAAGATAGAAAGAAAAGGTTATCCTCTAACTAAAACGGAAAACCTTTCTGAGGTAAGGAAAGGGAGAGAAGGGGGAGGGGAACTCTCTAACTTAAACGAGTTTCTTGGGGAGAAGTAATCGGGATCTAGAGAAAACTAACTACAATACAACAGTCTAATTTAACAACTAATTCTACACTAAAAACTAACAGTTTTGACAAGAAAAATACAATAATAATAAAGTTTTATACGACCTGAGCCAGTAGAACAACCTCGCAGCAGAAGCGGCAAACAAGATCTGGATATCTAGCGCCAGGCATCATGAGATATAGGGGGGCCTTGAGCCAGTAAGCAGCTCTCGAGCTTTTGAAGATGGCAGAGTCGGAGCCAAGGATCGGCTCCAAACCCAACCAGCAAGAAAGAAGGCGAGATAGACAACTTAACATGGAAGCTTACTGACTTTCGATGCGGGCCATGGCACTGGTTTGCACTTGATACTTTGCCATACATGTCTTATCCTTTCATGTACGACAGTGGTATGAACCATTTTAAACTTGAGCACAAGTCTTTTTTAGTAATCTTTTAAAGTTCACTACTGCTGCATTTCTCTCTCAGTGACTGGATTGGGATTGAATTCTTTAATCTCTTAACTGTTTGCACCTTTTATATGTAAAACCACTACCTAGCTGTAATTTGCTTAAGTTTTTTTTCCTGGAGGCGGAGTCTTTGCAGTTGTGTGTAGACTCTGCAGTAGACCACCATTACACTACCATTAATTTCTGCTTTTTTCATTTTTTGCCTGTTTCCAACACATCACTGCATGCCTGTAATGGCATCTGCAGCAACTTGCTGTCTGTTGCAGCATCTCTGCCCTTGTTTTCAGCAATGAGATTTCATCTTCCTGCCATTTTCATCTTGTACACTGAAGGCTGTTACTAGCACCAGTTGTCTCCATCCATTCTCAACTGCTGATTGGATGCTTCTGCTGCTAAAAAAGGTTGTCATTGTGGATGAAGAATACATCTTTACTCCATTTCAAATGGGGAAATGTGACTTCTTTGCATATAAATTAATTTTCCATGTTATGGTTCACAGTTGTGAGAAGATGTTACTGCTTCCAATCTTCAGTTGTAGAGAATCCTGAATGTAAAAAAAACAGTTGGAACTTGGTGCTGCTGAAGAAACTAGTTATAAAATGTATGTCTGCAGTTCTTTTAACGTTGATTTTAAAAATATACATTTGCTGAAGGTAACACGGTTAAGTTATGATTTTTTAACAGATTTTATAGTCAGTAATTTTCAGCTGCAAAGTTGCAATCTGCTTTTGTGGTCAAACTCTTTGAGGATATTGTTGAAGAAAGGCATACACCATCACTGTGTACTGGCATAGCTGAACGTTGAGTGTGCACATTGTTTTCTGTAGGTCACTAATAAAAATATTATCAATGCTGAAGTGTCAAAGTGTTATTGTATGTCTTGGTTGTTTGGTAACTACAGTGAACGAAGATGAAGGTCTCCATAGTAATAAGAAGTTATGTACCTACCATAACGTTCCATGTTAGTTGTCTTCTTCTCGCCTTCTTTCTTGCTGGATGGGTTCGGAGCCGAACCTCGGCTCCGACTTGGCCAATACTAAAGCTCGAGAGCTAATTCCACCGGCTCGAGGCTCCCCTATATCCCACAATGCTAGGCGGTAACTACTCAGATCTCGTCTGATAGCTAAACCAAGCAGTTCTGGTCTCCATAGTATGGAGAAAAAAGAACCCACCTCTATATAAACCTGAATGTTAGCTACCACAAACATAAAAGGGGGAATTAGAGGTGGTAGAACATGTGGGAAGGAAACTCCAAAGGAAGATCCCAAAATTTCCTATCGGTCTGTCCAGGCTAGGGGGAAGGAGGGTGGGACGCAAGAAAGGCGGCGAGAAGAAGACAACTAACATGGAACGTTATGGTAGGTACATAACTTCTTAATGTTAAGTTGTCAATCTCGCCTTCATTCTTGCTGGATGGGACCGTGTCCCTAGCACCTTATTCCGGGTGGCCTATTGGAACAGACACTTGAGAACAGTGGAACCAAAGCTGGCACGGTTTCTGGAGGCCATATCCAATTTGTAATGTAAAATGAAGGTATGAGGAGAAGCTCAAGTGGCTGCTGCGCAAATGGAATCTATAGGCAGCCTGTCCTGAAAAGCTACAGATGTAGCTAATGCCATAGCTGAATGAGCTCTAGGTCTTGAAGGCAGTTTATGATGTCTGATTTCATAGATGAAGGTAATTATAGAGGTAAGCCATCTTGAAAGGGACACCTTAGTAACTGGAAGGCCCAATTTCCCTTCCGCATAAGACAGGAAAAGTTGATCAGATTTCCTGAACTGTTTAGTCCTGTCCAAATAATATCTAAGTTGGCGGTGAACATCTAGAAAATGTAACTTTTGTTCCGACCTGTTGGAATAGTCAGGGAAGAATACTGGCAGATCAATCGTTTGGTTCAGATTTGTCTCAGAGGAAACTTTAGGTAGGAAGGACGGATTAGTCCGGAGGGACACCCTATCTTTGTGGAAAACTAAGTAAGGAGGACGACTGCACAGAGCATGAAGTTCAGATACTCTTCTAGCTGAAGTTATGGCTACTAGAAAAAGTGTTTTCCATGAGAGCAGCTTAAGAGGGCATGAAGCCGCTGGTTCGAAGGGGGGGGGGAGGATCAAGGATGCCAGAACCAAATTCAAGTCCCATTGAGGTGGGGGATCTTTGATTGGGGGCTTGAGCAGAAAAATACCTCTTAAAAAGGCTTTGCAGAGCTTATGGGACATGATACTGGAGTCTGAGACTCCTACATGAAAATTAGATATAGCAGCTAGTTGTACTCTAATGGTAGAAGAAGAAGAGCCTAAATGGATAGGATAGACTGGATAGGTGCAGTGAAGGGGTCTATATTCTTTGATGCTGCCCAGAAGGAAAAACGTTTCCATTTACTATTATACATCTTCCTGATAGAAGACTTGTGAGAGGCTATCAGGATGTTCCGGACCGAAGGAGAGATTGAAGGAAGCCTGGCTAGGGTAGGAATTGGAGAAACCACGCTGTGAGGTTGAGAGAATGAAGGGAGTGGTGCAGCTGGCCCGACTGGTGGGTCAACAGATCTGGCACCGGGTCCAGATGCCAAGGCTGCTCCAATAGGTAATGATGGAGGAACAGAAACCATATCTGTCGAGGCCAGTAAGGGGCAATGAGGATCATTGTAACTCTCAAGGCGATAGCTTTCTGAATTAATTGAGATATCAGTGGAAATGGGGGAAAAGCATACAGAAGTCCCCGGGGCCAATCGTGGACTAGAGCGTCTCTGGTGGGATGGCCTGGTAACGGGAAGAGAGTGAAGAAGTCACGACACTTGCTGTTTTGGGGAGTAGCAAAAAGATCGCAGCAAGGCTGGCCCCATCTTTGGAAGACTTCTTCCAACACTGATTTCTTCAGAGACCACTCGTGGGGCATCAGAATGGCCCTGCTCAACTTGTCTGCAATCACGTTGGACTTCCCAGGAATGTGCATTGCTATCAGAAAACGCTGAGAAGAAATCGCCCACTGCCAAAGTGTGAGTGCCTCTCGACATAAGGGGTAGGATCTGGTTCCGCCCTGTTTGTTGATGTACCACACTACGGACATGTTGTCCGTCTGAATTGCAATAGTCCCCGTGGGAAGAGAGTGCTGAACGGCTTGCAACGCTAAAAGCACTGCTCTCATCTCTAAGACATTTATGTGCAAGTGGCACTCGAAAGGTTGCCACGTGCCCTGGACTGTCCTGCCCTGATAATGCCCCCCTCACCCGATCATGGAGGTGTCCGTTGTCACCGTGGCGACTGGGGGGGGAGGAACGAAAGGTCTGCCTAGGAGAACTTGAGGTGATGTGATCCACCAAGACAGGTGATTCTTGCATGATTGAGTTATTAATATGATGTGAGACATCGGGAGCTGTTGGAAGGACCATTGAGTAAACAGCATCCATTGAAGGATCATGTGGAAACGAGCTAAGGGGAGAAGGGTGATTGTAGCTGCCACCCTGGCTTTGATCTTGTTCATTGTAGTAGAAGGTAAACTTGTTTGCGGATATCTAACACTCTCTGCTCTGTAAGTCTGGTGGAAAGATTGAGTTCTAAGGTGGCGCCTATAAAGGTAATAGATTGACAAGGCAGATTTTTCGAAATTTATTGAAATGCCTAGAGCTTGGCAAGTTTGGATGGTGAAGTCTCTGGCTAGAAGTAGTTGATGTCTGGTGGTGGCAGTAAGGAGCCAGTCATCTAAATATGGAAACACCTGGAATCCTTGACATCTCAAGTGAGCCGCGACCACTGCCATGCATTTGGTACACACTCGGGGGGCTGTAGTGAGACCAAAGGGCAGGGCTCTGAACTGGTAGTGACTGGCTCCCAGCCTGAAGCGGAGAAACCTCCTGGAGCGTCTGTGCATTTTGATGTGGTAGTACGCATCCTGAAGGTCTATCGAGCACATCCAATTGTCCTGACCCAAGAAGGGTAGAATGGACTGTAGCGTGACCATCCGGAATTTAGTTTTTTTGATATAATTGTTTAACTTGCTACCCTGGTTTTGCGGACCTTCTCTGCCTCTAGAGCAGCATCTATTGTTATTCCCCCCTCTGCCTCTAGAGGGGAATCGACCTTGTGCTTCAGATGAGACTCCCTGAGGCTTGCAGAACCACATCCCCCCCCCCCTCACCTTTTGGATAAGGTCTAGAAGGGGTAGAAAAACGGACTCCCACGGCAGAGAGAGTCTTACCTTCCACCTCGCACCTAGTCAATGTATCCTTCACTGAGGACCAAACAATGTTGAGCCATCAAAGGGGGAATTGGTGAAGGACGCCTTGAAAGGGTCCGCAAAATTGCAAAGCCGCATCCAGGCGTGACGTCGTAAAGCTAAACCTGTGCCTGTGGCCCTACTCGCCCCATCAGCAGCGTATGAGATAAGCCGCATGGAGGAGTTAACAATCGAATTTAGAGTTGCCAACTGGGAGTTCATTTTGTCTTGGAACCCCTCAGCTGTTGGATCCTGTATAGCCTCACCCATATCTTTGAGCAAATCTCTCTGGAGACGGGTGAAGTGACACAAATAGTTCAGCGACCGTATTGAGAAGGTCGCTGAGGAAAACATCCGCCACTGCACCTGTCCATGGTCCTAGACTCCTTATTAGGAGGATGGACAGGTACCGAAGGATAGGCTAACTCCTTCTTAGTGGCTGCGGCCACCACCATGGCATCAACAGAGACACCTTTTGATAAAAAGTCCTTGTCCTTAGGGGCAGTAATAAATTTTGACGGCCTCCTTGGGGTAGGTTCCACTGAATCAGGGGCCGTCCAAGCCTTCCTTGCCACCACTTCCATAAGGGGGTCAAAGGGAGGGGAAACCCAGGAGGTGGAAGGGCGAGAGCCAAACGCCTCAAGGTAAACTGACATCCTCTGAAGGGTTAAGGGCGGGCCAGTTCCCCCTCTGTTTCAGGATTTCAAGGATGTCAGCAAAGGAGACATCCTCAGAGAGGGATCGAGGGGAACCTTCAGATTCCTCCAAGTCAGTGTCAGAGGTGATAGACTCAGGGGAGTCAATGTGCTTCCTCTTGCACTGTCTCTTCCGAGGGGGTTCTCCTACCGGATCAGGAGAGGCCTCGGAAGAGGAGGAAATTCCCAATGGGGAAACCTGAGAAGCTGGCTCTCTGCGGTCTGATACAAGGGGATGGGTAGAAGAGGGAGGAGCTGACGGAGCCGACTGTGGGGTAGACACTGGGTCTAGCACGCTCCGCATGACCTCGAAGGCGCCCCTATCATGCAAGGCCGGAGGTCCCCGCTCCGAGGAGACAAGGACCCCCCCCCCGGCACCGACAGGGACGGCTCCGAGGTCGATGTAGGAGCCGAACTCACCAGCGCCGACGCTCCGAGAGGGAGAATGGGGTCGGACAAGGGTCCGATGCCACTCGCCCCCTTGGAGCCGACGAGGGAAGCCCGGCGCCGAGATCCCTCCAATGAGGAAATCGGAGCAGACGACGGAGCCGAAAGGGAAGGTATCGGCTCCGAAGCACCGACAGCCATGGCTCCGATGAGCCCCGGCTCCGAACTCAATGGAGTCGGAGGAGGAATAAAATCAGGGATGGAAATAGCCGCTGACTGTTGAGTAGGGCTATGCAGCATTTGGGCCAGTGCCTCGGACTTGAGAAGTCTACTCACCACCCTTTGTAAATCATGGTCGGACAGCCTGGAGGACCGAGAGGAGTGAGACCTATGGCTCCATTCTAATAGAAGAGGAGATCCCGGCGCCGAATGTATGGAGCCGATAGAAGGGGACCTAGACCTCTTCTTAGCAGGTGGCTCCGATAAGCCTATCGGAGCCGACTAAGTCTTGTCAACCTCGGCTCCAGCCGGAGCCGAGGCGATAGTATGAGACTTGGAAACATCGGCTCCAGCCGGAGCCGATGTCGAAGCCGATCTAATGCTTCCAGGGGACGGCTCAGAAACTGGAGCCGACGGTCTGGAAGTCTTAGAAGGCTTCCCCGACACAGACTGAGTTGGGGGGCCTTCAGGCTTTAACAAGCCACGCAAAATCAATTTATTTTTGCGTTCCTGCAGGACTCTAGGGCTGAATGCATGACATACAGCCCATGAGTCCTGCAGGTGCAAAGGTCCCAGGCAATATACACAAGAAGTGTGACCGTCTGTCAGAGACATTTTCTGACAGCACGAATCACACTTTTTGAAGCCTGAGACCTTGGAGTCTTTAGACATCGAAACTTAGTGTGAAAACACAAGCACAACACACAAACACACCCTTAAGCAAAAAGTCACACTTAAGGACTAGGGGAAGGACAGGAAGAGGCCAAAGGCCTAAAGGTTAAAAAGGGGATAAAAAGGGATTTTAGACACTAGAGGGGGATCAGATTTAAACTACTGTCAAACTACAAATAAAACTATGGTAAAAGGAAAAAAATTAGGGGTTGAAATAGAAGTTTCTAATTAGAAAACTTACTAACCTGCCAGAGCCGGTAGAAGAAGCACCTCGTCAACTAAGCGGCAAATGAGATCTGAGTAGTTACCGTCTAGCATTGTGGGATATAGGGGAGCCTCGAGCCGGTGGAATTAGCTCTCGAGCTTTAGTATTGGCCGAGTCGGAGCCGAGGTTCGGCTCCGAACCCATCCAGCAAGAATGAAGGCGAGATTGACAACTTAACATTATGCCTTTTACTATTACTTTATGATAATGGTTTACATTACTTTTAACATGGCAACACTGATAATTTAGATATATGGGTTTCTATTTTCAAACAGTCATCTTGGCAAAGGTGACTTGAGTTGATCTGTCAAGGAAGGGGGGTTATTGCTGTGCTGTTGGCCTAGTGGTAGAGTCGTGGGGGTCCAAATCCATAAGTCTGCCAGAGCAGTAGGATATACTGACAGATATTTGCGAGTATGTAAATGCTGCATTGATGTCTTTGCATTTTAGTTGTAATAGGTTACTGAGTAAGGGCTGGGTTGGGTTATGAAAGCTTTCCTTTCCATTGGGGTGTGGCGATTTAAGGGATGCATTGGGGAATAGCTTATGTCAGCCATTGTATTGGGGGTCAGAGGTGTATGTGAAGGTTAAACTTTTGATCATAGCCCTTTTGATATGTTCAGGTTTGTGAATTAAACAAAAAGTCACTATAAATTTTTAGGTTTCTCTAAAGGAACCAATTTTTTGTTTTACTTTGCTGAGGGACAGAACTAGTAGTGTTGTTGCAGTGCCTGCATATGTTTGAATGTAAACATTATAAATGGTCTGCAACAAGAAGCTTAGCATTGTTTGTGAAATTGTTTTACAATACTAAAGCATTAAGGTTTTGTATACGTGTTCTTTTCCGTTAAATTTCAGGAAGCTATACTTAAAGTTATAAACCCTTTGTGATAAATACATATTTTGGCTTTGTAGTTTGTCGTTTTTTCTTTATTTTAGTGTGACACTTCATACAGTTTGTAGTTTTTTTCCACCTGAAAATACTCCCCCCCCCCCCCACTTGTAGACGGTGGAAGGCTACTAAGTCAGATGTGCTCCCAAATTTCATGGAACTGACCATTAACCCACTGGATACTGTAGCAGTCAAGGTTTGGTTCATATCACCCAGTGGTATCTGTTGTACTGACTGCTGTTAAGCACAAATATTTATACATTTAGCGTGTGAGCATGCTCGGTGGAAAGTATCAGTGCCTGTGAGTGCCACAACTTCAACAAATATAGTGCTTTCAGACAGTGACACTTCAGTCAGCCTCTTCTGTAGGGTCAGTGTGTCCTTGTACAATGGCAGTGACCTAGATTTGGTCAGTAGCTATGATGTCGGATGGTTGATCTTGTGGGACATTTCTTCATCCTTGTTGGATAAGGCGATTTTAGTCCAACTACAGTGGCAACAGGAATGGGGAGTACATGAATCACTGTCCTTGGTGGCATATGTGAAAACATGCATATTACAGTCTACTTGATGTGTTGTACTTTGGAATTGATTTATTTTGTTAACCAGGTTAGTGAGCTTGCCCAGGGACCATTTTCAGCCACAACCCAAGTCTAAAAGACAGTTGCAGAGTATGTATCCTTCATTTACAGTTAAATATTAGTCAAGTGAAAGTACACAGGAGAGTAATATTCTAGGACGTTACATTGGTAATTCAGTGGCAAACATTTAAATGCATGTAAAAAATGCACTAATACTGATTGTAGCTCTCTACTTTTCTACATTGATAGTTCATCAGTGAACAGGTAAATGGAAATAAGAAGAAATAAGAAAGTGGTTCTGTCCTTGAAAACCCAGTGTCTACTGTTTAGTTAACTTAGTGTAAATTGACATTTCTACTACTTACTTTACTTTGTGCAAATTCACTTTCCCTTTACTTTGACCAATGATATTTCCAGAAAGATCAAATTAAAATGCATAATTGCTTGGTTCTCTTTTATTCATGAAGGTAAAAAAATTATGTACTCACCATAATGTCCCATGTTGGCAGTCCATCCCACCCTTCATTTTTACATATGGGTTTGGAGCCAATCCTCAGCTCAGATTCGGCTGATTTACAAGCTCAAAGACTTCTGGTTGGCTCGTGGCTAAGCAGGTATCCCATGGTGCACCAGTACAAACCCCAGATCTTGTTTGCTGCTCACTAGAAGAAAAAAACCCATAACAGACAAACCAATACTAAAGGGTCTCCAACCAAAGATAACCAAATTATTATTATTGTTATCTCCAGATCTTCCAGGATGGGGGCAGGAGGGCGGGTTGGTAAAAATGAAGGGTGAGAGGGACTACCAACATGGAACGTTATGGTGAGTACATAACCTTCTTTATGTTGTGCAGTCCAATCTCACCTTCATTTTTACATATGGGACAGCGTCCTTAGCGCCTCATTCCTGGGTGGCTCACTGGAAAATACTCCTAAGCACCATGGCGGAAGCTAAATCCAATTTGTAATGTGTAATAAAAGTGTGAGGGTTAGCCCAAGTAGCTGCTGCACAAATATTATCAAGTGGGACCCTGGCTTGAAAAGCTGCAGAGGTAGACAGCGACCTGGTAGAATAAGCCTTGATCCTGCAGGGTAAAGGTCTGCCCTCCAAACTGTAAATAAAGGCTATGCAACTGGAAATCCAGTTAGATAGTGTCACTTTAGAAACTGGTAAGCCCAATCTGGAGTCAGAAAAGGAAATGAATAGTTGATCTGATTTCCTAAATTCCTTGGTCCACTGTAAATAAAAACGTAGTTGTCTATGAACGTCCAGCTGATGAAAACGGTATTCAACTGCATTACAGTGATTAGGGAAGAAAACTGGGAGTTCTATGGATTGATTTAAGGTAGCAGGGGAACAAACTTTGGGTACAAAGGAGGGATTAGTACACAGTGACACCCTGTCCTTGTGAAAGTTCAAATAAGGTGGCTTAACAGGCAAGGCTTGTAGCTCCGATACCAGTCTAGCTGACGTAATAGCTACCAAAACCAAAATTTTCCAAGACAAAAATTTCAATGATGATGAGTGTGAAGGTTCAAACGGGGGAGAAGTCAGTTTGGACAACACAAAATTTAAATCCCAAGAAGCCACAGGTTCTTGCAGTGGTGGTCTCAAAAGAGTGATTCCTTTCAAAAAGGTCTTGTATAGCTTATGAGACATTAAATTATCTGGAAACCCTAAGTGAAAATGAGAAATCGCCGCCAATTGGACTCTGATAGTGGCGGCGGCAGCTCCTTGTTGAAAAAGCTCAGAGAGAAATTACAAAATCACAGGGATAGAAGCAGTGTAGGGGTCTACATTCATTTTCTGTGCCCAAATAGAAAATCTTTTCCATTTACTGCCATACAGCCTCCTAGCTGAAGGTTTATGGTAAGAAATACTGAGGATGATATATCATGAAGCCTGACTAGGGATGGAACTGGAACAGCCACGCTGTCAACCTGAGGGTGTGGATTGAGGGATGTAGCGAACCTGACATATGAGTCAACAGATCTGGAGCTAGGTCCAGGATCCAAGGATCGTCCAGGAGAAGAGGCTCGAGAAAAGGGAACCAGACCAGATGAGGCCAGTAAGGAGCAATGAGGATCAACTTGCTTCCCAGCCGACTGGCTTTCTGTGGCTTTCTGAATCACTTTGGAAATGAGAGAAAATGGAGGAAAAGCATAAAGAAGTCTCACGGGCCAATCGTGAGCCAGAGTGTCTCTGGGTGTCTCCCCCAGAGGGGGAATGAGGGAAAAATAGCTGCTGCATTTGGTATTGACTGGGCTGGCAAAGAGGTCGCAGCAAGGCTGTCCCCATTTGCGGAAAATCTGTTCTGCTGCTTCCTGTTTCAGAGACCACTCATGAGGTAGTAGGATTGCCCGGCTGAGCTTGCCGGCTATCAGGTTGGTCATCCCTGGAATGTGCGTTGCAACCAGAAAGTGCTGGGAAGAAATCACCCATTCCCAAACTCGCATGGCCTCTCGACAGAGCGGGTAAGATCTGGTACCGCCCTGTTTGTTTATATACCAAACTACCAACATGCTGTCTGATTATATTGCAATAGTCCCGAGAGGAAGAAGGTCTTGAAGTGCTTGCAACGCCAGAAGCACCGCCCTCATCTCCAAAACATTGATATGCAGGTGAGCCTCGTGTTCTTGCCATGTGCCTTGGACAGTCCTACCGAGATAATGCCCCCCCCCCCCGATCTGGGAGGCATCCGTGGTCACAGTGGCAACGGGTTGGGTATGAACAAAGAGGGTGCCCGTGATCAACTGGTTGGGATCTATTCACCAAAGAAGGTCCTTCTTGCATGATTCCGTCAGCAGGATAGGATGACTCAGCGGGAGATATTGGAAGGACCACTGGGAAGACAGAAGCCACTGGAAAATTCTCATGTGCAACCTGGCCAATGGTACTAATAGAATGGTGGAAGCCATAGTCCCGAGGAGCTGAAGAACCCACTTCGCTTTGACCTTCTGCAACGGAAGACGACGTTGAATTTGAAAGATTACGTTTTGTGCTCTTTTGGCGGGGAGATGAGTTGTCATGTTCACTGTCTACCTCTGCGCCTATAAAAATCACAGATTGAGAGAGCAATAATGCAGATTTTTCCCAATTTATGGAGATCCCTAACTGAGCACAAAGTTGAATAGTGGCATCTCTGTTCTGGAGGAGTAGATGCCTGTTGGGGGCGGTCAGGAGCCAGTCATCCAAATACAGAAACACCTGGAATCCTTGACATCTCAGGTGAGTTGTCACTACTGCCATGCATTTGGTGAAACCCTGGGGGCTGTGGTGAGACCAAAGGGTAAAGCATGAAACTAACTGATAATGACTGGCTCCCAGCCGGAAGCGTAGATGGCTCCTGGACGCTTTGTCCATTTTTATATGGTAGTAGGCATCTTGAAGATCTAGAGAGCACATCCGATAGTCTTTCCCTAACAATGAGAGCATCGACTGCAGAGTTACCATCCGAAACTTGTCCTTCTTCACAGATTCGTTTAATCTGTTGAGGTCCAATATTGGCCTCTAATCTCTGGTTCATTTTAGTACTAAAAAGAACCTGGAAGTACTGGATCCTATCTGGTCTGCTGGGACGGACTGGATGAATCTTTTTAAAAGCAACTTGTTGATCTCCACAGTTGCCTGATCCCTGTGATTGGGTGGTACATCTGGGATCCTCTTGGGAACAAACGGTGGAAGGGAAAAGGGTATGATATAGCCTCTGGTAACAACTCTTTATACCCACTTGTCTTGACTGATATTTAGCCAGGCTACTGGATACAAAGAAATGCGACCCCCGACTGGACCCAGAGAAACGCCCGAAAGGAATCACGGCCTTGCTGGCACTGCGGACCACCCCTGCCTCTAGGACATCTCACATTTCCTCCTCCTCTGCCTCTGGAGGAGGATTCACCCTGTGTGTCCGGAAAGACCCTCTGGGACTTTTTTAACCACATTTTACCGCTCCTTTACCTTTGGGGTATGGTCGAGAGGGAACAGTAAAACATACTCCCATGGCAGAAAGCGTCTTTCCTTCTTGCTCACACCGAGTGAGTGTGTCCTTCACCTTGGAACCAAACAATGAGGAACCATCAAATGGGGCGTTGGTGAAAGTAGACTTGAACGGTTCCCCAAAATTACACAAGTGCATCCAGGAGTGATGCCTCAGGGCAACTCCTGAACCCACTTGCTCTACTCGCTCCATCAGCCACATATGAGATAAGCCGCATGGAGGAGTTAACTATAGAATTTAAGGTGGACAACTGAGCAGAGATCTTGTCAGGGACTCCCTCAGTACATGCACCTTGTACAGAATCTCCTAACTCCCTGAGGAGATCCCTCTATAATCTTGTGAAGTGAGTGAGATAGTTCAACGATCGAAGGGTAAATGCTGCTGAACTAAAGATATGCTTCCCAAATCTGTCCATCTGTCGAGAATCCTTATCTGGCGGATGAACAGAGGAAGAAGTCTCCACCAGCTCCTTCTTTGTGGCCGCCGCCACCACCATGGCATTTAGGGGAAAGCCCTTAGGCAAAAACTCTTTATCAGGAGGGGCAGACAGAACCTTATTGGGTCTCCTGAAACTGGCTCCATGGCATCAGGAGTATCCCACACCTTTCGACTAACTAGATCCATTAGTTCGTCAAAAGGTGGAGACACACAGGAGGCAGAAGGTTGAGACCCGAAAGCCTTCAGGTACACTGACTCCTCATCAGAAGGGTTGACAGTGGGCCAGTCGCACCTCTGCTTAAGAATCTCCAAGATGTCAATGGAGACATCATCAGAGGACGGCTTGGGGGACCCTTACGACTCCTCGAGGTCAGTGTCCGATGTCAAGGACTCATCCTGGGAGTCAACATGCTTCCTCTTACATAGCCTCTTCCGGGGAGGCTCCTTGAAAGGGCATTCCGGGGAGGCCTCGGAAGAGTGGGGGCCACCAGCCAATGGCTCCTGAGGCTGAGGGTCTCTGCTGTCTCCGGAGAGAGTAGGGGCTGAGACCGAAGTGGGTGCTCTCGGGGGAAGAGGGCTGGTACCACTGGTAGGGGCTGGAGAATGAAACCGAACGCTCATCATCTCAAACGCCGACATCTCTGGCTCCAAAGACCTTCCCCGCTCTGAAGAGACAATCAGAGCCATTGCCATCAGCTCCGAGATAGATGCAGGGTCCAAGCTCACCCTGGCCGATGCACCGAGAGGAAGGCTCGGAACCGAAGATCGATTCCAACCCTCCCTGTCAGCACCGACAGGAGAGCTTCAGCCTCTGGACACGACGGACGGCACCGAGCGTGTCAGAGCCAAACCTGGCTCCAAAGCAGCGACAAAGGGAGCTGGAACCAATAGTACCTCCGGTGGCACCAAGCACTCCGGCTCCGAAGGGCCAACATGGCTCGGAGGAGGAATAGCAGGCAAGGGCAAAGCTGGATCGAGTGGCTCCGGAGCCGACTGGGTCAGAGCCAACAATAATTTTGGTAAGGCAGACGACTTCAGGAGTCTCAACACTACCCTCTCCACATCTTCTTCCGAAAGGCTCATGGAAGATCTGGAAGACATAGTAGGGGATCTTGATCTAGGGGGCACTGAAGACTTTAGTAACACGAAAACCGGTAGGGAATTCACAGACCGGCTCCGAGAAGCAGATTCAATTGCTGATTCAATCGGTTCCGAGATCGGCTCCGAAACACTTGGAACCAACTCTGACACCAAAATAGTGGTCTCCTTCGGCTCCAAAGGCAGTGGAGTCGAGGAGGCAGATTTTGACTGTTTAGAAGGAGGCTCCAAGACACCGGCGGGTGCCGGAGAAGGCCTTTTTGAAGACTTAGATTTGCTAGACTTGGAGGAAGCCGAAGAACTGGATAGAAATTCCTCAAAAGAAGGTTTTAGTAGACCCTTGAGTATAAGCTTGTTCTTTCTCTCCTGTAACACCCTAGGAGAGAAAGCATGGCAGAACAAGCATGATTCCTGCAGGTGGATGGCCCCTAAACAGTAGACACAGCTACTGTGGCCATCCGTTAAAGACATCTTTTGGGAGCATTTCATGCACTTCTTAAAACCTGAAGGTTTGTGCTCCTTACTCTCTTTAGACATTTCACACATACATACATACATATATACACACACACACACACACACACACACACACAGACACACACACACACAAAAGGAAGAAGAATGATGGAAGAGGACTATGTCCTCTAACTAAAACGGGCCTAGCCCTACAGAAGAAAGTACCACGAGGACTAGGTCCTCTAACTTAAACGGGCCTAGCCCAGTGGAAAAGAAACTAGGTCTTCTAATTTAAGCAGACCAGAAAATGCACACACACAGAAAACTGTAAATAACTCTATGTGGTAACAATTTTTAGGTCCTGTAACTAAAACGGGCCTAGCCATACAGAAATAAGTACCATGAGGACTAGGTCCTCTAACTTAAACGGGCCTAGCCCGGTGGGACAGAAACTGGGTCTTCTAATTTAAACAGACCAGAAAACGCACACACACAGAAAACTGTATATAACTCTATGTGGAACAATTAGAAGAAAAAACTAATGTACTAAGGGAGGAACTCCATCCTTTAGCAAACAACCAGATCCCCGCCAAAAATACAATCTCAGATTAAGGAAACTAAGCTGCCAATAACGGTCTAGAAAGACAACATAAAAACAGGAGCCCCTGTTAACTATCAGCGGAAAACCGGCACAAACTAACAAACTACCTGATAAGGAAAAAAGCGCAACGGCACCTACAAGAACTCTAAACTGGCACACAGGATACCAAACTAACAAGTTTAAGCTAAGAATGCACTACTGCCTAAGATAATATCACCTTACAACACTGTAATAACTGTAATACAAAATTTAAATAGAAGAATTTTTAACACTTAGCCAGAGCCAAAAGAAGCACAACCGAACTCGTCGACGCAGCAAATGAGATCTGGGGTTTGTACTGGTGCACTATGGGATACCTGCTTAGCCACGCGCCAACCAGAAGTCTTTGAGCTTGTAAATCAGCTGAGTTGGAGCCGAGGATCGGCACTGAACACATATGTAAAAATGAAGGTGAGATTGGACTACACAACATCTTGATTTCAGCTGCAGTCGGAACCTGACAAAAAATAAAAATGTTGCTGTACATACTCTGCCAAGACTAATGTTATATACTGGCAGTTGTAACAGAAATCTGTATATGTCGCTGCTTGCTTAAGCTTTATTTATTTGTTATCTGGGATATTTTAACTAGACAAGAATCCCATTTTTCTCCGCTGGCTTAAAGAGAACAGCTGTATTGACACAGTTTAGACTTACAATTTGTAAACAGTTTTATTAAAAGAATACAACTGTAAAAGATTTTTATATAGGTAATGCACAGTTAAAACGCATCAGCGTTGTACAGTTGTACTCTGTAATTTTTATAGAATATTACGTAAAAAAATCAACTTGAATGTATTATCTTCTTCTTTCGGCTTTTTCCCGGTTAGGGGTCACCACAGCAGATCACCTGTCTGCTCATGACTGGCAGTGGAGTTTTATGGTGTTGAGTTGCCAGCCCAGCGCAGAACCTTCCACAGAAGGTGCACAGATGCACACACTCATGTCTACGGCCAATTTAGAGTGTCCTGTCCACCTACAGCATGTCTTTGGGATGTAGGAGGAAATCGGAGCACCTGGAGGAATCCCATACGACCACAAGGAGGACATGCAGACTCCACACAGAAGGAACCCCAGCCGAGGATCAAACCGGAGAACCTCTTGCTGTGAGGCAGCAACGCTAACCGCTGCACCACCGTGGCTGCCCTAGACGTTTTAACACTAAATGGTGCTATTTTTCCATATTGGCTTATCGTGATGTTATCAAGTAGTAGTTGTGGGCCTAGTTTTGCAAAGACCTGTTGTAAGTGTGGTCTTGGGTTTGTTCATAAATGAGTGCATCCAGACTACTGGACGATGGGCTAATTTGAGAAGTATTGTAGTAAAGCTTGTGTTTGGTGTGTTGTGTGTAGCAGGGAAAGCTTACAGATGAAGGAGCATTTAGCTGTTAAATTCCTGTGGTGCTTTGGTGCAGTGGGTCCTATTACTTCCCTATACACCTTGGTTCTGTGAATTGATTCTAAACTGAGACGGTTGATCACTACTGCTTAGGAGGTACTTGTGTGTTATCGCAACCAGATTTTCGCAGTTGCGAAATGTGCATAGCTGCAGAGAAACGAGTGCAGGAAACACTTTAAGCTTTTGAAAGTCCTTACTACTGGCAAAAAAACTTTGCATTACTTTCAGGAACAGGAAAAAAATTAAGAAATCCTCTTCCTATTTTGCGTGCATCACCGACACGCGCTTTAGTTTTCCTTTAGTAAGGCTTGGGTTGGTGCAAATTGTCATGGCGATATTGTGCAGCTTAAAGTTCTTACTAAACAGTGTGATACTTAAGAGAAAATATGCATACCAAAAAGAAGACATTGTATATACAGGAAAGTACACGTGTCATTGCTTTTATTGAGTTACCCACCTGTAAACTGTCACAATCCCAGTTTGTTAATGGTTGTTATGGACTGCTTACCTGTTGGCAGTTTAACTTGCAAATGTCATAGCTTTTGGCTACGTAGCATGTTTAAAAAATGCATTACACACATGCATGGAAACGGTATTTATTATGGTGTGCTTAATTTGTAGTACCCCTACTTTGACAGCGAGATGCCATATGGTGTAAAAGTAAAAGGCAGACTCTATCTGTTTAACAATTATTTCATTAGCGGTTTCACATGCATAGTTTGTGTGCCACCATTATTTAATTGGATGGAAACCTTTTATTGTACCATTCCTCATACCCAGTGTGACACAGAACTTTACATACCCCTTTCAATGGTAAAGTACCTGCTTTCGCACAAAGATGAAGATTTAGGGGGCTTTGGAAATCTGGTTACGATAATACGTAAGTACCGCTTAGGCCTGTGATCAGAAAGTAGTGCTTCCTGCTGTGTGAGTTGGATATTTTCTGTGGCAGGTAGAGCAGAGGGTTAGGGCTGCAAGTTATACATAAGCTGCTTTCAGTAGTCCATGATATGAGTCCCTTATTCAGCTTTTCCCTTGTGTGTGACTCTGAGCAAGTCACATTAACTAAACAGTTCTATAGGATTGTTGGGGAAATTGGGCTAGGTCCCTCAGTGATCTCTTGCACCATATGCCTAGTAACTATGTATGAAACCACACAATCCAACACTCTTGTCATTGGAGACGACATCGTGAGACACACTGACCTCCCTCTCACCAGGCTGAGTAAGGAGAAAGTCACAGTCAGTTGCTTATCAGGGGCTAGGATCTACCACATTACGCATGCACTCAGGTCACTGGACCACAGTTACCAATGTGAGTCATAGTCCCTGTAGGAGTAATAACTGGCCTGATAAGTATCTCCCTAGACTATATGAAGAGAAAGATCATATAGCTCTAGGAATAAGTGTCTCTGGCTGGTATGACCCTAGCATTGAGCAGCATTTTATGTTCTCCAAAGATGATGCCACAATACGAACAAAAGATGATTGACTTTAATAATTGCTTTAGTTCCTGGTGTCAGTCTAAGGGGTGCAATAGTTGTCAGCATGGAAGGAGATGTTCCACAGATCATAATGCTGTGCCAGGGATGGTCTGCATATCTCTCCTCCAGGCTTTCAAATATTAGCTCCAACATTGTTTTCCCCCATAGCGCCTTTTTTAGTCAATGGCAAACTAAAAGTACTTCTGACATAGCAAATCAAAACCAAGAAAATCTAAAGGTATTACTGCTAAATGGTAGGAGTCCAAACAAAAAAACTGCTCCCTAAAAGCTGTCGTTACCCTAGAGATTGCTGACATCTGTGCTGTTACTGAGACATGGTACTAAGCTGCGAAGAGCACCCCAACATTGCAAAGTTATAATGCCTTCCACACATTTAGGCCAGCTATTCACAGGCAGGGAAGTAAAGGTGGAAGTGTCTCTATGTACATCAAAATAAATATACTTCAAGGCTGGTCAAACCGGACAATGCACAAGTTCAAACTGTCATAGATCAAATACAATACCACTTCCTAGAAAGCTATAGGTCCCCCTTCTATGACCTAGGAAACCCATACCATGTATTTACACTTACTACAAACACTAACCGTCCAATCCAATCCCATATTCATGGGTGACTTTAATTACCCCACTACTGACTGGGAATCCTATACGACACCAAACGTACATGCACAGAGATTCCTGGGTTTTGTAAACACAAACTCCCTGGACCAGACAGTCAGTACACCAAACAGGAGTGCAACCATACTGGATCTGGTCATGCATGCATATAAATATTTCAAGCACAGGCATTAGTACCCTTCTAGTAGCCAATATAGCAATTCACTTGTTCTCATAATAAGCATCCTGGCTGTTCTTAAAAATATCTAAACTAGTAGTAGCTTTAATGTTATTGGTAGTCTGTTCCATTCATCTGCTACTCTGTCAGAGAACCAATTTTTACACTTCTCAATCTTATAGAATCTTCTCCATAGGTTGTCTGCTGATTCTCTAGTACTTTTTGATAACCCTAGACATTCCCATAGGTAGTTGTCTCTAAATCCCCTATATACACCTGAATAAGATCTCCTCTTAGATATCTGTAAGAAACACTGCACAAGTTCAGATATTTTAGTCTTTCTTAATAACGTAAATTTTCACATCTATGGATGCCCTTAGTATATTGCCGTTGTACTCTTTCCAGTTAACTCATGTTTGTTTTCTTATAGGGTTTCCATGTTAGTCCATACTCAAGTTTGGGTCTAATGTAAATAACAAATAATGACTTCACAATTTTTGATTTCATAGACTTTATAAATCTTTTTAATACAATATATACTTCCATAAGTATCATTAACCAATAGGATGACATGACTAAAATAACTTGTAGCTGAACCTATCAGTATACTCAGGTCCTGAAATGAGTATACAGTTTCAATGTCTGCTGTACTAAATAGTCGCCTTTTAAATTATGTCTCCCTCATCCGCTTAGTTTGTGATGTATTTATCAGAATATTATTCACTGGTGCCCAAATCGGGCAGCAGCGGTGGTGCAGTGGTTAGCATTGCCACCTCACAGCAAGAGGGTCTCCGGTTCAATCCTCAGCTGGGGTGCCTTCTGTGTGGAGTCTGCATGTCCTCCCTGTGGTCGTGTGGGTTTCCTCTATGTGCTCCGGTTTCCTCCCACATCCCAAAGACATGCTGTGGGTGGATTGGATACTCTAAATTGGCCCTAGGCATGAGTGCGTGCATCTGTGTGCCTTCTGTGGAAGGTTGGGCACCGGGCTGGCAACTCAACACTGTAAAACACCACTGCCAATCATGAGCGGACAGGTGATCTGCTGTGGCGATCCCTAACAGGGAAAATCCAAAAGAAGAAGAAGAAGAATTCACCGGTGCCCAAATCATAAATTTAGTCAAGTTATTTTGCAAACATGCCTTATCTGTAACGCATGTAATCAGTTTACCCAATTTCTGGTTGTCTGCATATAGACTGTACAACACCTCAGATGCAAAAGTTAGGTCTAAACAGGAGCGGTCTTAGGCCACTGGTGCCCTAGGCAAAAAGGCTCCACGGTGCCCCCTACCACACCACACCATCTGCTGCCCCTATCCTGGTCTACCTACACCAAATAAATACTGGAAAAGTGCCCCTGCTACAGCAGCACCCTAGGCGGCCGCCTAGTTGGCCTATGCCTAAGGCCGGCTATGGATCTAAAAAAATACAATATAAATAAGTATGGGCTGTGGACAGAGCCCTGTGGGACACCCTGACTGTAATTAAGGATTTCACCTGTCCATCTGTTGCATGATACTTCCCATGTCCTATTTGTAAGCCATGCAGCTATCCATCTCATCAAGACTACATCAATACCTAGTTGCACTACTTTATTGATCAGTGGTTTGTGTATGACCCGGTCCAATATTGATGTCAAACCTATATAAATTACATCACAGCACAATTTTTTATTCATAGCTGTTATTATATAGTTATAGAACATCATATTACAGGTGGTAATAGATACGTTTTCAACATATCCCTGCTGATATATGGTTTCAAGTCCCCACTGATCCAGTTCGGACAATAAGTTGTCAATTATTGCCTTCTCCATTATTTTTCCACAACATGAAAGTAGACTTAAGGGTCTATATGACTGGGTTTATCCTACTCCCCTTTTCTTTAAAGATGGGTTTAATAAGCACATGTCTCTAATCTTGAACAATCTCCCCATATTTATTTGACCCAGGGAATACTAGCTATAATGATACTGTAAGTTCTCGCAGAAGTGTTCTCAGGTCACTGTTTCTAATACAGTGGATATAAAAATGTATACACCCCTGTTAAAATCCAAGATTTTTGTGATATAAAAAAATGACACCACACTAAATCATTTCAGAAATTTTCCCAATCTTTAATGTGACCGATAACCTGTACAATTCAATGGAAAAAAAGATCTGATAGGAGAAAAAGTATAAAAAAATAAAATACAATAAGATTATTGTATCACTGTGCACACCCTTAAACCAATACTTTGCTGAAGCACCTTTTGATTTAATTACAGTATTCAGTCTTCTTGGGTTGGAGTCTATCAGCATGGCACATCTTGACTTGGCAAAATCTGGCCACTCTTCCTTGCAAAGCACTCCAAATCTGTCATATTGCGAGGGCATCTCTTAAGCACAGCTCTCTTCAGGTCACCACCCAGATTTTCTATTCGATGTAGGTCTGGACTCTGGCCGTGCCATTCCAAAACTTTAATTTTCTTCTGGTGAAGCCATTCTTTTGTTAATTTTCATGCATGCTTGGGGTCATTGTCGTGTTGAAAGGTGAAATTCCTCGTCATCTTAAGGTTTCGAACAGATGCCTGTAGGTTTTGGGCCAAAAGTGACTGGTATTTGGAACTGTTCGTAATTCCCTCCACCTTGACTAAAGCCCTCTTGGCAGCCTCCCTGACCAGTTTTGTTCTTGTCTTTTCATAAAATTTGGAGGGGCGTCCAGTTCTTTGCAGCGTCACTGTTGTCCCATATTTTCTACACTTCTTGATGACTGTCTTCATTATGTTCCATGGTATATCTAATGCTGTGGACATTTTTTTGTACCCTTCTCCAGACTGACATCTTTCAACTATGAGATCCCATTGATGCTTTATAAGCTCTCTGCGAAACATGACTTTTGCTGTAGCAGGCAACTGAGTAAATGTCAGCAAAATCCTACTACGGCAGCTGAACTTTAGTTGGGGTTAATCAGAGTCTGTTTAATTGATGGCAGATGTCTACCCAAGAAGAAGGAATGCTGTAATTAAAGCAAAAGGTGCTTCAAACAAAGTATTTAGAGGTGTGCGCACTTATGCAACCAGCTTATTGTACGTTTTTTATTTTTTAGATTTTTTTCCCCTAAGAGATCTGTTTATTTTTCAAATGAATTGTACATTAAAGGTATGAAAAGTTTTAATATTATTTATTGGGGTTTCATTTTTTTATATAAGAAAAACCTGGCATTTTAACAGGGGTGTGTTAACTTTTATATGCACTGTGTAAAAGGTGTATAATTGGTGGTTAAGCATTGGTGAATAATTGTAAGGAATGCAGTAATCTTCCCTTGTACTGAAAGGTATTGGCCAATAACCAGCAGCTTTTAATCTTACATGTTGAGCCAGGTGATGTGGATAATGCCAGCTGCATAATGTATGAACATGACAAATGAGTCATGGCTGATGTATTTTGCAAGGTTGGAAGAGACTGAGAGTGCTGTTCCTCGTATAAATTTGCCTTGGTAAGACTGAGTAATTAATACACTGCCTGATTTTGATTAAGGTAAGAAACTTTTTTAGTATAAAGAATAGCCTACTGTCCAGACAGATGGTTCATCTAGTCAAACTGTGTGATAATTCCTATTCCCACTCTAAAGCCTGGCACTTGCTCACTAAAGCAATTATATAAGTCAGCACTAAAAAATTAAAAGCACTACACCCTCAAAAACACCCCTTGAGTACTTTGTTCCCCACTGGCCCTTTTTTTCAATTATAAAGGAATTCCCAACATGTCCAAAGGTTAGTTGTCGGTCTCCTCTCCAGTCCAGCTGGTGAATCTGGGAATCTTGAGGCAATGTTACAACTGCCTCATGTACACAGACAACCCTCTCCTCCTCCCAACAAATTCCAACACATGTAAGAGATGCAACCATATAGCCAAACTGGAGGCTAAGCTCTCTCAACTCAGTACTGGCATAACAAGTCAGGAGGAGAAGGAAACCACACTCACTACAATTCCAGTCTCACATAGACCTACCACGACAGCAAACCAAACACATAAACACACAAAAACATACTCGGACGCTCTAAATAAAAATCTGCCTAAGCAGCAGAGACCTCCAAAGCAGACACCCAAGCAACCGCTACCGCAAAGCAAAACACGTGCAACACATAGCTCACAAAGCCAGTGTGCCGAACAGTCACAGCCCTTAAGGCTAAACAACACACCTGATACACTTGTAATAGGTGACTCTATCGTCAGGCACACTGACGTCCCGCTCACCAGGCTGAACAGGGAGAAGGTCACGGTGAGCTGCCTGTCGGGCGCTAGGATCCACCACATAACACAAGCACTCAGGTTACTCCAAGGCAAGTACAAATATGACTCAGTCATTGTTCATGCTGGTGTGAATGACCTGAGATGTACCTCTCTGGACTGCATGAAAAAAGACACAGAGGAGCTCTCTGAGCATGTAGCCCAGACCGGTATGACCCTGACCTTGAGTAGCATCTTACCCTCACCAAGAATGATGCCACAATATGAAGACAAGATGATCAATTTCAACAATTGGCTTAAGTATTGGTGTCAGTCAAAGGGGATCCAATGCCTGTCTGCCTGGGATGACATGCTTGACAAGCCATGATGCTTCGCTAGGGACGGCTTGCACCTGTCACCCCTGGACTTTCGGATATTGGCAAAGGCTCTTGCCACCCCCATAGTGCCTTTTTTAGGCAAGGCTCAAAAGACAAACCCACCTCCATAGGTATCACAAGGGATAAGAAACTAAGAGTAATGCTACTCAATGCCAGAAGTCTAAACCTCAAGATGCACGCACTCGAAACTCTCCTTAACATGGAGAACATCGATATCTGTGCAGTAACAGAAACCTGGTTCAAGGCTCCTGAGAGCACCCCAGCACTACCAGGTTATACCTCATACCATGTTTTTCGGCCCCAAAAACTTGGACCGAACCACAAAAGGAGGGGGAGTATCAATATTTGTCAAAGATACCCACACCTCCAGGTTGGTGGCACAGCACGAAGCATCAGAGATTATCCATGTGCAACTAACAGTGGGTAAAACTGCCTTCCAGTTTATAGCCTGCTACAGGCCACCCTCCCAAACCCAGGAACCCCACTCGGCCTTCCTGAGAACACTGGAAAATATGAAGGTCTCTCCAAACACCATTATATTGGGTGACTTCAACTACCCTAACATAGACTGGGAGCATTACTCTAGCTCCAACACCCTAGCCCGAAGGTTCCCAGAATTTATAAACTTAAATGCTATGGAACAACTTGTTGCCACTCCCACAAGAGGGGAAAACATACTGGACCTGATCATCACCAACATGGGGACTCTATGCTCCAGACCAGAAGTGTATCCCTCACTGGTAAGATCAGACCATAAACTAATCTCACTAGATATTCACATCCCGACCCCAGCCCCTGCCCAGAAAACCACAGTGAAAAAACTTCTCTAAAGCAAATTTCACACTCCTCAAAACTGAGTTGGAATCCTTCAAAGCCCCCGGGCCTGTGGAAAATACAGCCCAGACCGCAGAATCCTATATAAACACATTCTATGAACACCTTCAGGAATGCATGGATCATGCAATCCCAAACAAAACCAAGACCCAATCCTCCAAAGTTAGGCATCCTGTCTGGTGGACCCCAGCCATAAACAAACTATACAATAGAAGGAGGAAGCTACTACATGATACAGCAAAATCCCAAAAAGGGAAGGCATCTCTGATCAGTATTAGCAAAAAAACTACGGGCACTCATAAAATCGTCTAAGGCCAGCTTCGAGAAAAATTGCACAGGACACTAAGGATAATCACAAGGCTTTCTTTAGTTATGTTAGGAACCTGGGTGAGAATTCCCAGATATGCTCAGAATTAGTCCAAAATGACAAAAAATACACTGAACCCACAGACATTGCCAACATCCTAGCTGACAGGTTCAGCGCAAACTTCTCCCCCCCCCCTACCCCACCAAAAGGGCAAATATCTATCCCAGCAGAGTGCTGCCCCCCTGACATCTCAGATGCTCAGGTAAGAGCCGCCCTCTCCAAAGCAAAAAACACAGCATCAATGGGACCAGACGGTGTCCCGGGCTGCGTCCTACATGACCACCACGAAGAACTAAACCCAAACATAAAACTACTGTTCAATCTCAGCCTTACTACAGGATATGTACCCAAAGAGTGTCGTACAGCAACAATGGTCCCTCTCCAAAAAGGTGGTGCCTCAACGGATCCTGGAAACTATCGCCCCATAAGCCTGACTAGCTTGGTCTGCAAAGCTATGGAAAGGATCATCATGGACCTCATAAATAAAGATAGTGGGGACCTACAGACACTGGATCCTACCCAGTTCAGCTTTGTTAAGGGCAGATCCTGCCTCTTAAACCCGGTTGATTTCTTTGAAACAGTCACCAAGGCCATTGACGAGGGTAAGGTGGTCCACACAGCCTACCTGGACCTTGCAAAAGCCTTCGATACAATACCCTACTCGGGCATTATAGATAAGCTTAAATATAACCCCCTATGTCACTAGATGGGATGCAAACTGGCTCAAGGACAGAACCCACATGGTTAGAATTGCTGGAGCCATGTCAGACTCCAAACCAGTTACAAGTGGCGTCCCACAAGGCTCAGTTCTGAAACATCTCTTGTTCAGTATATATTTTTCGGAGGTACAGGCTAACACAGAAGGACTGTGGCTGACCCAAGTTCGCAGATGACTGCAAACTGGGTGCCATAATCGACTCTCCAGCTGACACAAGCATCCTACAAAAGGGCCTCATAGAAACAGACAACTGGTGCCAGAGCCATGGCCTCAAGCTAAACGACAAAAAGTGTATAGTCATCCCCTTTGGCAAAAACAAAGTGCCCACAAATTACCACATAGATGGTAATCCATTACGTACAGAAGTAGTAATTAGGGACCTGGGGACCCAAGTTGATAGCAATCTCTCATTTGACAACCACGTGGCCAAAGTGGTTAGAAAAAATTTTATATAGCCCATCTAATCATGAAGGGATTCACATCTAGATCAGGGGAGGTCATCGTGCCTCTTTACTCATCCCTCATCAGGCCCATAATTGAGTACAATGGCCCTTTTGGGATGTACCTTACCAGACACCTGCAGCAACTGGGAAGACCCCAAAAGTACCTCACCAAGAGGATCAAAGGGCTCAAACAGATGCCATATGCTGCCCGGTTAAAGAAACTCCAGCTCTACTCAGTGGCATACCGCCTGCTCAGAGGCGATCTGTGCCTGATGTATAAAGCCATGTCCAACTCAGAATTAATGGACATGCTGCACCTCAGAAAATCCAAATCCCATCGAGCTACGCGCTCGAGAGACTTGAACCTCAGCACTGAAATAAATAGGACATGCTGGAGGGACAGATTCATAACCCAGAGGCTCCCTTCTCTCTGGAATAAAATCCCAGTCCAGGTTAGGCAGAGTCCCTCACTGACTCTCTTCAAGAGGAATCTTGATGAGTGGATGGGAGATAGTAGGTTTACCCCGGGTATCACTTCTGTGTCACTATTAGACAGAGGCACAGTATACTAACATTGAAAAAGGCATAGCAAAATTCATTTAAAATGGGTGGCGAAAGCCAAACACACTCTGGCTAGACTTATAAATGCCCTAGGGCAGATAGCCTATATGAACCTATGAACCTATAATGCTTGATAGATGAAATGGACATTGCACAAGATAATTCAGATCTGCCTTGTGCAAGTTTGTATACATATCTTTGCAGTGGTTCGCAGCAGAATATTTCTAGCCAGAGAATTGTTAGCACTCTCGAGTCAGTGCAAAACATTTGGAAGAATACTCGTTCAGTTGCATGGACAGATTGGTGGTGATAGCGTAATTAGGTTTATAGACTCATAGGTGTTTACTAGGCTAACGACCACAAGTGCCTTTTTAAGGCTAGCCATGCATCCCAAATGTTTGACAAGTTATGATATCCTTGATAAGTTAAGCATGGCTCTGGGAGAGGAACCATTTACAGGTTACCTGTTTGCATTAGAGACATAGGTGCCAAACCAGGGATGAATTTCTAGTTTCCCATCCAATTGTCCAAGTTGCACTTGAATTGGACAATGTAATATGTAGTGATGTTTTGTGTATGGTCATATAGATGGTGGGACAAATGCATATGCTCGGATGACAGTCAGTACACAGACGATGTAAAGGGACACTGGTATTGTGGTAATAGTGAGACATTGCCATGTTGTTGTTGTGTCTTTTGGCTTTTCCTGGTAAGGGGTCGCCACAGCAGAACTCCGGTCCGCTAATGATTGGTAGTTGATTTTTACATGCCGAGTTACCAGCCCTAACGTACGCCCATTCACGCATGTCTCCACGCAGAAGACACTCTAGCTGAGAATCGAACCGGACAGCGTCTTACTGTGAGGCGACAATGCTACCACAGCACCACCACCGCAAGTTGACAAAATACCTACCCGGTGGTATGAGTTAACCAAATGACAGTATGATACAGACTAGAGCAATCATTATTAAAACCATTACAGTAGTGGTAGAACAGTGGTTGTAGTTACAGGTGAAGGGAAAACTTTAGTGAAAGTGATCGATAAAAAACAGTATGAAGTAATCATGCATGACGGTCTGAAGCATTCGATGACTTCTGTTTTGTGGGGCACATGAAAAAAACAGGATTAGATTTCATATTTCTGGGGTTGTCTGGACTAGACTGGTGTGATGTACTGTTGCAGTTACATTATCATACGGTGTGACTGGGTACACTACCAGTTGACCACTAATGGGTTATGTGTGTAGGTGGAATCAAGTACTACTAGGGTTGAGATTCTTGATTGTCAAAAAGGCCAATTTGTTTGGTAAAAGGCAGATAAACACAGCAATTCAATGCCTACAAACTCTTGTAGAAAAGACATGACAGTCAATAGAAGGCAGCACTTAAGTGACTGCAGTACAAAGTCAGACTATTAAGAAGGCACCATTTGGAGCTTTTGCCCCTAGGACTCCGCTGCAGATGGTCACCTTGTGTCCAGTTGGACTAACCCAGTAAACAAATGGAAAAATAAATAATTAAATATAATAATTACTGCAGCCTGCACCAACTAGAAATGCTTGCAAAGAAATAGACAGCAAACCTCTACAGACAGCCAGTAAAGTAAAGCCAACTAAACAGCCAGAGAATCATGGAATTTTTTATTACACAGGACAAAGTAGTCAGCTGGTCACAGGTACTGAATGCTGTTCATTCTTGGTGTACTTCCATATTGTACGGCAACACTGAAATTTTGTAAGCATGCTTTTACAGTCTTAAAGGCAAATATTACTAAAGTGGTGTGGTGCTTGCATAGTTCTCTGCATTTGGGTTGCAGTAGATACTGCTAGTCTGCACTGCGGGAATAGAAAGATTAAAACGTAACCGTGTTATCAAAGCTAGCATTGCAACATATTTGTAGTGACAAAACAAGTGAGAGTAGCTCTAAGCAAGCAGCATGTGAAACCTGAAAAAACACCTAGAAGCAGTGATTGCAGTTTCCACACCTTAAGTCTAATGAAAATGAATTGACATATTCACTGGGTTGTTGGATAAACAGGACTAGCTGTATACTGATGGATAAAGATGTATGAGCATGTAGGGCTGTTACTACACTGCAAAACCGCTTTGTAATAACGGACATTTTTAAAGGCATCATCAAAGACACCAGTATATTACAGCCATAGCACCAACTGCACTGGAGGCTGGCAAATGGATTAAGTAAAGCATTTTGTCCGTGCACGTCACTATTTCAGAAGTCAGTCCTTGCAGTGGCATCTATTATCTGATTCAGGAAAATTGACCTTGATGTCCTTGCTTTAAAAATACCTTCTTTGTGAAAAGTGACATTGAAGCATTCACCAATGGCCACAGTGGTTTCTGCACACAACAAAAGGGAAGGGAAATATAGTGATGTGGTTTGTATGTACAAAGTTAAATGCAGGGACAGTGCAACAGTATTTCTGAAAAACAAGTGGAATAAAAAAAGTATGTAGGCAGACACTGCATACCAGCATAGTTTGGACATGTCAATCTCAAGTATTTAAGAAGGTGAAGTAATACAGTAAGTGATACCGTAAACCTTAAATTACTACTTCAGAAAAGTACAGTTGTGTACACTTACCATAAATGTAGATGTTTGAGTGTATTCACTGTTGCAGTCATCACATTTGGGTTATCTGCCTGTAGGTAGTCCTCAGCCAGCCTGAATACCAGAGTCTTCGGATTTCTGCGTCGGATGCTGTCGCTTCTTCCATGACGTCAGGTCGTTAGGGGTATAAAACATGCAGCCGACGCCATTACATCAGTTTTTCTTGCCCAAGATGTCAGGTGCCCCCACAATAGGAAGCAATTATAAGGCATGGTACACTCCCATCAAAAAGCAAATACACAAGAAAAAATAAATATACCAAACAAAAAGGAAAGGTAGAGCCAGGAGAAGTCATAGATTCATAGGTTAGTACTAGGCTAACTGCCCTTGCAAGCCATTTTAAGCCTAGCCAATTATCCCTTGTGAGACTCAAACCCGCCACTTTGTGTTTGTAAGGCAAACACCTTAACCATTAGGCCAACCTCCCAACCCCCAGTCAGGGGGCTGGAGGGAGGATAACCAGGACTGCAACAGTGAATACACTCGAACATCTACATTTATGGTAAGTGTACACAACTGTACTATGTTCTTCATGTTTCACTGTTGCAGTCATCACATTTGGGTCGATTCCCAAAGCTAAGGAAGGGAGGAGGTAGTTAAAGAGCATTAGGGCCAGCTATTAAGTCCTGCAAGACTGCTGTGGCAAATCCAGCTCTGGATTTAGAAAAGATAGGCATGTGGTAATGTTTGGTGAAGGTATGTACAGAGCTCCAAATGGCAGCTTCCAGGATGTCCCTGGTAGGGACTCCTCTGAGAAATGCTGTAGAGGGAGATGCAGCCCTGGTGGAATGTGGTCTTATCCCCTGTGGGGTAGGTTTTCCATTGTGCTTGTAGCAGAAATGAATGCAATGGGCTATCCATTTGGAAATGGTTTGCTTTGAAATGACCTTCCCCTCTGCCCCTGCAGCAAAGCCAACTAGCAGCTGTTCAGATTTTCTGAGAGGCTTAGTCCTGTCCAAATAGAATCTAAAGTTGTCTGTGCATGTCCAGAGAGTGCAGTATTTGTTCCCCTTTGTTTTGCGGATTAGGGAAAAAAGTAAGCAAATTAATGGACTGATTTAAGGCCACACCAGAAACCACATTGGGCATAAAGGAAGGGTTAGTTCTGAGGGAAACCCTGTCCGCATGGAAGATAATGAAGGGTTCCACTGCCATGAGGGCCTGTAATTCAGACACTCTTCTTGCTGAAGTGATGGCTAGATGGAAGGCTGTTTTCCAAGAAAGGAATTTCAACTCTGCTGTTGCAGCTGGCTCAAATGGGGGGGGGGGGGGGGGGGGTGAGCTTTTCCAATACAAAGTTAAGGTCCCAGGCTGAAGTGGGAGCTCTCCTCAGGGGGGGGTCTTACATTTTTGGCCCCTTTAAAGAATTGTTTTAGCAAGGGGTGAGAGAACTGGTGTAGCTCAGTATTATAATGTGCTGAAATGGCAGAGGCATGAATTTTAATTGACGAGAAGGATACGCCCTTGTGGAGCATTTCTGTTAAGTACTCTAGAATATGAAGTAAGCTGGGCACCATTATGCCCATCCCCTGAGCCTGGCTCCAGGAACAGTATCTTTTCCACTTTTCAGCATAGGATTTTCTAGTACTAGACCTCCTTGCCTCCAGAATGACATCCAGCACCTGCTTACTGAGGGATGCTAGAGGAGAGCTCAAGGAATTAGCCAGGCTGCAAGGTTCAGGGTTTGAAGCTGAGGGTGCAGAATCTGGCCCGCCTGCTGGGACAGCAGGGAAGGGGTCTGAGGCAGGTGCCATGGTTGCAGCAGTGTTATACTGCGCAAGAGGGGATACCAGTGCTGGCGTGGCCAGTCTGGTGCAATCAGTATTGTCCTTGGCTTGTCCTGTTTGATCTTTAGTAGAACCTTCGAGAGGAGAGGCAGAGGGGGAATGGCATAAACCAAGAGGCTTTTCCAGGTAAAGGACAGGGAATCCACTTTCCAAGCTTGACTGTGGGAAGTTCTTGTGCAGAATTTGTTCAATTGGTAGTTCTGAGGGGAGGCAAACAGGTCTACCTCTGGAGTCCCCCATTTGTTCCTCAAGAGGTTGAATATTTTGGGTTCAAGTTTCCATTCGTGTGGGTCCATGAGATTTCTGCTTAAGTCGTCTGCCAGTGAATTTACTTTGCCTGGCAGGAATTGTGCTTAGGTGTACTTGGTAGCTCAAGGCTGTGTTCCACAGAGCCATGGCTAGTCTGCAGAGAGGGTAGGAGTGGGTTCCCCCTGCTTGTTTATGTACCACATGACTGTGGTGTTGTCTGTCTTTACCAGTAGTTGTCTTAGAAGAGTACGGTCTTTGAAGGCTGTCAGAGCATTCTGTACAGCTAACATTTCTTTTTGACTGATATGCAGGTGCATCTGTCTCGGGTTCCATTTGCCCTGAATGCACTGCCCTGCCATCTGAGGCCCCCATGCATAGTCTGATGAGTCTGTTGTTAGGGTTTGGGTGGCGGGGGGTAGAGTGAAAGGGAGTCCCTTGATGTGGTAGCAGGCCTCTGCCCACTAAAGGAACTCTGTCCTTAGACAAGGAATGATAGGAATCATTGTTTCCAGGTCCTGAGAATGTTGACACCATAGGCTTCTTAGATACCACTGGAGTTTCCTTATATGCAGTCTTGCATATGGAATTAGCAGAATACAAGAGGCCATGAACCCCAGAGCTTGCAGCATTTTCCTTGCAGATAGCTGGGTTTTTGTGGCCAATAGTTTGTAGTAGGTTGTCAAAAGTGAGGAATGCCATCTGGGAAGTTGTGTTCAAGCTTGCTCCCAGGAATACAATATGTTGGCAGGGTACTAGGTGAGATTTCTTTTTGTTGATGTTGTACCCTAGTGAGGTTAGAAGTTTCTTTACGAATGCCAGGTGTTGTAATAGCAAGTCCTGGCTTTCTGCCTGAATCACACAACCGTCCAAGTATGGGTAAATTTGAATATTTCTCTGCTTGCAAAATGCAATGACTGGAGCTAGACACTTTGTGAACACCCTGGGTGCAGTAGATAAGCCAAAGGGAAGTGCAGAGAACTGAAAGTGCATGGAGCCCGCCCTGAAATGTAGGCATTGCCTGCAGGATCCTCTTATTGGGATGTGCAGGTAAGCTTCCCTTAAGTCTAGGGTTGCCAGCCAATCATCCTTGGCTAGCATACGAAGAAGCTGTTGAAGAGTTAGCATTTTGAATTTTAGAACCACCAGAAAGTTGTTGAGAATAGAGAGGTCCAGGATAGGACGCCAGGAGTTGTCTTTTCTGGGTACCAGAAAAAGTCTTGAATAAAAACCTTGTCCCCTTTGCTCTGCTGGGACAGGCTGAATAGCCCTGATACTGAGAAGAGAGAGAACCTGCTGTTGGGCCTCCACCCACTGATTTGGGGGGGAAGTCTGGCCAACCATTTGGGGTTAGTAGTGTGTGGAAGTGGAATCGGTATCCTTGAGAAACTATGTTCAAAACCCATTTGCCCTGGGTAATGAGTTCCCATTTTTTTGCATGCAGGGCGAGCTTTCCTCCTAAGGGAGCAGGTAGTTGAGCACGGCTTGGAAGGGTTAAGTCATTGTACCATTTTTCCGTAGGGGGGTGGCTTACAACTTCCTGCTTTGGAAGTGGGAGCCCCCCCACTGCTTAGATCTGTGCGTAGCCTGAGACTGTAGTCTTGGTGGTCTGCTGTTCCTGGGTTTAGACTGAGAAGGCCTGGAAGGGACTGGAATGGACCAATTCTTTGAAGGCTAATGCCTGCTGAATCTGGGAGGCTGTACTTGTAGGGAATCTTTAACAGTTTGCATGGATTTAGCTTTTTCCTCCATCCTTTTGAAGACTTCTGCTTTTTTGCCAAAAAGGCAGTCTTGGTTTAAGGGAGCATCCAGTAATTCAGCTGTATTTATTTATTTTATTTATTTTACATTTGTTGACCGGGCTAGTCTAACAGGATATATGTGCATTTTCAGTAGAGGCCCGGGGAGAAAAGCTCCACATAAGCACAACTTACAACTTCAGGTACAGATAAATAAATATGCAACAACTTAAGGTACAGCACTATTTTAACCTGAAGAATACACATGTTATATAGACAAATATTATTATTAAAGTAGCAGAAGATAAGAAACAGATAGAGCAACAAACTATTTTAAAGTGGCACACAATAAGAAAGAGAGGTGAAGAAAAAAATACATAATAAATGTAACAGCTCAAGGAGCAGTATTTAGCAGAGATTTATACCATTTATCCTATAGTAGCATAGCAACTTAAGGGAAGCATGTAGTAGGAAGTATAAAGAAAGTTTATATGGATGTTTTTATGTGATAAACAGATTACTGCTACTAGCTATGCAAGTACATAATTAGAAAAAGATTATGTGAATGAAACTGTTATAAAGACTAAAAAGGTAAGGTGGGTCTACTGTCTGAGGCATGGAGAGTTGGAATCAAATTGCAAATGGTAATGTGGGGAGGCTACAGAGAAAGTGGTGGTAAGATTAGTCTGGGTTACTACATGGGCATAACCAGTGGTTACAAAGGTGTTCTCTGGGCTGTTTTTTGAACAGTTTCACTGAGGGGAGAGATGAGAGTTCATTGGGAAGGAGGTTTCAGGATTTGCCAACAGTGTTGGCGAACAGAGTCACCGGCCTTATTTTTGGATTTGACTGTAGATACCAGTACTTTATTGGCTGAGCGAAGGGTTGTCAAATTACTGTAGGGGGTAAGAAGGCTAGTAAGTATAGGAGCATTTTTTGGAAGACAGAGGATCTTATGGGTGATAAAAGTTGATGATGACGTTCTAGCCATCCTAGTTGCTTTAGGTTTTGACAGTGGTGAGTTCTAAATGAGGAACCAGTAGCAAATCTGGCAATACTGTTGTAGGAGGTAGCTAGTTTGTTAAGGTTGTTTTTTGATAGGTTGGTATAGATGGGACAGGCATAGAGGAGGGTGGAAATTAGATGGGTGAGGGCAATAGGTGTTCTAGCTGTTGGAGTAAGGAAGGGTTTAATCCTATAGAGGGAGCCTAATTTTCTATTTACTGTTTTTATTGTTGTGTTAATATGTATGTCAAAGCCAAGATTATGGTCTAATGTAACTCCTAAGTGCTTGGTAGTTGGGTCAGGAGCTATAATGATACCATCATTGGATATAACTGTGAAGTGAATTGGGGGGACCTTTGTGTGGGAGTGAAGAGTAGTAGTTTTGTTTTTTTAGGATTCAGGAGGAGGCTATGCTGTAAGAACCATTTTTCTGCACTGTTAAGCACTGTTTGGTTAATGGCCTGAAGTTGAGGTGTAGAGGTAGCTGAGCATATTAGTGTGGAGTCATCAGCATATTGGATACATGTAACTTGAGGAATGATTAGCTTGAGATCATTCATAAAAATTGAGAAAAGGAGAGGGCCTAAGATAGAACACTGAGGGACTCCTAGAGTAATAGGAAGGTGAGAGGATAGATTATTTTCCCAGAGCACAGCCTGTTGCCTATTCTCAAGGTAGGATTTAAACCATTGTAAAGCCTGTGTATCTAGTGAGAGAGAACCATGTATATTCAAGAGATGTTGATGGTTGACCATATCAAAGGCTTTTGATAGGTCAATAAAGAGTGCTGAGGATAGAGTACTGTTGTTTCGGTTATTGTCAATACAGTCAGAAAAGGATAGGAGGTCTGTGGTGGTATTATGGTGAGGCCTGAAGCCGTGCTGGCAGTTAGCTATTAAGTTATTTTTCGGTAGGTGGTCTAGTAGTTGGCTGTGGACACATTTTTCCATAATTTTAGCTAAAGGGGAGAATAAAGCTATTGGGCGGTAGTTTGAGAGTTCAGTTGAGTTGCCTCCTTTGTGGAATGGGATAATGTGGGAGACTTTCCAGATAGATGGGATTGTTCCTTCAGTGATGGTTCTATTTATAAGGATGGAAATAGGAAAGGATATTGCTGCTGCAGCTATCTGTAGATATTCTGCTAGTAGATGGTCAGCTGAGGGGGTGAATGTTTTAGTTTATGAAGAAGAGTGCAGATGAGGGACGTTGGGACTGGTTGTAAATTAAATGAGGGGGTTAAAGTCGACAAGGAGGATGATAGACACGTGCTAACAGGAGGTAGTGAGTTGTCGAGAGTTTGGATTGCTTCAGTAAAGAAGGTATTAAAGGCACTAGCAATATGCTTAGGAGTTTCATAGTTGGATCCTGTTGGGGTGAGTGTTTTGGACTGTCCTGGGTGGAGGAGTCTGTTAATGCCTGCCCAGAACTTTTGAGGTTTATATTGATGGGTTTTGCTGGTTGTTGTGATAGAAGTTTCTTTTATCTATTAGTATAGACTTTTTGGTGGCATTTCTCAACTGACTAAATGTTAGATGATCAGCTGGTTTTTAGTTGCTCGCCATTTGGCCCAGATTTTATTTCTTTGTATAATTTTGTGCCTTGTCTCTTTTGTTAGCCATGGAGCGGTTTTTGTCCTATTTCTCATTGAGTGGGATGGGACATGATGGTCCAGGATTTCTAAGAATTTGGCATTAAAGTAGGATACAGCTTCGTCTAACTGGAGGTATTTTAGGGGTGACCAGTCACATGCCTTCAGTTCAGTTTGGAAGTTAATAGGTTAAAGTTTTTGTTGGACCAAATGGTTTTATATAAGGTTGGTTTATGAGCATTAATCTTTTGTCTGATTATGTAGGTCAGTGAGTGGTCACTGATATCAGGAAGGATTCCTGCATCATAAGAAAGGGGCTGACTGTTTATTAGTATCCAGTCTAGACTTGTTTCTTTGTTGTTGGGTTTATGGATCCTGGTGAGGGAGGTGATAGTTTGAGAAAAAACATAAAGGTTTATGTGGGTAGTCTGGTTGTCTGAGATGCAGGTATTCCAGTCAATATTAAAGTCACCCAGGATAATGGTTTCTTGTGGGTAGTTGGTTGACAGCCAGAAAAGAATATTTTCAAGGATGATTATGTTGTTACCAGGAGGGAGGTAGGTGCATATTATATAGATTGCTTTGTAGGTGTTGATTTGGAGTCTAGAAATAAGGATTTCTGTTCTGCCAATAGAAGGTGGTTGCACATTTATTGGTGTTAATTGCAAATCTGCTTTGTATAGTATTGCTACACCCCCGCCCCTTTTGTTTATTCGATCTAATCTCATGATATTGTATCCTGGTGGGGTGATTTCATTGTCCAGGTTTGCAGGTTTTAACCAGGTCTCTATTAGGCAAAGGATGTTGAAGGAGTGGATATCTAAGAGGGCATGGAGGTGGGCAACTTTATTGTTTAGGCTCTGTATACTGAGGTGAGCTATGAGGAGGGAGGTTTGATGCTTTTGTGATGGTTTGAGAAGTAGAGGGATTTTGTTTAGTTGGGTTAGTGGCGGTTGTAGTGTTGGGGTCAGGGTTTGGATGGATGTCACCATCTAAAAGTTTAGCATTTTTAATCCTGTGTATGACATTTAGGAATTTGCAGGGTGTATATTTTGATTCTTGGGTTGGTTATAGTTGATGTGTACTAAACAATTAAACTTTGGCATTAAATAGGTGGGTGTAGAGGTAATATTAATACAGTTATGGTAAGGTAGTAGGTCTGTCAAGGTTGCTTGTTTAAGGGACTGGCTGAAGTTAGTCAAGGTCAGATGTTCATATTTAGTTAGTACATAGGTTATAGATAGTAAAGGTAAGATGGCAATTAAGAGGAATAGTAATGGGTATTTGAATCTGGGTATAGTGGTCATGGTGATAGATTAGGTAAATTAATACATTGGGGTAAGGTATCTTTAAGAGGAAGAGAGTGGTAAGGTACTACAAGGTTTCGTAGTAAGTTGGGATATAAGAGTTTGTAAATTGATTAAGTACTACTAGAAGTAATGAGTATCTATAAGTGGTGAGTTTGGGTAGTTAGCATGTAATGAGTAGGAGGATGAGACTGGTTGAGTAGGAGTGGGGGTGTGGCCACAGGAGGTTTATGGTTAGGACCTCTGGGGGTGTGTGGGAATTGGGGGTAGTGGAGCAGCGTGAGCCCGCAGGGTGAACGGAGCGGGTTCAGACAGGTAAGCGAGTAAGTCAGCAAAAGCCTATCAGGAAGCAGCTAACTACTGGGTACCTTAGTTGAGAAGGAATAGGTCTAGGGGGATGGGTAACAGTGGTCGTGAAGGTAAGTGGTAGCGGAGAGCAGCGCCAGCAGAATGTAGCAGGTATAGTGTAGAGATAGGGCAGGAAGACAGTTCTCAATCCTGGGACAGAACTTTAAATTCTTTGGAGATCAGGGAAGGATGGATGATTTAGGTGCTATCCTAGTTTAGAATGCCATCTAGTGGTCAGATAGTGTTATTATAACAGAGGCAAGTGAGCAGAGAGAGATATTTCAAGGTTTGCGAAGGCTCCTATGGATAGTTGCAGGAGACAGCACATGAGTGATAAAACATCTAAATGCTAAGGGATAGAGAGGGGAGTATGGCTGCTGGGTATCCTGGCTAAGGTAGCATATAATACATACACCAGATATTTAGCAAGTATTTAAATATTACCACTTTACTGGATAACACATACTTTCTTGCCTCCTAGTGAACAGGGTTCATTAAGCAGGACAGCAAGTCTTTATGCTATAGAGGAGTTGAATGGATTTGGTTTGCAGGGAGTCCTTTCACCAGGTAGGTATGTTCATAAGGTATTAGTGTAGGATAGAAGTTTCAAACCTAGGAACAGTGGGGACAAGAAAAAAAACAGTGAAGGGGTAAGACGGACATTTAAATGATAGGGTAGTACACAGAGCATGCAGTTCAAACAAGCTAACAGGTATTTAAAAATACAGTTGGGGTGGTACTCAGAGCAGTCGAGTTCATACAAACAATTGAAAAACATTCATTGCAAAGTTTACAGATACAAAGCAAGGCATCCCAGCACCTATTCAAGCAAACAATTGAAAAACATTCATTGCAAAGTTAGCAGATACAGAGCAATGCATCCCAGCACCTATTCAAACTAACAAAAGGTACAGAGTGCTCAAAGTAGAGAAAAGGTCTAAGCAGTGTGCAACAGTCTAGCTAGGAAATACTTAATAAATTCTACAGTATGGAGCTAAGTTCAGAGTAGTATAAGCAGTGAGCTAAGGTAGTTAATTACAAGAGAAGCTAGTGATAAAAAAACACCTTATGTAAAAATATTTGGACTAGTTCCTCAACATCCAACACATTAACATCGGGACAGGGCAGTTATTACACAGGTGATATACAACAATTCATCATAGCTTAACTAAATAATAGCATATGCAAACAAAAAGGTGACACAGCAGAGATAAATCAGTTAGCGATGGCTGTATGTAAAATTATCTACAGATATCTGAGGTGCCACAAGCTAAGTATCATTCTACAGGAGTCCACTACGATAGGTGTTTTCTCTGGTAAGATATGTGCAGTTCTTGCTTAAGCACCTAACCAGGCTAGCATGTAAGCAGGACATTGTATGCCATGCGACCAAGATAGTGAATATCTAACATATAATAGGTTAGGTGGGGAGGCTAGGTTCTTTTGCTGACTTAACAGTGCTCTATTAATATTTATCAGAATTGTGTTTTTGTGCACACACTCAGTTCGTAGTACCAGCCCAAGCACTGATACAGGCAGTCATGAAAGCTGGGACCCGGTAAGCCCTGAGGCCAAAGAAAACATAAGCAGTTTCGCTTGTTAGCTGAGGAGCTGTGACACTAGTTCTATCGCTCACGGACAATAACAACTTTGCAGCGCTCCTTCACTTTTGGGGAAAAACACGCTATTGTCTAGCATTTGCTAGATAGAGCGGAGCAATAAACAGCTTTCTTTATTAGAAAGCAACAGTTATACACACTATTTCTAAAGTTAATGTACTGCAACTTTTGTCAATAGCGCACTATGATCAAGCGTTCACTAGTAAGCCTTGAGGCCAAAGCAAAAAGTATGCAGTTTTCTTGTTAGATTAGGAGCGGAGGCTCTAGTTACATCACCAGTGGACAATGTCCACTTTGCGGCGCTCCTTTACTTTTGGCAAAATACACACTATCTAGCGATCGCTAGACAGAAAAAAAATCAATAAAAATGCTTTTGTGATATCGAAGCAGCAGAATTTTGATGTACTGAACCTTTGGCCGGAAGCACGATAAAGTCTAGCGTTTACTAAGTACACCAAAAATAGTACAAGGCATTCTTCAATTCCATGTTGGGGTAATTACTTGGAAATACTTGGGAATACACAAAGTGGCATAGGGGAAAAAGCACGAGTCAAATGCACACAACCTGGTTGGGTATACAGTAAGATGCGTGCAAGCTACTATCAACTCAAACAGTGTACATATAATATCTAACGGCCAGACACAATGCTAACAAACTACGAGGTTAACCCGGGTAAGACCATAAAAACAGGCTTGTTCAGTTACAGAAGCCTACAGCACTGTTTAAAACAAGAACCGAGAAGTCCTAACCATCTATTTAGCAGTAATATACAACTGGTAAACTCAACTCGTACTCACAGATGCAAGGTAGGCTAGTACAACGCCACATGGTACACCCAGTAATTAGTGCAGATGTCCCTTATCAAAAACAAAAACATGAATCAGAATACTATATAATTACTACACAGTGGACAACATATGACTTAAGTCCTAATAACTAAAACACAGCTAAAGCCAAACAGATTAACCAGGCAAAAAATTATGCAGTAATAACACACAGCAACTTACAGAGTTTAAGACGCTGGGGCCAGGTACGCACAACAGCCAGGGGATCAGATCCTAATAGTAAAGATGGCAGCTTGCCAGGTAAGAGGGTTATATAGGAGTAGAAAGGATGTGAGGTGGGAGGGGGAGGGGAAAAGAGAGATGGCCAATAAGACCTGGAGGGGCTAGTAAATTACACTAACATAGATTATCATGCAGTTCTACATAAGAGGGGGGGAAGAGAACCAAGCTGGTGCAGACAGGGGTTTAAGTGAAAAGTGGAGGTGTAGGTACTAAGTTGGGAGGGAGTAGAGAAACGAGCTGGTACAGGCAGGGGTTAGAGTAGATAATATGGGTGTAGGCGGAAAGTATGATCTAGGGGCAGATAGATTATGGGGCTTAAAGTCAAGTTCAGACAGGTAAGCGAGTAAGTCAGCAAAAACCTATCAGAAAGCAGCTAACTACTGGGTACCTTAGTTGAGAAGGAATACGTCTAGGGAGATAGGTAATAGTGGTCGTGAAGGTAAGTGGTAGCAGAGAGCAGTGCTAGCAGAAAGTAGCAGGTATAGTTTAGAGATAAGGCAGGAAGACAGTTCTCAATCCTGGGACCGAACTTTAAATTCTTTGGAGATCAGGGAAGGATGGATGATTTAGGTGCTATCCTAGTTTAGAATGCCATCTAGTGGTCAGACAGATGTTTCAAGGTTTGCAAAGGCTCCTATGGATAGTTGCAGGAGACAGCACAGGAGTGATAAAACATCTAAATGCTAAGGGATAGAGAGGGGAGTATGGCTGCTGGCTATCCTGGCTAAGGTAGCATATAATACATACACCAGATATTTAGCAAGTGTTTAAATATTACCACTTTATTGGATAACACATACTTTCTTGCCTCCTAGTGAACAGGGTTCATTAAGCAGGACAGCAAGTCTTTATGCTATAGAGGAGATGAATGGATTTGGTTTGCAGTGAGTCCTTTCACCAGGTAGGTATGTTCATAAGGTATTAGTGTAGGATAGAAGTTTCAAACTTTCTTGCCTCCTAGTGAACAGGGTTCATTTAGCAGGACAGCAAGTCTTTATGCTATAGAGGAATTGAACGGATTTGGTTTGCAGGGAGTCCTTTCACCAGGTAGGTATGTTCATAAGGTATTTATTTATTTATTTATTTTATTTTATTTTACATTTGTTAACCGGGAGAGTCCGACTGGATACATGTCCATTTTCAGCGGAGGCCCGGGGAGAAAAGCTCCAGGTACATAACAGACATATGATCATTGTTAATGCAAAAAAGGAAGATAGTTGAGTTCTAAATACAATATAAAGATACATCACATCTTGGGAAAAAAATAACAGCAGCATATAAAAAAAACATAGGTCAGTTACAAAGGCGAGCCTTGTTAAAAAGCGTTAAGGATAGTGAGGTAAGAGAAGGGTAAATGATAGTGGTTAATCAGGTTTGGAACAGGGACATTGCCAGAGAGTATTGAGATGGGGTTTAAGCTTTTTTTGAATTGTAGGAGTGAAGGTTCTGAGGTGAGCATGGTCAGTAGGAAGTTCCACATTTTACCTACAAAGTTTGAGAATAGAGAATCCCCAGCAGAATTATTGGCTTTGGTAGTTTGAGCTAAGATCTTATTGGAGGAGCGTAAAGATTGCAGGTTAATATAGGGGTGAATGATGTTTTTCAGAGCTGGTGTTTTCTCTGGGTGATACAGTATCTGGTGAGCCGTTTTGAGTTGGTTGAAATGGAGTTGGCTGGAAAACTCTAACCACCCTAGTTGCTTCAAGTTAGTGCAGTGGTGCGTTCTAAAGGTGGAATTTGTGGCAAATCTAGCTATGTGATTGTAACAAGAAGCAAGTTTGTTAAGGATTGTCTTGTTTAGGTTTGTAAAGAGGGGGGAGGCATAGAAAAGAGTTGATAGTAGGTGTGTGCTGGCAATTGTAATTTTAGCGTGAGGAGTGAGAAAGTGTTTTACTTTATAGAGAGAGCCAAGCTTTTTATTGACGGTTTTGATGGTTAGATTGAAATGGGTGTCAAATTTAAGGGAGTTATCAATGGTAACACCTAATAGCTTTGTGTGAGCTTCTGGTGATATAGTGATTCCATTGGAGGATGTAATAGAGAAGGTGGGGGAAGAGTCTTGTTAGTGGGTGAGAAAGTAAGTAGTTTTGTTTTGTTGGGGTTGAGAACTAGTTGACGACTTGAGAACCATTTCTCTATTAGGTTGAGGGTGTCTTGGGTTGAAGCAGTGAGGTCTGCCAGGTTGGAGGCAGTGCTGATGATAGTCGAATCATCTGCATACTGAATGCATGTGGCATGGGGGGTAATTGTGGGCAGGTCATTAACAAAGATGGTGAAGAGAAGAGGGCCAAGAATAGATCCTTGGGGAACTCCAAGTGTAACAGGTAGGCATGTGGATAATTTGTCCTTCCATAGAACAGCCTGTTGCCTATTGGACAGGTAGGATTGGAACCATTTCAGCGTGGAATTGCTGAGTGATAGTTTTTTTAATGTATGGAGGAGTTGAATGTGGTTCACCATATCAAAGGCCTTGGAGAGGTCTAAGAAAAGAGCAGATGATAGTTTATTATTGTTTCTGAAGTTATTGATGGTATTAGAAAAGGATAGTAGGGCTGATGTGGTACTGTGATTTGGCCTGAAGCCATGTTGGGAGTTGGCTAGAATTTTATTTTTAGTGAGGTGTTCCATCAGTTGTTTGTGGACACACTTTTCCATAATTTTGGCCAGGGGTGAGAGTATAGCTATAGGTCTGTAGTTGGTTAGCTCTAGTGAGCTACCACCTTTATGGAGAGGAATAATGTGGGACATTTTCCATATGGAGGGGATGAAGGCTTCTGACAAGGTACGGTTTATGATTATGGAGACGGGATAGGAAATGGCCTCAGCTGCTTTTTGCAGAAACTCAGCTGGGAGAAGGTCAGCTGCTAGCTTAGTGGGTTTTAGTTTTTTAAGAAGAGATGTTATAGAGGATATGGGTACTGGATCGAAGGTAAATAGATGATCTGATGTAGTTGTAGTATTCTGTTGGCATGGGTAGTGGAGTGGGCTGGTTGGTTGTTTGAATTGTGTGGCCAGGGATTGTATAGTTTCTGTGAAGAAACTATTGAATGTGTTAGCAATGTTTACAGGGCACTGTTGTTTGCAAGTTGTTGGAGTGGGGGTGGTTGCCTGGCCTGGGTGCAGGAGCTTGTTTAAGCCTGCCCAGAATTTTGTGGATTATTAAGGTGTTTGTGTTGGAGGTGGAGGAAGAAGTTTTTTATCATTTAAGATCATTCTTTTAGTTTCATTTCTAAGTTGCCGGAAGGTTTGGTGGGAGTGTGGGTCTTTAGAGGTACGCCATGTGACCCACATCTTGTTTCTAGATAGGATTTTGGATTTTGTTTCCTTGAGAGCCATGGTGCGGTTTTGGTTTTAGTTCTAATGGACCGTATTGGAGCATGGGAATCTAGACTCTTGAGGAAGGTGGTGTTGAAGTAGATAACTGCCTCTTCAAGAGGAAGAGACTTGAGTATTGTCCAGTAGTGGGCTTTAAGTTCAGTTTGAAAAATGGAGGCGTTGAATTTATTATTGTTCCTGATTTTTTTTTATGGTTGTAAGAAGGGGGTGATTTTCTTGAATTTGATAACATAGGTGAGTAAGTGATCACTCATGTCCTCTGGGTGAGTACCTGCTGAGTACTGGTCAGGATCTTTATTAGTACGGATCCAGTCCAGGATGCTGTCTTTGTTTTGGGGTTTACCTAGTCTGGTAGGAGTGGATATGAGCTGAGAAAAGCCATGTAGATTTATGCTGCTAGATGGGGAGCTAGATGAGAAGGAATTCCAATCGATGTTGAAGTCACCTAACACTATGGATTCCTGGGGGTGAGTTTGTATTGTTGGGTATTAGTGTAGGATAGAAGTTTCAAACTTTCTTGCCTCCTAGTGAACAGGGTTCATTAAGCAGGACAGCAAGTCTTTATGCTATAGAGGACTTGAATGTATTTGGTTTGCAGGGAGTCCTTTCACCAGGTAGGTATGTTCATAAGGTATTAGTGTAGGATAGAAGTTTCAAACAGAGTTTAAGACGCTGGGGGCAGGTACGCACAGCAGCCAGGGGATCAGATCCTAATAGTAAAGAAATATCTCCTAGCTTTAACATTATCTGGCAAGCTTTGTTCCTTAACTCAAGCATGCCTTCTAAGTATAGACCCAGTGACAGCAGCCCTGCAAGATGCTTGTAAAGTGTCAAAACCACATTGCAAAGTATGTTTACCAACTTGTTCTGCCGAATGCATTAAATCTTGCAAGTCTTTGTGTTCAGCACAGTCAGGAATCAGCATCATTTTCTGTTTAAGTAGTCCCATAATATGCTGCTGATACCTTAACATATGAAACTGGCAATTTAAAGCCGTAATGGCCAAATTAGCAGAAGTGTATACCTTCTTACCCCATCTGTCTAAGGCTCTAGAATCTCTATCAGAAGGGGTAAGATTTTTGGCAGCAGTAGCCTTAATGCCTTTTGGTCCTTGGGAAATGGTCTCTGGATCAGCAGTAGAATTCTTGAAGAGGAACTTGTGAGAGTCAGGTACTCTGTAGTACCTGTCAGGTTTTCTGGGAGCTGGAGGTAAAGTGTCTGGGGTAAGGCTAGATTCCAAGAAAGCATCATCTACAATGTCCAGAACAGGAGGGATAGCTAAAGGCCTGTGTTGAGGCAGGAGTAAGAATTCCCTAAGTCTCTTTTTGGACTCAGAATAGTCTTGGCTTTCCCAGTGGAAATGCTCCCTAAGGGTATGCAAGGTTTCACCAAAAGAAAAATCTTCTGGAGGGGAAGCAGAGGGGAATGGAATCCTCTGCATCAGAATCCTCATAAGCAGATAAGGGCAAATCCTGGTAAATCAGAAGGAGCAGAGATATCAGATTCCTAATCAGAAGAATCAGAAAGAAAATCAGCTCTAGGTCTCTTAGAGGGGGAAAGCTGGCTTCCCCTAATTAAGGTAATAAGGTCTTCAGCCATTCTAAGCATTTGTTTTTGAGGCATAAGGGCCTGAGTCTGCGATTTGATCGTCGGTTTTCTAGGCATAGTGCGAGTTTTTGGCCTGAGAAATTCGGTACTTCTGGATGGAAACAATGTCGTTGGTTTAATAAGAATGTCTGTAGGCCTGAATACACTCTCAGAAGCCGGTGCCTGCACTGCGGCTCTGGACCCATCCAAGGTAGAGACATCCGCAGGTTCCATCGTCGAAGAAGCATCTCGCGGGCATACCGGACTTCGAATGGGTCTCAGCAGAAGCCTGCGAATCTATGTTACCGGGTATCAGGGGCTGCGAAAGCACCTCACTGAGCACCGGCAGACTGGCGGCTAGCTTAACGGAAGCATTGTTTGGCAGTTTTGGACCTATGCGGTCTGTCTCTGTCTTTATCCTTACATTTTTTCGGAAGATTGGTAGTCGGACGGCTTAACGAACCCATTTTAGAGTGCGGAGATCGAGAACAAAAGTACTTTGCTACAAAAATAGCCCGATGACGAATAGTACAGGCGTTGAACAAGACACAAAACCAACAGCAATGGATGTTGTGGTCTGGGCCTAAATAGGGGATGCAGTAAGAATGAAAATCTCTATGAGGTATTTGCTTTCCACAGGCAAGGCAATTGTTAACTTTTACTGACATCGGTTAAAGCAAGAAAAAAGGATCCCCAATGGAGTATTTATCTTTTTTGAAGACTTCGGGTCTGAAACTCGAAAACAAAAATTTCAGGAGATGGCTGACCGGCACTTGCGAACTGCTTCTGCTTTGGGCACCGCACGGCAAGAAAAACTGATGTAATGGCATCGGCTGCATGTTTTACATCCCTGACGACCTGACGTCATGGAAGAAGCAACATCATCCAACGCAGAAATACGAAGACTCTGGTATTCAGGCCGGCTGAGGGCTACCTGCAGGCAGATAACCCAAATGTGATGACTGCAACAGTGAAACAAGAAGAACATCTGCATGTGAATGCAGTCAGGTAAGGCCATGGCTATAGTGCATCAAAAAGAAATCCCCCCCCTGTCAGAGGAAATGCTAGAACAAGGGAAAAATTAGATGAGTCAAACCCCCCCCCCCCTGCTGAGAGCTGCCAATCACAGGAATTAAGAGCTCAAATTACACTCAGGACTTTGACAGCTAAGGAAGCTAAGTGTCACGGGGGAGGAGAGAAGTAGATGGACTGGAATTCACATGCTCACGAATTAGTGCCATTTAAGCATAATTAAGAAAGCTGCAGTAAAAAGCACTTAGAAAGTCTGTTCTGTGACATATGCACTGCTTCTGTTTTAAGTAGTCATTCAGCAGCAGGGAATGTTACTTACAAAGTACTGACTCAAAGAGAGCAGTGTATCCATGTGACATCTATGGAATGACAGGAGCTTTGGGCAAAAGTAGGCCTGCATGATGTAACATTTTACAGTCAAACACTGCATTCTGAGATACTGAGTGGCAAAATAATTTATCAAAACCACATCAAGATGCTAGACCACATGTTGTCAGACTTTGGAATTATGTACAAAAATATTTAAAATGCTGTAAATAGTCCCAGAGTGATGTTAAAATGTAGAAAACATCAAGCCATGACAAAATAAACATGTTTTTTGATTCTGTGGATGTGGTACTCCTTTAAATGAAGTGGAACTTAAGCAACTGAGCTACACTTTACCTCCTGCAATACATCCCTTTAAATGGCAAACTTTAATGCTTTCCTGGGGTAAGATCAGAATTTATTTATAATCATTGCTCCACTCCAGTTAACAAATTAAAAAAAAATAAATTCATATACAGTAAACAGCCATCTCTTTCTTCCTCTCTAACATATGTGCATGCTGTATAGACAGATACAATACATTTGTTTTGCTTGTAACACGCAAATTAGTCACTGGAACCAACTTTGCAGTTTGAAACTCATGTTTATTTACAATAAATAAAGATCAGGGGACAAGAAAATGTAGTTCATACCAAACAGTTCAGTCAGCAGTCAAAATAATATTCTCAGATTCCTGTACTGCCTCCTTTTTAAAAATTAAGACAAAATCAGTATTTCTTTACATTCCTTGGTTTGGTCACAGTAGCTAGCAAACAGTATTAGAGACTTCACAACAGCAAAGCATCTGTCTTTACAGTTCCTCCAACACGGATAAATGAAACTATCTTTTCCTTCCACAAAGGCAAGGATAAATGCTCCCTTCCCTCACAGGAATAGCATTCATATTATTTTTAGTATATGTAATTCCTCCTACGACCCTCTTCAGACCCAGATGTCACCAGTCTTGCGCTAAATCAGACCAGTGGGAACAACTGTCACTCAGTAACACTAACCTCTTTGCTCATTTCTTGGTTAGTAGCTTTAAAGAGACCATCTACCTCTCTCTCTATGGTGTGTGTGTATATACATATATAAACATGCGCACACACACACACACACACACACACACACACACACACACACACACACACATACACATAAATATATATATGCACAAGCACACATTTACGTGTATTCATACATAAAAATATATAGATCTTGGATTTGTGCTCATAGACCATTTAGAAGAATTATACTTCTCTAGCAACACAGCAGAATTTGAAATTTGGTTCCCCTGCATAGGACTTCACCTCTTGTACACCTTTTACTAATAACCCTAAGATCACTGCACTTCAGCCAATGGCAAATTTCACTTGCTTCTGCCAAAGTGCATTTTGACCAAATGTGCATTATCACAGAGTTGTCTGTAACACTAAGTACTATTCAAAGTCACAAGAAATTTTAACAGTGTTCAGATCTGGCAAGTAATAATATTCACATTAATGCATGTAATTAGTGCTTCTACCTACATAAGTATGTATGTGAACCTGATGGCTGAAATGCAGTTGTAAGATGCTAAACTGCCTGTTGTTTGTATAGACACATACATAGTATAATTTTACATTTTTGTAACATTCTTTTAAAGAGATCATTGCTTATACATACCATACTCTTCTCGATAACTTCAAGACGGTAGTAATAGCTCCCTCTTTGAGCATCCAAGTTAGTTACAATAGAACTGATTCCACAAATGATAATGCCAGTAAGAGCAAGCAAACTGATAAACATTAGCAGCACGCAGAAAAGGGCTTCCAAACTGTTCTCTGCATGGATATCACCATACCTGGTAAAATTAAAGATATTCTTAAAAATAAAGTTTAATTAGAGACACTTTCAGTAGTTAAGCTTAACCTGGTTCACAAAATCTGCTTAATATGTCTGTTATATTTGTATTTAAGCAACTCAAAGGTGTTACTTAACACATCAGCCCACTAGTTCTTGGTACCATCCATCCCAAAACTTGCCCTCTCAGTGCTGAATTAAATGTCAACTACAGCTAATCTGTTAATACAGCTGGTTCTGATTCTTTTCTTCTCTGTTCCATGTTGCCCTCTCTTCTCTTCCTTCCCTTTCCCTACTGTCAATTCTCTCTCTAATTATTTTTTCACACCTCATGTAGTCAACAATGTGTGTTAGTCTAATTAGTCTTTTTGCTTTGTGATACTACTTCCATTAATAAATCTGCAATGCACCTCTGATGCTGACTTTTGTATAGTTCTCTGCATTATTTCTGATATTACTTGCATGCATTTTTTTACTTCTGTTTGTTTTCCTGTACAATCAAATACTATCTGTGATATGACTTCTGATGTAATTTCATTCTGTTGTAGCTATGCTACACCTGAAATATAACTCAGGGATATAGCCTGGTGATTTGGAACTGAAAACCAGTTTTTAAATATAAAACACCTTCCTAACCTAATACAGTATATGCTTTTGGAGAGTATAAACATTCCTTGTTATTCCTGGAAGAAAATAAACTTCTGCAAACTACAAGCTTAAGCAAAGTTAGCCAACCAGTCATTCTGAAAAAAGGCAGTTAAACAATGTATAACCACGAACCAATGGCAGATATGACAGATTTTTAATTTAAATTCTAACATCTGACTGCACAAAAAAAATGTACAGAATGAACATTATTACCATCCATGGCACTGTCTCTGTAGTCTAGTCCCAATGATACTGACACATATTTTATTCTCACGGTATACTGGTAGAAGTTTACTGAATCTTTACTACTACTACTCAAAAGTTTACAGCATCTTTCCTACTTAAAACTTGCAGGAAAATAGTGAGTTGTGGTCACATATAAGAGACACTTCCTACCATCTTAAATGTTCAGCAGTGCCCAAAGACAATTTTCTCCTAGACATCTGTTAGTGAAACCTCCCAAGCTTCCCTGCTACATTCTGGGAAACTCAGCTGCACACTGAGAAGCACTGCCATAGTTTTCACCCCTAGCCTTCAACAGAGTTAATTTTTTGTAAATCCTTGAGCAAAATCTGGTCAAATTAGCCCACTCCTCAATAGCAGTTACAGTAAAAACCTGCCATAATGGATGGTCAATTTCCAACCATTTCTCTGGCCAGCCTGATTGACACGGGCATCCTGAGGCAATGTAGTAATTGCCTCATGTATACTGACAACCACTTACTCCTAAAACAAGCAAATACAATATGTGAGAGATGTTAATTACAATACGAATTTGGAATCAATTCTCTCACATAACAACAAACCAGACATCAAACAGGTCGTCAGAATGCACACAACAACTCTCACACAAAACAAGATCACAACACATAGGGGTGGGAGGTTGACATAATGGTTAAGGTGTTTACCTTACAGACACACAGTACAGGGTTTGATTCTCACATGGGGTAACTGGCTAGGCTTAAAATGGTCCACAAAGGCAGGTAACCTAGTACCAATCTATGACTCTATGACTCTATAAACCTAACAACAAAAACCTACCAAAAAATCAGAGACCTCCTAAGCGGAAGCCACTTGCACGCACTGCAAAGCAAACAGAATCCACTACACATAACACATGCACCAGTGTCTCAGCAAATAAGCTTGTAAGGCAAAACACCTCAAAACCAATTGTCCAGGTCATAGGTGACTCTATAGTGAGACACACAGATGTCCCTCTCACCAGGTTGGACAAGGAGAAGGTCACAGTCAGCTGCCTGTCAGGTGCCAGGATCTGTCAAATCATGACAACAACAATTACTGCTATAACTCTGTCAGTACATGTCGGGGTGAATGACTTGAGACGTACCTTTTTGGGCTATATGAAGCGAGACATGACTGAACTCTCAGATTATGTGTCCCAGGCAGGTATGTCCCTAGCCCTACAGCATTCTACTTTCACCCAGGATGATGCCATAATACAGACAAAAAATGATTGACTTCAACAATTGGCTTAGCTTTTGATATCAATCCAGGGGGATCCAGTATCCATCAACCTGGGAAGACATGGTTGACCACGCTGCTTTGCCACAGACGATCTTCACTTGTCTCATCTGTGCTTTCAGATACTGGCAAAGGTACTTGCCTACCCAACAAAATTTCCAACGTGAAAACATCCACTCGAGACAAACTCAAGGTTATGCTGCTTAATGCTAGGAGCCTAAACAGGAAACTGCACTCATTGGAAGCACTCCTCACCATGGAAGATGCTAAAGTCTGTGCAGTCACTGAGACATGGTTCAAGGCCACAGACAGCACCCTGGCTGTGCAAGGCTACAATGCCTTCCACACGTTCACATCCCAAAATGAGTGTGAAAGAACCAAAGGTGGAGGTGTATCCATCTTCATTACTGCCAAATACACCTTGAGTCTGGTTAAATAGTATGACTTTCTAGAGCTACTCCAGGTCCAACTAACTATAGGTAAAGCACTCTACCACATCACTGCTAGCTACAGGTCCCCCACCATGAACCAAGAGAAGCACACTACTTACCTGGACTTATTAGAGTCACTCAATATACAGCCAAACACTTTGGTTGTGGATGATTTCAACTACCCTTCCATCCACTGGGTGATATACACAAGCAAAAAAATGCTCTGCCTGAGGTTCCTGGACTTTGTCAATACAAATGCCGCAAGGGCTCAAATGTCCTAGACTTAGTACTCACCAACATGGGGGGAGTCGCTGCATTAACCCCTGTGTGTTGCCAACCCAGGTAAGGTCAGACCATAAATCTGTCTTGTTTGAAGTAACTATCACACCTGATACCCCCACAGGAGCAAAAAAAATTAAAATTTCTCCAAAGCAAACTACAGCCTACTAGGCAATAATATAAAAAGTTTCAAACCCCTGCTAATACAGCCAACAATGACTCCTACACAGAGGAGTACACAAATTCCCTGTACAGCCACCTAAACAACTATACAGATTCAGCTGTACCTGACCTGATCCAAACCAGGTCCTCACGAAAAAAAGAAAAGCCACCCTGATGGACCTCAAGTATAAATAGGTTATATAACAAAAGGAAGAAATTGATGTCTAAGAACAAGAGGGAAGCTAGTCAGGAGAAGAATACTCTCCATTGCTTGAACAAGCAAATCAGGTAGCTTGTAAAGCCCTGTAAAGCTAGTTATAAAGCTAGTTATAAAGCTAAATTAGCATACCTAGGCAAGAATAATCATAAGGCATTCTTTAGCTACATCCAAAATGTAAAAGGGAATGTCCAACTATGTGCCGAACTTATAGTGGACGGTACCTCTCATACTGAACCTGAGGAATTGACCAACCTCCTAGCTGACAGACTTGGTGCAAACTTCACCACCCCATGGCCCCACCAGCCATACCCCAAAGCATATCTGACACTAGTCCTCTGCCTAGTATCTCCAAAGAGCAAGTCATATCCACCCTCTCCAAGGCCAAAAACACAGCCTCTGTGGTACCATATAACATCCCAGGCTGCTTACTAAACAATCTAAAACAAGACCTCCCTAGCTGAACCACTTGGCATTCTCTTTAACCTCAGTCCAAGCACTGGCTTTATTCCAGCAGAGTGAAGAACAGCAACAGTAATTCCCTTGCACAAAGTGGGTCCATCAAATGACCCTGGGAACTATAGACCCATAAGCCTAACCAGCCTTACCTGCAAAGCCATAAAAAAAAAAAAAAAAAAAAAGAGAAAAAAAGAGAATTACTCTTCTTTCAATCAGGCTTGTATCGTTGAATACGGACCCTTTTCCCACTTAATAAAAAACATATTAACAAACAACTAGCAAATTTTCCTTATGGATGAAGACATACGGAAATTTTGGGTTCTAAGCCAAGTTTCGTTTTCAAAATGGGTAGAAACTTGAAACATATATTAGAAAATGGCTGCAAACCATCTACTGTGAAAGACAAACACACTACTAAATGTGGGGCTTGCAGTCAATGCAAAGCCATATATGAGGAGAGTAGTTTCACATTGGAAAATGTCAACAAAACTACTATTAGACCCACCTATGGAAACTGCAAAACCAGTATGTTGGTCTATATTGCTAAATGCACCATCTGTCCTGCCTATTATATAGGCAGGACAGAAAGACAATTTAGAAAAAGGATTTACTCACACACATATAGTATTAAAACTAAGGACTTAAAAAATGCCTTATACAAACATATTAGTATAGCAGGCAATGAACATTCTTTCAAGTTTGCCATATTAGAGACTGTTAAGGTAAATCCTAGAGGTGGAAATATAAAAAATACATTAGCTTATAAGGAATATTGGTGGCAGTTACTTACTGATGCGATGACTCTGCCAGGAATAAATGATTATATTACTGTGAAACCTTTACTGATGTTAAAAAGATGAATGGATGCATTTTTTATTTTTTATACACACAAGTTACATGTATTTCATGTTTTGTACAATATACATTTTTATTACAATGGTATATGATTGGTTTGATTCGTTAAAGCGCATCAATTTTTATTTACTAGCTATGAATAGCTAACTGTGGAGTGTTTACACAGTTTTCTATACAGTTTCATGTTTAAACTGATATGTTTATGACAAGTATTTCATGTATTGTATGCAGACACTAGTTAATTAATTTTATTAGATTTTATAGGATGGTTAAGAAAACCTTTTTTAAAAAATTTTTAAAAAAAACTTCTTCCTTTCACTATTATGGACAATAGAATTAGCACTGTTGCTTTAAGGTAACGCCTGGTTGGCGCCAAATTTAAAGTATTTAAATGTAGTTAATACTTTAATCTGGTTGTTCTGAAGAAGCTCGTGTATACGAGTGAAAGCGCTTAACGTTCATGTGAATTAAAGATTTTATTACAGTTTCGTGAGTGGCGATTCATTGTGGTAGCAGATTTACATGACCACAATTGGGATACTTATTTTTCGAAGCTTTGAAGTGCCATCAGCTTTTTTGGTTCCAGACTCATACGAGTGTTAGCTAGCGTTTTGTTTGTGACTTTGTCTTTTCAGTGGAACTCAACGCTGGTTTCAGTTGTCGGCAAAGCCATAAAAAGAATCATCATGGACCTTATCGACAAAGACATAGGTGACCTTCAAATTCTTGATCCAACCTAGTTTGGCTTCGTTAAGGGTAGATCATGCTTACTGAACTTGGTGGACTCCTTTGAGAATGTCACCAAAGCCCTGAATGAAGGCAAAACATGACATACTACCTATCTTGACTCAGCCAAGGCTTTTGACACAATCTCCTACTCAGGTATCATCGAGAAACTCTCCCAGATGGGGATTAACCCATACATCACTAAATGGGTAGCCAACTGGTTCACAGACAGAATGCATACTGTCAAAGTTGTGGAGTCCACCTCTACCTGTAGATCAGTTACCACTGGCATACCACAAGGATCTGTGCTGGGCCCTCTACTGTTTGGAATATATTTCTCGGATGTCCAGGTGAAAGTAGATGGCCTGTGGCTTACTAAGTTTGCTGATGATTGCAAACTGGGTGCAATCATTGAGTCCCCAAGCAATGTTAAAAAGGGGCTAACACAGACAAATGATTGGTGCCAAAGCCATGGACTAAAACTTAACACAAAAACATACATTATTATTCCCTTTGGCAAAGAAGTCGTCCTGCAAATTGCAATAATGACCGCACCCCCAGTGGTGCGAGATTTGAGAACACAGGTTGATAGCAATTGAGAAGTTATGTACCTACCATAACGTTCCATGTTAGTTGTCTTCTCTCGCCTTCTTTCTTGCTTGATGGGTTCGGAGCCGATCCTCAGCTCCGACTCGGCACTTGCTAAGCTCGAGAGTCACTTTTACCAGCTCGAGGCAGCCCCATATCCCATGATGCAAGGCGGTAAGTACCCAGATCTCGTTTGTACCTATAGGGAAAAACACCTAGCACAAAAAACTTTCCACTGAGGAAAGAATCAATTAGCCTAAAGGAAGGGCTGTAATGGGAACCAGGTAACTAACTGGTGCCTATAGAAGCAATCTTCCAAACAAGGGAGATCAAGGTCTGTCCAGGCAAGGGGGTAGGAGGGAGGGTCGCAAGAAAGAAGGCGAGAGAAGACAACTAACATGGAACGTTATAGTAGGTACATAACTTCTCAATGTTAAGTTGTCAATCTCGCCTTCATTCTTGCTTGATGGGACTGCGTCCCTAGCACCTCTATCCTGGGTGGCTCAATGGAACAGACTCTTGAGAACCGTAGAACCAAAGCTGGCTCTATCCCTGGAGGCCAAATCCAATTTGTAATGAGAAACAAAGGTATGAGGAGTGACCCAAGTGGCTGCTGCACAAATAGTGTCTAAAGGGAGTCTAGCCTGAAAGGCTGTGGAAGTGGCTAAACTTCTGGTGGAATGCGCTTTTGGTTTTGAGCACTGCTGTTTGCCCCTGAGTTGATAGATTTCGGAGATGGTGGAAGAAAGCCATCTAGATAAGGTCACTTTGGAAACAGGAAGGCCTTTCTTATTTACAGCATAAGAAAGAAAGAGCTGATTGGATTTCCTGAATTGTTTTGTTCTGTCCAAATAATATCTGAGTTGGCGGTGAACATCAAGATAATGTAATTTTTGTTCCGATCTGTTGGAGTAATTAGGGAAAAATACAGGGAGATCAATAGATTGGTTCAAATTAGTTTTCGAAGCCACCTTAGGCAAAAAGGATGGATTAGTTCTCAAGGATACCCTGTCCTTGTGGAATACCAAATAAGGGGGATGAACAGAAAGAGCATGAAGTTCTGACACTCTCCTGGCCGAGGTAATAGCAACAAGGAAGAGTGTTTTCCATGAAAGAAACTTCAGTGAACATGAAACAGCTGGCTCGAAGGGAGGAAGAATTAAGGATGTCAGCACTAGATTTAGGTCCCATTGAGGAGGAGGACTCCTAACAGGAGGTTTAAGGAGAAAAATCCCTTTTAGCAAAGCTCTACAAAGCCTGTGGGACATAATGTTGTGATCTGCAAACCCGACATGAAAGTTCGAGATAGCAGCCAACTGAGCTTTGACCGTGGAAGATGAAGAGCCCGAGTGAAAGATTTCTGCTAAAAAATCCAAAACTGCATGAACAGGGGCAGTAAAGGGATCTATATTCTTTGATTTTGCCCAAAAGGAAAAACGCTTCCACTTGCTGGTATAAATCCTTCTAGTAGAGGATTTAAGGGAAGTGACTATGATATCCCTAACTGGGGTAGAGATCATAGGAAGCCTGGCTAAGGAAGGAAGTGGAGCAACCAAGCTGTGAGGTTGAGAGAAGGAATGGACCGATGCAAGTGACCCGATTGGTGGATCAGAAGGTCTGGCACTGGGTCCAGATGCCACGGCTGCACCAATAGGTGACGATGGAGGAACGGAAACCAAATTTGTCGAGGCCAATAGGGGGCAATGAGAATCATTTTGGCTCTCAAAACCGTGGCTTTCTGGAGTACTTGTGGAATCAAAGGAAAGGCATAAAGAAGTCCCTGGGGCCAATCCTGGGTAAGAGCGTCTCTGGGGGGATGGCCTGACGGTGGGAAGAGAGAGAAGAAGTCTGGGCATTTGCTGTTTTGGGGAGTAGCAAAAAGATCGCAACATGGGCGGCCCCATTCTAGAAAAATCTCCTCCACTATAGATTGTTTGAGAGACCACTCGTGAGGCATGAGAATAACTCTGCTCAATCTGTCCGCTAAAATGTTGGTTTTCCCAGGGATATGCATTGCTACCAGAAACCGATGAGAGGAGATCGCCCATTGCCAAAGTCTGAGAGCTTCTCGACACAATGGGTAGGACTTGGTTCCGCCCTGTTTGTTGATATACCATACTACAGACATGTTGTCCGTGTGAACTGCAATTGTTCCCAAAGGAAGAAAGTCGTTGAGGGCTTGCAACGTTAAAAGCACTGCTCTCATCTCTAGGACATTTATGTGCAGGTGGTATTCGAACGGTTGCCACGTCCCATGAACCATCCTGCCCTGATAATGACCCCCCCCCCCACCCGATCAGGGAGGCGTCCATAGTGACTGTGGCTACCGGGGCCGGGGATACAAAGGGTCTGCCCTGATGAATCTGGGGAGAAGAAATCCACCAAGATAGGTGGTTTTTGCAAGCTTGTGTCATCAGGATCTGGTGACGCATGGGAAGTTGTTGGTAAGACCACTGGGTGAACAACATCCATTGAAGAAGACGCATGTAGAAGCGGGCCAAGTGAAGAAGAGTAATGGCCGCTGCCATGAGGCCCAACACTTTCAGGACCAGTCTGGCTTGCACCTTTTTGCTGGCAAGAATGATCCGCACATGACTTTGGATATCTGAGATTCTTTGGTCTGTGAGGGTTGCTGACATCCAAACAGTGTCTAAATTTGCGCCTATGAAAGTAATAGACTGGCAGGGCGACAAGGAGGATTTTTCGTAGTTGATCGAAATTCCTAACTGAGTGCAGAGATTTAGGGTGTAATCCCTGGCTTGAAGAAGTTGATGCCTGGTGGTGGCTGAAAGGAGCCAGTCGTCGAGATACGGAAACACCTGGAATCCTAGACGTCTCAGGTGAGCCGTGACCACTGCCATACATTTGGTGAACACTCTGGGGGCTGTAGTGAGACCAAAGGGCAGGGCTCTGAACTGAAAATGACTGGACCCCAGCTGAAAGCGGAAAAACCTTCTGGAGCGTCTGTGAATTTTTGTATGATAGTACGCATCCTGAAGGTCTATTGAGCACATCCAGTTGTCTTTGCCCAGGAAGGGCAAAATTGATTGAAGTGTGACCATTCGAAATCTCGTCTTTTTCACAGACTTGTTGAGTCTGCTGAGGTCCAATATTGGTCTCCAATCTCCCGTCTTTTTGGGGACCAAAAAGAACCTTGAGTAGATTCCGGGCTCTGAATGGTCTGTTGTAACTGGCTGAATGGCCCTTTTGTGTAGAAGCTTTGATACTTCTAACTTTGCGATTTCCCTTAGACCGGGTGACACATCTGGAAGGGAATTTTTGTGAGTAAAGGGACTTTCCTCGAAAGGAATTCTGTAACCCTCGGATATGATCGACTGTACCCATCTGTCTTGTGATAGGGAATGCCAGGCTTGTGGGTACAGCGATAATCTTCCCCCGACTGCCTCCAAGGATGGACAGTCGGGCAACACCTCAGGGATGCTGGAAGGGCTTGTCAGAGAGAGGCTCTCTGCTTCCCTGGTTTTCTGGACCCCCCCCCCCGCCTCTAGGGCGGCGTCTATTATTATTACCCCCTCTGCCTCTAGGGGTAAACTGACCACGTGTATCCGGCGTGACTCCTTGGGATTTGCGGAACCACATCTTTCCACCCTTCTGTCCCTTGGGGTAAGGTCTAGAAGGGGTGGAAAAACGGACCCCTAAGGCAGAAAGAGTCTTGCTGTCCTGCTCACACCTGGTCAATGTATCCTTCACTTGAGGACCAAACAAAGTTGACCCATCAAAGGGAGAGTTTGTGAAGGACGCCTTGAAGGGATCTGCATGCAAAATTACAGAGCCGCATCCAGGATTGACGTCTCAGAGCCACTCCTGTACCTGCGGCTCTACTCGCTCCATCTGCTGCATACGAAATCAGCCGCATGGAGGAGTTGGTTATGGAATTAAGGATTCCTAGCTGAGAAGCAATCTTGTCTTGTGCCCCAGAGCTGCAGGATCCTGTACTACTTCACCTAGTTCTTTAAGGATGTCCCTTTGGAGTCTGGTGAAGTGACACAAATAATTCAGCGAACGCATGGCAAAGGTCGCTGAAAAGAACATCCGCTTACCATACCTGTCCATGGTCCTAGAATCCTTGTTAGGAGGATGGACCGGTACGGAAGGATCTGCAAGTTCCTTTTTAGTGGCGGCCGCCACCACCATGGCATCAACAGGGACACCTTTAGTAAGGAATTGCTGTTCAAAAGGGGCTGTAATAAATTTAGAAGGCCTCCTGGGAACTGGCTCTATGGAATCAGGAGAAGCCCAAGCCTTTCGAGCAATTACCTGCATGAGGGGGTCAAAAGGCGGAGACACCCAAGAGGTGGAGGGTCGAGAACCAAACGCCTCTAGGTATACCGTCTCATCATCGGAGGGATTAATGGAGGGCCAGTTTCCCCTCTGTTTCAGGAGTTCTAGGATGTCTGAAAAGGAGACATCCTCAGAGGGGGATCTTGGGGATCCCTCTGACTCATCTAAGTCGGTATCCGAAGTAATAGACTCAGGGGAGTCCAGGTGCTTCCTCTTACAAGTCCTCTTGCACGGAGGATCTCCTGACGGTTCAGGAGAATCCTCGGAAGAGGGGGTTCCTCCCAGTGGGGAAACCTGAGGCGGTGGATCTCTCGGTCCGGGAGCAAGAGAGCGGGAAGAGATATCAACAGGCACCGTAGAGGGAGGAGCTAAAGGAATAGACTGCTGACTGAGCCCAGGGGCCAGCACACTCCTCATCACCTCGAAGGCTCCCCTTCCAGGGAGATCCGAGAGAACCCGTTTCGAAGAAACTGGGACTCCCGGACCCACCGAAAAAGAAGGCTCCGAAGCAGATGTCGGAGCCGAGCTCACCAAGGCCGAAGCTCCAAGGGGAAGAGCGGGGTCGGACAAGGGTCCGATGCCACTCACCCCCTCGGAGCATACCAGGGAAGCCCGGCCACCGAATTCCTCCAAGGAAGGTCTCGAGGAGGAGATAAGAGTAGATGCTGAAGGCGCAGAAGGGGGGAGTATCTGGCCCTCAGCCATAGCAGAAACTATTCCCATAGACTCCAGCTCCAAACTCTGGCGTAGAGTCGAAGGAGGAACTTGAAGAGGGTGTGGACTAATAGTCATCTGTTGAGATGGACTATGAAGCATTTGGGCTAGTGCCTGTGATTTTAATAATCTGCTTACCACCCTCTCTAAATCATGGTCTGACAACCTGGAAGACCTAGATGATCGGCTCCGATGGCTCCGCTCCGAAAGAAGAGGTGAGGCCGGAGCCGACAGTATCGGTTCCAAAGAGGGAGACCTGGACCTCTTCCTCGAAGGAACCATCGGAGCCGATGAAACCATGGATCCAGTCGGAGCCGATAACTTTTCGGCTCCGAGTGTAGGTATAGATGTATCGGCTCCGGATGGAGCCGATACAGGCAAAGAAATCATGGTGTCGGAGCCGATCGGCGCCGACACCGAAGCCCGAGTTACATGGATGTCGGAGCCAGTCGGAGCCAACACCAAAGTGACCTTACAGTATCGGCACCAATAGCCATCGGTGCCGATGATTTCTCCAAGCTAAGATCAGCTCCAGCCGGAGCCGATCTCGACTCCGAAGGAGTCGGAGCCAAGGCCGAAGGCTTAGGTACAGAAGCTTGGGCCTTGGTAGTCTTAGAGGGCTTACCCGGAGCCGATTTTGCCGGGGAGCCCTCCGGTTTAAGAAGTCCTCTTAAAATAAGTTTGTTTCTCCTTTCCTGCAGGAGTCTCTGGCTAAAAGAGTGACAAATTGCACAGGAGTCCTGCAGGTGGAGAGGTCCCAGGCAGTATATACAAGAAGTGTGACCGTCTGTCAGAGACATCTTCTAACAGCACAAGTCACACTTCTTGAAGCCTGAGACCCTCTGTTCTTTAGACATAGTGCTTTCCAAACAAACACTACACACACAGTCCCGAACCAGACAAACTAAAGTTAAAGTACTGAGAAGTAAAAACTCTCACACACACCCTGACGGGGGGGGGGGATGGGAGGGAATTAAGGCCTGACTAAAAAAGTAAAGAAGGAAAAATAAAGTTAGTCAGAAAAAGCCTCACAATTATCTATAAAAGATAGAATTTTAAGAAAATAGAAAATTTTTCTGATTGGGGACTAAAAGCTTAGTAATAATAAACACTTACCAGGAGCTGGTAAAAGGAGGACCTCATCAGCGAAGCGGCAAACGAGATCTGGGTACTTACCGCCTTGCATCATGGGATATGGGGCTGCCTCGGGCTGGTAAAAGTGACTCTCGAGCTTAGCAAGTGCCGAGTTGGAGCCGAGGATCGGCTCCGAACCCATCAAGCAAGAATGAAGGCGAGATTGACAACTTAACATCTAAACTTCAATCACCACATGTCCACAGTAGTAAGGAAAGCTTTCTGTGTTGTGCATCTTATAAGTAAGGGCATCACATCCAAGACTAGGTATGTTTTAACTCCTCTGTACTCGACCCTCATTAGACCAGTAACAGTGTTCAATGCTCCCTTTTGCATGCACCTCACCAGACACCTGCAGGAGCTGGAAAGACCACAGAGGTTTCTCATAAAGAAAATTCAGGGCCTCCAAAGCATAACCTACATGGAAAGACTGAAATACTTGTCACTGTACTCTGTATCTTACAGGCTACAGACAGGCAACTTGTGCCTATTCTACAAAGCAGTCTCTGACCATGGCCTAATGGAAATGCTGCACATCCTCAAATTAAATTGGACAAAAGTCACTCGCTCCTGGTATCTCAACCTAACCTGTGACTTTAACAGAACATGCTGGAGAGACAGATATATCTCCTAGAGATTGCCACTCCTCTGGAATAAACTCCCAATTCTCATGAAGCAGAGCTCCTCAATAACCCTATTCAAAAGCAACATACAGAATTGGATAGGAGACCAGAAAGTCACCCTGGGGGTGCCACCTATGTCCCTCATGGACAGGGGCAGTTGGTGCTAAAGAGAGACTCGCTCTGCAAATAACCATCTAACCAAGGTCAGTTAGGGAACACAACATGGCTAGGCTTGTAAAGGCCCTAGGGCCATTAGCCTAGTAACCTTCTATGAACCTACAATTATACATGTGTCAGGGAAATATTTAAAAATAAGGCATAGCTAGTTAATTTACCATGAACTGTAAGTGTTCAAAAGAAAAGTATATGAACTCACACAGATAGCAAAATAATTCAATGCAATCACTGCAGTACAGTCTGACCAACATGAAAACTATATAATAACATTACTAGCTAAATACAACACTAATTATTTTCATTTTTATTTATTTTTCTTCTTTTATTATGCTATCCTGCAACTTAGCACATCATAGGTTCATAAGTGTGTACTAGGCTAATGGCCCTGGGGTCTTTACAAGCCTAGCCATAGGATTACCCTGGCATAGTGCCACCCGACCTTAGTTCCCAGTGCTTCTGTCGAGTAGAGCTACTGGAGTTACCCCCGGGGTGAATTTTCCGTTTCCCATCCATTCACCAAGATTTGTCTTGAAGAGGGTCAGCGAGGTGTTCTGCTCGACATGTATGGGAAGTCTGTCCCATAGCATGGGCAGTCTCTGAGTTATGAATCTGTCCCTCCAGCATGTTCTGTTAATTGTGGTAATGAGGTTGAGGTCTCTGGAGCATGTGGTGCAGAGGGATTGGGATTTCTTTAGATGTAGCATTTCTAACAGAGCTGGGTCAGAGATGGCTTTGTAAGTCAAGCAGAGATTGCCTCTAAGTAGGTGATATGAGACAGCGAATAGTTGGACTTTTTTGAGTCTGTCCATATAGGACAAGTATTTAAGGCCTAGGATCTTCTTTGTGAGGTACTTTTGTGGCCTCTCCAGAGGTTGCAGATGTCTAGTGAGGTACATGCCCAATGCGGCACTGTACTCAATGATTGGCCTAATGAGGGAAGAGTAGAGGAAGACAATGACCTTATTCCTCCTGGATGTAAAACCCTTAGTAATGAGATGTGCCACAGAGAAGGACTTTCTGACCACAGTGGCAATGTGGTGATCAAAAGAGAGGTTGCTGTCAACCTGTGTTCCCAGATCTCTTATAATGCCTTCTGTGTTCAGTGGACTACCATCAATGTGGTAATTCATGGAAAATGTTTTTTTTCCCCAAAGGGGACGACGAGACATTTTTTGGCATTGAGCATAAGACCATGGTTTTGACACCAGTTGTTGGTCTCATTGAGGCCATTCTGTAGGATGTCAACACCACTTGGGGAGTTAATAATTGCTCCCAACTTACAATCATCTGCGAACTTTGTCAGCCAGAGTCCCTTCGTGTTGGCCTGGACTTCAGAGGAGAAGACCGATGGCCAAACCTTGTGGGATTCCACTCATGACTAGTCGGCGGTCTGACCTGGAGTCAGCTACTTTCACACTGGGGGTTCTATCTGTGAGCCAGTTTGCAACCCACCTAGTGATATAGTGGTTGATGCCAAGCTTAGTGAGTTTTTCTATGATTCCTGACTGGGAAATAGTATCAAAAGCCTTGGCCAGATCAAGGTAGGCTGTATGATTCACCTTACCTTCATCCACAGCTCTGGTGACTGACTCGAAGTTAGCCAAGTTGAGCAGGCATGATCTACCCTTCACAAAACCAAACTTTGTGGGATCTAGAGTTTGGAGATTTCCTATATCCTTGTTTATTAGGTCCATGATGATGCGTTCCATAACTTTGCATATCAGACTCTTCAGGCTAATGGAGCAATAGTTCCCAGGGTCTGCAGTTGCTCCTCCTTTGTGGAGAAGAATGACTGTAGCAGTGTGCCATTTGGTAGGGACAAAGTCTGAGGTGAGGCTGTGACTGAACAGGGCACACAGGTGAGGTGCCAGTTCACTCTGTAGTTCATGTAGAACACAACTAGGGATACTGTCAGGTCCCATAGAAGCTGTATTCTTGGCCTTGAACAGTACTGTTTCAACCTGGGTGCCTGGCAGTCTACTGGTATTGCGATTGGTCCTTTGTGAGGGGAGAGGGGTAAAGTTGGCACTGAATCTGTCGGCCAGTATACTGGCAATATCTGTTGGCTCGGTATAGGAGGTACTAGCTCAGAGCAAATCCTGGTATTGCCGTGGAGATTCTTTACATAACTATAGAAGGCCTTGTGGTTGTCTTTACTATCTGCTGCAATTCTGTTTTCATAGCTAGCTTTAGAGGATTTGATGAGGGACTTTTTGTTGAGGCTGATAAGGGAGTTTTTCCAGTCATGGGAGTTCACCTTATTCCACATCAGTTTCCTCCTTCTGTTGTAGAGTTTGTTTATGGCAGGGGACCACCAGATTGGCTTCCTTTTTTTTGAGGAGAGTGTCTTAGTTCTACTGGGGATGGCAAGATCCGTGCATGTGTGTATGTACTCGTATAGTGCATTGGTGTATGATTCTACAGTCACTCATCTATTCTCCATTTGCATGGATGCCATGAAGTTAGCCACCTCTGTTTTTAGGAGCCCAAAGTTAGCTTTGGAGAAGTTTTTCATGGTGGTTACCTTTGTGGGGGTGGGTGGGTGGGAGGGATGTGGATTTCCAAGGTGATTTGTTTGTGGTCGGATCTAACCAGGGGGGAGCGGACTATTGGTGTAGAGCTACGGTCGCCCATGTTAGTAATGACCAGGTCAAGCATGTTGCTACCTCTAGTGGGGGTAAGAACAACCTGGTCCAGGGCATTGGAATTAATGAACTCCAGGAAACGTTGGGCAAGTGCATTGGTACACGAGTAGTTTACCCAGTAAATGGAGAGGTATTTAAAGTTGCCTAGTAAGAAAATGTTAGGCTGAACCCTAATATTCTCCTGGGTGCTTAGGAACATGGAGTGCGAGTCTTGTGACATGGTTGGGGATCTATAGCAGGCTACGACCTAAATCGCTGTCTTACCCAATGTTAGCTGCACCTGAAGTATCTCTGATGCATTATGTTGGGCTACCAGTCTGGAGGTGTGCGAATCCTTTATGAATATGGAAACACCACTGCCTTTGGAGCTTTGGTCCAAGTTCTGGGGCCGAAAGGTGTGAAATGAGTTATAGCCTGGTAGTGCAGGGGTGCTTTCTGCTGCCTTGAACCAGGTCTCTGTTACAGCACAAATGTCGATGTTCTCCATTTTAAGGAGTGCTATGAATGAGTGCATTTTGAGATTTAGACTTCTAGCGTTGAGCAGCATGACTCTCAGACTGCATTTGTTTGTAGCTGTTATGGTGGTAATTTGGTCTTTGGAACACCCCCAAACATCTCAGCTATCACTCACCCACAGTAATATGCTACACACAGTGGTATTCAGAAACAAACAGCTCTCAGCGTTAGCTAACAGAGGCAATGGGCAGGGAGGGATGATGCAGAGATCTAGGAAGACTGCTATACAAGAGAAACAGTGTGGTATGTGTGGTACGCAAATGACTGCATAATGGAATGCAAATGAGTGTCAACATGTTAGTAAGAACTATAGTGCATGCAAATGACAAAATCAGACATGACAGAGCAATTTAGAAATGTACAAAATTAGTGCAATGAGCCAGGGTAATCAGCTATTCTGAACACTAGGATACTGTGGTGTACAAGAACAGCATTCACATTATGATGCACAAAGTAGTGTGACCATTAGTAGTGTAGCATGCATCAGTGGACACTTACGGAGTTACTATCTGAGATGCTGTACATCATCATCCTCTACATCACAGACATCACAGATTAATATATGCTCACATCAATGATAATGTTTCTGTTGACTGCTACAGTGTGAATGGGGACACTATATGCCGGCCTCACATGGAATCAAGGGGGTAACATAATATGCATATCCCAGTGGACATGAAGGCTTGTGTAGCATTAACCATCTTTGCTACAGGGACTTTCCAGAGTATAATGAGGGACATGTTTTTCATGAGTCAATGTTCTAACTCTTATACCAGTTCCCTGAAATGATGCTGCAGCATGTGGAGGAGCATGTACGGCTTCCACAGACAGCAGAGGAAAGACCAACCACTATGTGAGAATTCTACAGTATAACACATTTCTCTGAGATCCCGGGGGCTAATGACTCCACTCACACTGCATTAAAGGTCTGACCCACTACACATAGCATCCAGATCATCAACTGGAAAGGCTTCCACTCAACACAATACATTATATACAATGTCTCTCTAAGATCCCATGTTCCCATATCTGGCACACCTATGGCATACTCCAGCATTTCAAGTGGGATGACTTTTCATAGGATCATCTTGTTGGTAGGTGCACACACTGGCAACCAGAGTGCACTAGGCAAACTGTACTCAAATATCTGGTCAGCAAACCATTTATAAAAGTATGAACTGCTTTGTGTTGCAGGACATGTCTTGGAACCATAGTTGATGACTCTCCCACATTCATAAGAGACAGATCAGAGTACAGATGCCTTACAACATTGCACAGCAACAGACACAGAAGATCACTGAACATGTGTTTGGAGTGACAAAGGCAACCTTCCACTGCCTGGATACAATGAGTGGTCATTGCAACATTCAAAGGAGATGCACAGTAAGAAATATACAGTCTACAACATGTAACATAATATGGTGGTATAACAGCTGTTACAACATGGGACTGTTGTTCTACTATATAACAAACCTACAGTGGCAGCAGAGGAGCAGCCAGGTGTGGAGTCACTGGAAGAACTGGTTGCACCAGTAACCCATGCAAGGCAGAGACAGGCACAATATATAGCGGCAATGGGAAAGAGGTGGCATCTGGTCCACAACTATGGACCACAGCATGTCAAATACAAAATAAAACAGAAATGCATTAATACATCCAGGTTATGCAGTACAGTGAACTGACTGCCATGCTGTGCAACAGACATTACCTTTCTGACAAACACCACAAGGATGGGCAGGGCAAAATCATTATCAGCTGCAAAGATGGGGTTGGACACAGGGACATATGACAGCAAAATTACAAGGTGTAGGTGCTATGGGAGGGGGGTGTGGTAGACATACAAATGATGAGGAGATGGGGGGGTCAGAGATCACATTCTCTACTGTTAGGGTACAGCTTCTATGCTGTGAACACTGGCCATATGCCCCTGAAGTAGCAAGACAGGACACATCAGTCAGGAAAGATGGATGGTGCTTTAGCAGTAGGTATGGGAACCTTGCTGTGGTCTCCCCATGAAGAGAAGAGTGAAATGTTCAGGGTTCATAACTCTAAGAATGGCCACGACTAGGCATTGATCTCTACAGGCCAAGAGGGGATAGGGATGGTGAACTATGGGACCCCAAGAGTGTCCTGGAAGATGTGTCCTCCCAGTGGAGCCAGAAGAGTGTTTTCACAACCATGGTATGGACAATACCTAGGGGTGGAGGCAGCCTAGACAAGGGGAGACATGATGCAGCTCTATAACCCTGGCCACAGACCAAGCACTACGTAGCTATACTCTCACACAGCCACAACAAGCATTTGCTAATATCTTCAAAGTATCTTCCTGCAGATAATAATAGATGCCGAGTGAACTACCACTGCCCTCAGTATATGTGTCTACTTCAGATCTCTGCATGCAGTTGTGCCTGCATCACTAATTTTCATACCCTCTGACTGGTCTCAAGAGTGACAACCAGGTCAGGGAATGTCCTGGAGCCATGGTGGTGCTGATTACCACTCCTCCCCCTAGTGGTGGGTTTGTGCACCTTGGAGAAACTGTAGCTCAGGGAATCCATCAGTATATTTTGGCTAACAAGGATAGAACATCCAGATATAAATAGAAGGAATGTGGGAGGTCTGGCTCTCTGCTATCATCTTGTGTGTGGGATGTGTGCATGTCCTCAAGTGTTAGCACTGCTGACAGTGCCAGTGTGCCATCAGACTGTGCTATGTGCTTGCTGCCATCGTCATCAGCCACAGGTGACCCACTTGACATAAGGAAGTGCTTAGCTGTACTCTTTACCACTGGAATCTGTGAAATCATAAAGACATACCTATCATTTCCCAAAACTCTTGCCTTACACAGTGGTACATGCTAGTTATATGAACAGCATACAGCCCACCACACATGCACCTTGTAGCCTATTGTAGTTGCTGCCCTAGTGTACCTGAAGAGCAGAAAGGCATACATGTTCTTCTGCAAAACCCTTTCCCACTAGTGGAGCACTGTGTAACAGTAAGAGAACTGCATTAAAAAAGGGTACTTTGTAAATGTACACTGTATACTCTTTCAGTTTGAATACTGTTTTTTCTACTTTTTTATTAGAGTTGCTAATAAATGTGATGTATTATTTGGAGCTTTTCTCCCTGTGGTTCCACAGCAAAGGGGATACTGTAACTCAATCAAACTCTCTTGGCTAACAAAATGAATAAATAAACATACTACTCTTGGACTTGGAAAAAGGAAAGTGACAGAAGCATGATCATGTACAGATTTACATACTTTTATTTATCCTAACAATGATCCCTACTAAAGGGAGTAATGAAAACACGCATCTAAGCTGAAGCTGAAGTGTAGATATATTACAATTGTAACTAAGCTACTTAACATAAAAGCAGACCTTCTAGGACAGGCTCCCATAACTGTAAACTATTACATTTGAGCGGAAGAGTCACAGAACACTGCCATACAGTCTGTAAATGTAAACTTGCCAAGAAGGTCACTAAGAAGGATAATGGCAGATAGAATGAACTGGAACTAACAGCAGTAGAGGAAAGGAAGAAAGTGTGGTAAAATGAAATGGCTGGCATAGCTAAAATGAGGCAAAGGGTCTATTAATTAAAAAGGCATGTTGAAACAAAACAGCTATACACAGGCAGAAACAAACAATGAAGTGGTCAGACAACAGGATTTTAACTATGAATGGTTATAACTAACTGAGAAGGGGAAGCTAAGAGATACAAATGGGAAAGATAATGGGAATGGACAGTGAGGTCATGGCAGGCCTAGGGATGATACTATTACTGAAGTAGAAAACTGGAATAAGAAATGTTACAGATATGTTAAGGGATGACAAAACATTACGAGAAGGCATTAGCAGGAGTGTACTTAATACTGGGTGTGTTCTAGATATGGAAATGCATCCTTCTATTGTGAAGAGAGCTGGCGAGCCCACGACTGGTATACTTTATTCAGTTCTGAAGCCATACTAGGATAGTGATATCAGTCTAAATGAGTGCACTCTTGCTAGTTAGCAAAATGGTAAGAGGAATAGAAATCGTAGAATATTAGGAAAGACCTGCTGCATCTCGAATGAATGCAGTGGAGAATAAAATGTTTAGCTATAATGTAAATTCATTGTATCATCAGCAGGACTTCTGGAGCTATCAATTTTAACAGGAAGAGAGTTGAAGGAATGAGAGGCAAATGGGGTAAAAATTTATGATTCAGTTCAGGAAACTGCTTTATAGAGTGCTGATGCAGCCCTGGATGAAGTAAGCAAGTACAGATCTGTCGAAAGGTTTAAATATGCTCAGAGAAGTGAAAGAGAAGAGGAGTAGCCCATTTAGAGTTGTTTCCAGCACTTAGGCACAATTGCGATGCAAAAGGTGTTCTTCTGTCAGCACATACAAAACTGCTCCTGTCCTACAAGGTGGGTGCCCAGGTTTTTCAGAAATGGTAAAACTTTTCTTGGGTGTAGGCAAAGAAAAAGAAGACTGATATCACTTACCATATCCTATCTCCCTAAGAGGTCATCTGTTACACTTTTCCACAAATGTCTGTCCATAACTTCAAACAGATGCATACTGAAGGTGATGTTCCCCCCTTATCCTTACCTAATTTGCATATCTCAGTCCATAAGGCCATCCATCTAATCATCCATCTAAATCCTCTCAAATATACAAGATGGAAGACATCGGAATTACTCCCACAAGTTACTGCAGTACAATTGATTCCTATACCAGAATGTGGAAAAAACATTTTATTTATGTCACTTTTTTATCTGAGAGAAATATGGTTGATATGAAAACAAGGTCTAAATTTGCTTGTGTTATATAAGCAACCTTTGTGTATCCCCAAGCAAAATGATATGCTAAGAATTCAAAAGTTATTTCCTTTTTTAAAAAGGGCAATGGCTAGCTTCCCTAAATTTACAAGTTACATGTATGTTTCCTTGCTCATTAATTTTGTAAATGAATATACCGACTGATACTTTTTGACCTTTTTCAATTTCCAAACAGAGTGCAGAGAAGAAAAATACATTAATGAGATAATGCAGTGTGATGCAACGAAATATTTGATAAATACAAAACACAAATAAAACAAAGCAATTCCATGCTTAATGTGTGCTGGCAACATGTCTGAGGTGTGCAAATGAATGTAAAAAGTGTCACTATTATGTGAAAGCAGCAACAGTTAGAACAAAATGAGGGGAAGACTTCAGAAAGTATGAAAAGGAGAAAATGAGAGTAGGACAGCATGGATGGGTGGGTGGGGAGTACTAGTAGCTTATCATGGCCGTCAAAGAAAGCTATACAACATTTTTCCTATTTCCTTTCCTTTTGCAATACATCAGTACAGGTCTTTGCTGAACTGCAAAGATTGCTCTGCAGATGGAATATTTCCATGGTCTAGCCACAGAAGCAATCAGTTATCTATGTGATTGGTTAATGGCAGTCTTTCTTCTGCTATAATACACTTAGGACACTCAAGATTTGAGGTGCACTTTATTATCTGAAATGCACAAGTACATTATACACTGCAATCTGGCTTTCTTTTGTGGAAACTCACTGCCAAGACTGTGATAACAACTACAGAATAACACATCACCTTCTTACGGTCTTTCCATTTAAAAGACATAACTGCGTTCTGTCAGGATAAAATGGTATTTCTAAGTACCTTGATTTGAAGCAGATAAACGTCCATTACTAGAACTATTAGTCTATACGTTAAAGCTATATATCAAGACGTCATACGCTGGGATAAACTAGTGAATGTCTCAGCTCTGGCATCTGGAACCACAAAATTGGCACTATGTGAAACATCAAGTTCATTTGCATAACTCTGTGAAGATTCAACATCATAATCCATTCTTTGTTCTTAAACTCACTTCTTCAGTATTCACTCATGTTTGCATTTGTTCACTACTTCTTAAACAAGTGACCCATGGTCTGTTCATTAAACATAATCTTGAACTAGATCTATCCATTAAGTATCTGCACCTGTGATCCACCTGGCACCTTCCCCAGTCATATCTCAGCTGTGGATGAGGGCAAGGCAGTTCATACAGCCTACCTCAATCTGGCCAAGACCTTTGATACCATTCCCCAATCAGGAATTATTGATAGACTCCCCAAACTAGGTATCAACCCCTATATCACTACATGGGCTGCAATTTGGCTCACAGACAGAACCTGCAGTGTGAAAGTAGCAGATTCCAAGTCAGTCTGCTGACCAGTCACGAGTGGAATCCCACAGGGATTGGTCCCGGGTCCTCTCCTGTTTGGCATCTACTTCTCAGAAGTCCAGGCCAACACGGAGGGATTCTGGCTGACCAAGTTCACTGACGATTGCAAGCTGGGAGCCATTATTAACTCCCCAAGTGATGTAGACATCCTACAGAAACGTCTCACTGAGACTAATGACTGGTGTCGCAATCATGGCCAAAAAATGCATCGTCATTCCCTTTGGGAAAAACTCAGTTCCCACTAATTACCACATTGATGGTAGCCCACTGAACACTGAAGGTGTTACAAGAGATATGGGGACACAGGTTGACAGCAACCTCTCCTTCGACCATCACATTGCGACTGTGGTCAGAAAGTTCTTCTATGTGGCACATCTCATTACCATGGATTTTGCATCCAGAAAGAAAGAGGTCATCATCTCTCTCTTCTCTTTCCTCATTAGACCAATCATAGAGTATAATGCCCCATTCAGCATGTACCTCACTAAACACCTGCAACAGCTGGAAAGGCCACAAAAGTACCTCATGAAGAGGATCCAAGGCCTTAAACACATGCCCTACATGGACAGACTCAAAAAACTCTAGCTTTTCTCTGTCTCATATCGTCTACTAAGAGGTGATCTATGCTTGACTTACACAGCCATGTTTAACCCAGCCCTGTTAGAAATGTTACACCTAAAGAAATCCCAATCCCTCTGCTCCACACGCTCCAGGGACCTCAACCTCATTACCACAATCAACTGAACATGCTGGAGGGACAGGTTCATAACCCAGAGACTGTTCATGCTCTGGAAGAGACTTCCCATACATGTCAAGCATAGCACCTCAGTGGCCCTTTTCAAGAGAAATCTTGATGAGTTGATGGGAAATAGAAAGTTCACCCTGGGGATCACTTCAGTGGCTCTACTTGAAAGAGACACCGGGAACTAACAGCGGCATGATGCCAGGGCACTTCTGTGGGCTAGGCTTGTAAAGACTCCAGGGCCGTTGGCCTAGTACACACCTATGAACCTAAAGGTACAGTGAATCATGCTGAAATTAGGTCTACTGTTGCACTGGTATGCTTATGCAGGAATACCTGCTACTGACAATCATAGGTTCTCAGGATGATGCTAGGCTATTTGCCCAGAGGCCCTTATAAGCCTAGCCATGAATTTCATCCATGTTCCCACAAAGTCAGCACCTGTTTCCCCTGTCCAGCAGGGACACAGGTGGGATTGCAGGGGTGTACTTTCTGTTTCCCATCCAGTAGTCCAGGTTCCTCTTAAAGAGGGCTAGAGAGGTACTTTGCTTGACACGGATAGTGAGTCTATTCCACAGATGAGGTAGTCTTTGGGACACAAGTCTATCATGCCAACAAGTTCTATTAATGTCACAGACTAGGTTGAGAACTTGTGTGTGTGGGTTGCACGAATGGAGTTTGACTTATGGATATGCAGCAACTCCATCAAGGCTGGGTCTGAGATGACCTTGTATGCCAGACACAGGTCACCTCTGAGCAGTCTGTACAAGACTGAGTAGACAGACATGGCTTTAAGCCTATCTGTATAGGATAGGTGTTTGAGACCCTGGATTTTCCTGGTCAGGAATTCCTGTGGTCTCTCCAGCTGCTGCATGTGCTTGGCAAGGTAGATGCCGCAGGGGGCATCGTACTTGATAATGGGTCTGATAAGTGAGGAGTACAGGGATTATGACCTCCTTGTTCCTTGATGAAATACCCGTACTTAAGAGGTGGGCCATGTAGAAAGCCTTCCATACAACGGAGGCAATGTGGTGGTCAAATGTCAGGTTGCCATCAACCTGGGTGCCCAAGTCCCTCACGACTGATTGCATGCTTAGTATGTTATTTATGTGATAATTTGTGGGGGTGCCATTTTCCCCAAAGCAGATAATGATCCATTTATTGACATTTAGTTTGAAGCCAAGCTTCTGGCACCAGTCATTAGTTAGGGTAAGGCCCTCTTGGAGGATGTTCACATCATTAGAGAAATTAAGACAGCGCCCAGCTTGCAGTCATCTCCAAATTTGGTCAGCCATAGTCCACTGTTTTTGGCTTGCATCTCAGAAAAGTATATACCAAATAGTAGAGGCCCCAAGACAGATCCTTGGGGTATACCACTTGTTATGGGTCTACTTCTGGAGGTGGCTTTCCCTATTTTGACTGAATGGGTTCTGTCAGTCAGCCAGTTAGCTATCTGTCTGGTAACACACAGGCTGATGCCTAACTGGGAGAGTTTACCTATTATGCCCGAGTGGGGAATAGTGTCAAAAGCTTTGGCTAGGTCAATGTAGGTGGTGTGCACTATCTTCCCCTTGTCCATAGCTTTGGTGACTGTTTCGAAGATGTCAACCAAGTTTAATAGGCATGATCACCCTCTGACAAAACCAAACTGTGTGGGATCAAGCATTTGGAGGTTGCCAATGTCCTTGTTTATAAGGTCTATGATAATGCGTTCCAAGGCCTTGCAGATCAGACTAATTAGGCTGATCGGCCTACAACTGCCTGGGTCAGTGGATGCTCCACCTTTATGTAGAAGGATGACAGTGCTTAGGCTTTGGTTGTATAGGGTGCCTAATGGAGCTGAGAGCTCATGTCTGAGTTCATGTAGGATACAGCCAGGGATGTTGTCGGGTCCCATGGAGAGTGCATTTTTTGCCTTTGAGAAGGTATTAAAGACCTGCTCCCTGGTGATGAGGGGAGCGGGGCAGGTGTTGGGGATGTCCTGGTTTACAGATGGGGGTGGGACATGAGGGTGAAGTTTTCACTGAACCTGTCTGCCAGCAGGTTGGCTACATCTACAGTGTTTTTGTATGTGGTGTTATTGACAACCAGTTCAGAGCAGATTTGGGTGTTACCTTTGAGATTCTGGACATATGTGAAAAAGGTCTTGTGACTGTCCTTAGTGGATGTGGCCAATTTGGACTCAAAGTTAGCCTTAGAAGATTTCACCAGTGTCCTTATTTCCTTGTTCAAAGGAGAGATTGCTTTCAACTTGGCACCTGCTCCTTCATGGTCCTGGACAGCAATTTTTTTCCTTTTATTATAGAGTTTGTTTATTGCTGCTGCCCACCAGACAGGTTTACTCTTCTTTGAGTAAGATGGTTTGGTCTGTCAGTAATTGCTGAGTCCATACAGCTATGTAGGTGCTTGTATAGTTTTTTTGGTGCAGGCTTGGCCATTAGTGCTAGTTTCAACTGAAGGGACAGTGGCTGTGAAGCTGCTTATACCTGCTCTCAGGAGACTGTAGTCAGCTTTGGAAAAGTGTTTTTGTTTGACCCTGATGGCGGGGTCAGGGGAGATGGTGACTTTGAAAGTGATCACTTTATGGTCGGATCTTACCAAGGAGAATGACGCTTTAGTGGGTGCTACAGTTGCTACTCATGTTAGTTAGGACCAGGTCCAGGATATTTTCACCTCTCGTAGGGGTGCTGACCAACTGATCCAATGCACTGGCATTGACAAAAGTCACGGAATCTCTGGGCATAAATGTTTGGGCTAGAATAGCTCTTCCACTCTATGGCTGGGTAGTTAAAGTCACCCAGGATGAGGGTAGAGTTGTTGAATCTTGGTGGATTCAAGTAAGTCCAGATAGGTGGAGTGGGCCTCCTGAGTCATGGTTGGGGGACTGTAGCTAGCTATGATTTGAATAGGTATTTTGTCAACAGTTAACTGCACATGGAGTGTCTCGTGTGTCATACTATTTGACCAGCCTGGACGTGTGTATGTTTTTGATAAATACTGAAACTCCATCTTCTTTAGCTTTGTAGCCCTCCACTTGGGGTCTGAAAGTATGGTAGGATGAGTCACCTGGTAAGGCTGGGATGCTCTCCACAGCTTTGAACCAGGTTTCTGTGACTACACAAATGTCAGCATCCTCCAGGGCAGGGAATGCTTTGCAATGAGTGCAGTTTCATGATAAGATTCCAAGCGTTTACCAGCATGATTAAATTTCGTTTAGAAGAATTTTTCATGTTGGAAATTTTGTGCTCATGACTTTACCTAAAAAAGGCACTATGGGGGAGGCTAGAGCCTTTGCCATAAGCCTGAAGCCCAAGGAAAAAAGATGAAGGCCATTTCTGGCAAATGATCGTGGTCTGTCAATCATGTCCTCCCAGGTTGTCATGTACTGAGTCTCCTTGGAATGACACCAGGAACTAAGCCAATTGTTAAAGTCAATCATTTTCTGGTTGTACTGAGGCATCATTCTGGGTGATGGTATAATGCTGCTTAAGGCTAGCGACATACCAGTCTGGGACACACATTCAGCGAGCTCAATCATGTCTTTCTTCATATAGTCCAAAAAGGTACATCTCAAGTCATTCACACCAACATGGACTACGACAGAGTCATAACAGTACCTGTTAAGAGACCTGAGTGCATGATATGGCAGATTCTAGCACCTGACAAGCAACTTACTGTGACCTTCTCCTTGTCTAGCCTGTTGAGGGGCACATATGTGCATCTCACAGCAGCGTCTCCTATGACTAGTATGTTGGGTTTGTGGCTTTACAGGCTGTCAGACACAGGCGTATGTAATGTGTGTGAAGCTTGGTGCTGTGGGTTATGATGTGCATGTGTGTTTTTGCTTTGGAGGTCTCTTTTGTTTAGGTATGTTTTCGTTGAGAATCTCTGCATATGTAGGGGTGTGTTGTATAGGTGTGGGTGGTGTTAGAGGTGTGGTGTTCACAGTGTTTGTGCAGACAACCTTCTCAGTGACAGATGTACTGGCTTGTGACTCAGTCAGCAAGGATTCTAGGTTCTTAATGTAATTCCATCTCCCATATATTGCGTTCCTAGGTGGTAGCAGTACAGGGTTGTCTGTGTACATAAGGCAGTCACTACACTGTTTCAGGATGCCCATATCAATCAGACTAGCAGGAGAAACCATAGGAAATTGTCAGTCCATGGTTGTCAGAATCTGTGGAAAGGTGATCAGGAATAGTAGAGTGGGTACTATCTGAGGACAGTACCTATAGCTGTGAGTAGGGCTGGATAAAATCAATACAACAGCTGCAAGTGAGGGCCTCACTTACACAGGAGTGCTGGTAAGGGAAAGAATGCAGCAGAGATATGTCACAAATGATTAAAACAGCACAGAGGTGATGAGAGGCGTGCAAACAAGCACATACCTGTGCAAATGCAGGGTTTAAATACCACAAAATGAAAGTAAAATAGAAACACTGGAATTGACTAATCACCCTTGTCCATGAGCTCTTAATTCAACACCCTATGCCAGACCAGTTCCAACCAGTTCACTTACTCTCACTAAGTCCAGGCAGGCCCCGGACAACACAAGATGGCATAGCAGGAAACAGGAATCACATAAATAGATCTGGATACAGCAAAACTGTAACCCAGACTATGCTAAAGATATTTAAACTCTGTTTAGGTCGATTTAACACAGGAGAACAGAGCTTAAAAACCTCAGCTTTAGCTGGCTAAGATCTAGCTGTATTCAACTGGACGTATAAGAGAATTTAAGTACCTTTATGTGCACTTTTTTCAAATAATACATTATTTAAATTGATTTAACTGTGTTGCATGATTATTAACTGAACTGGAAGTTTTGACTCTGTTCTTCAGTTAGTGCTGGCTTGAATTTTATTATTTGTTAGGAACTGCAGGTGTGGGTGTAACCACATTCTTTCATTTCCTGTCCTTGCCTATTTAAGTGGTGCAGTTTGAAATATTTTCTGCTTAAAAACCTCAGCTTTGGCCGGCTAAGATCTAGCTGTATTCAACTGGATGTATAAGAGAATTTAAGTACCTTTATCTGCACTTTTTTTCAAATAATACAGTATTTAAATTGATTTAACTGTGTTGCATGATTATTAACTGAACTGGAAGTTTTGACTCTGTTCTTCAGTTAGTGATGGCTTGAATTTTATTATTTGTTAGTAATTGCAGGTGTGGCGGTAGCCACATACTTTGATTTCCTGTCCTTGTCTATTTAAGTGGTACAGTTTGAAATATTTTCTGCTTAAAAACCTCAGCTTTGGCCGGCTAAGGTCTAGCTGTATTCAACTGGATGTATAAGAGAATTCAAGTACCTTTATCTGCATTTTTTTTCAAATACAGTATTTAAATTGATTTATCTCTGTTGCATGATTATTAACTGAAATGGAAGTTTTGACTCTGTTTTTCAGTTAGTGTTGGCTTGAATTTTATTATTTGTTAGTAATTGCAGGTGTAGGGGTAGCCACATTCTTTCATTTCCTGTCCAAGTGGTACCGTTTGAAATATTTTCTGCTTAAAAACCTCAGCTTTGGCCGGCTAAGATCTAGCTGTATTCAACTGGAAGTATAAGAGAATTCAAGTACCTTTATCTGCATTTTTTTTCAAATAATACAGTATTTAAATTGATTTAACTCTGTTGCATGATTATTAACTGAAATGGAAGTTTTGACTCTGTTCTTCAGTTACCGCTGGCTTGAATTTTATTATTTGTTAGTAAGTGCAGGTATGGGGGTAGCCACATTCTTTCCTGTCCTTACCTATTTAAGTGGTACAGTTTGAAGTATTTTCTGCTTAAAAAATTTTGCTTTGGCCTGCTAAGATCTAGCTGTATTCAACTGGACGTATAAGAAAATGTAAGTACCTTTATCTGCACTTTTTTTCAAATAATACAGTATTAAACTGATTTAACTGTGTTGCATGATTATTAATTGAACTGGAAGTTTTGACTCTGTTCTTCAGTTAGTGCTAGCTTGAATTTTATTATTTGTTAGTAAGTGCAGGTGTGAGGGTGGCCACATTCTTTGATTTCCTGACCTTGCCTATTTAAGTGGTACAGTTTGAAATATTTTCTGCTTAAAAACCTCAGCTTTGGCCGGCTAAGATCTAGCTGTATTCAACTGGACGTATAAGAGAATTTAAGTACCTTTATCTGCACTTTTTTCAAATAATACAGTATTTAAATTGATTTAACTGTGTTGCATGATTATTAACTGAACTGGAAGTTTTGACTCTGCTCTTCAGTTAGTGCTGGCTTGAATTTTATTATTTGTTAGTAATTGCAGGTGTAGGGGTAGCCACATTCTTTGATTTGCTGTCCTTGCCTATTTAAGTAGTACAGCTTGAAATATTTTCTGCTTAAAAACCTCAGCTTTGGCCGGCTAAGATCTAGTTGTATTCAACTGGACGTATAAGACAATTTAGGTACCTTTATGTGCACCTTTTTTCAAATAATACAGTATTTAAATTGATTTAACTGTGTTGCATGATTATTAACTGAAATGGAAGTTTTGACTCTGTTCCTCAGTTAATGCTGGCTTGAATTTTATTATTTGTTAGTAATTGCAGTTGTGGGGGGCAGCATCATTCTTTGATTTCCTGTCCTTGCCTATTTAAGTGGTACAGTTTGAAATATTTTCTGCTTAAAAACCTCAGCTTTGGCTGGCTAAGATCTAGCTGTATTCAACTGGACGTATATGAGAATTTAAGTACCTTTATCTGCACTTTTTTTCAAATAATACAGTATTTAAATTGATTTAACTGTGTTGCATGATTATTAACTGAAATGGAAGTTTTGACTCTGTTCTTCAGTTAGTGCTGGCTTGAATTTTATTATTTGTTAGTAATTGCAGGTGTGGGGTAGCCACATTCTTTGATTTCCTGTCCTTCCCTATTTAAGTGGTACAGTTTGAAATATTTTCTGCTTAAAAACCTCAGCTTTGGCCGGCTAAGATCTAGCTGTATTCAACTGGATGTATAAGAGAATTTAAGTACCTTTATCTGCACTTTTTTTCAAATAATACAGTATTTAAATTGATTTAATGGTGTTGCATGATGATTAACTGAATTGGAAGTTTTGACTCTGTTCTTCAGTTAGTGCTGGCTTGAATTTTATTATTTGTTAGTAATTGCAGGTGTGGAAGTAGCCACATTCTTTGATTTCCTGTCCTTGCCTATTTAGGTGGTACAGTTTGAAAGACTTTGTGTGTAAAAACCTCAGCTTTGGCCGGCTAAGATCTAGCTGTATTCAACTGGACGTATAAGAGAATTTAAGTACCTTTATCTGCACTTTTTTCAAATAATACAGTATGTAAATTGATTTAACTGTGTTGCATGATTATTAACTGAACTGAAAGTTTTGACTCTGTTCTTCAGTTAGTACTGGCTTGAATTTTATTATTTCTTAGTAATTGCAGGTTTGGGGGTAGCCACATTCTTTGATTTCCTGTCCTTGCCTATTTAAGTGGTACAGTTTGAAATATTTTCTGTTTACAAACCTCAGCTTTGGCCGGCTAAGATCTAGCTGTATTCAACTGGACGTATAAGAGAATTTAAGTACCTTTATCTGCACGTTTCTTCAAATAATACGGTATTTAAATTGATTTAACTGTGTTGCATGATTATTAACTGAACTGGAAGTTTTGTCACTGTTCTTCAGTTAGTGCTGGCTTGAATCTTATTATTTGTTAGTAATTGCAGGTGTGGGGGGTAGAGCCAAATTCTTTCATTTCCTGTCCAGATGGTACAGTTTGAAATATTTTCTGCTTAAAAACCTCAGCTCTGGCCGGCTAAGATCTAGCTGTATCAACTGGCCGTATAAGAGAATTTAAGTACCTTTATCTGTACTTTTTTTCAAACAATACAGTATTTAGATTGATTTAACTGTGTTGCAAGATTATAAACTGAACTGGAAGTTTTGACTCTGTTCTTCAGTTAGTGCTGGCTTGAATTTTATTATTTCTTAGTAATTGCAGGTGTGGGGTAGCCACATTCTTTGATTTCCTGTCCTTCCCTATTTAAGTGGTACAGTTTGAAATATTTTCTGCTTAAAAACCTCAGCTTTGGCCAGCTAAGATCTAGCTGTATTCAACTGGATGTATAAGAGAATTTAAGTACCTTTATCTGCACTTTTTTCAAATAATGCAGTATTTAAATTGATTTAACTGTGTTGCATGATTATTAACTGAATTGCATGTTTTGACTCTGTTCTTCAGTTAGTGATAGCTTGAATTTTGTTATTGGTTTCTAATTGCAGGTGTGGGGGTAGCCACATTCTTTGATTTCCTGTCCTTCCCTATTTAAGTGGTACAGTTTGAAATATTTTCTGCTTAAAAACCTCAGCTTTGGCCGGCTAAGATTTAGCTGTATTCAACTGGATGTATAAGAGAATTTAAGTACCTTTATCTGCACTTTTTTCAAATAATACAGTATTTAAATTGATTTAACACTGTTGCATGAATATTGCCTGAATTGGAAGTTTTGACTCTGTCCTTCAGTTAGTGCTGGCTTGAATTTTATTATTTGTTAGTAATTGCAGGTGTGGGGGTAGAGCCAAATTCTTTCATTTCCTGTCCAGTTGGTACAGTTTGAAAGATTTTCTGCGTAAAAACCTCAACTTTGGCCGGCTGAGATCTAGCTGTATTCAACTGGACATATAAGAGAATTTAAGTACCTTTATCTGCAGTGTTTTTCAAATAATACAGTATTTAAATTGACTTAACAGTGTTGCATGATTATTAACTGAACTGGAAGTTTTGACTCTGTTCTTCAGTTAGTGCTGGCTTGAATTTTATTATTTGTTAGTAATTGCGGGTGTGGGGGCAGCCACATTGTTTGATTTCCTGTCCGTGCCTATTTAAGTGGTACAGTTTGAAATATTTTCTGTTTAAAAACCTCAGCTTTGGCTGGCTAAGATCTAGCTGTATTCAACTGGATGTATAAGAGAATTTAAGTACCTTTATCTGCACTTTTTTTCAAATAATACAGTATTTAAATTGAGTTAACTGTGTTGCATGATTATTAACTGAACTGGAAATTATGACTCTGTTCTTCAGTTCGTGCTGGCTTGAATTTTATTCTTTGTTAGTAACTGCAGGTGTTGGGGCTAGCCACATTAATTGATTTCCTGTCCATGCCTATTTAAGTGGTACAGTTTGAAATATTTTCTGCTTAAAAACCTCAGCTTTGGCTGGCTAAGATCTAGCTGTATTCAACTGGATGTATAAGAGAATTTAAGTACCGTTATCTGCACTTTTTTTCAAATAATACAGTATTTAAATTGATTTAACTGTGTTGCATGATTATTTACTGAACTGGAAATTTTGACTCTGTTCTTCAGTTCGTGCTGGCTTGAATTTTATTATTTGTTAGTAATTGCAGGTGTGGGAGTAGCCACATCCTTTGATTTCCTGTCCTTGCGTATTTAAGTGGTACAGTTTGAAATATTTTCTGCTTAAAAACCTAACATTGGCCGGCTAAGATCTAGCTGTATTCAACTGGACATATAAGAGAATTTAACTACCTTTATCTGCACTTTTTTTCAAATAATACAGTATTTAAATTGATTTAACTGTGTTGCATGATTATTAACTGAACTGGAAGTTTTGACTCTGTTCCTCAGTTAGTTTTCCCACCCACCCTCCCTGTTTCTGTTTTGGTGTTAATCTTAGTGGCTTTGAAACTGCCCGCCCCTCTTGTAAATTTGTGTTTGGATACTCTTTCTGGGCCCATCTCATTTGCTCACTCAACTGAGTGCAGTGAGATCATATTCTTATTTCAGGCACTCCTACTGTGTACAAAGAGAGCATCTGGGAAAGAGAACAAAAAAAAGTTTAAGCTTGTTTCCTGCCTTTCCTGTTAAGTGGTCTAGACTGTTTGTAGGCTTCTGAGCCCCCAAGCCCTTCTGTGTTGGAGGGAAGCCTTCTAGCTACGTTTTGTTTCTTATGACTAGCCAGTTTTCTAGGTTCAGCACTCAAATCTGTTTCTTTGAACTCAGCACATGTTCAGAACTCATTGTAAGTACTACATAAGCTGCAAATTACTACAGCACTCAACTTTCCTCAGTTGTCTAGTGGAAAGCAGTTTTTAGTACTTAATAAATAAGCACTTATCCAAGCATGTCTACGGGTCATCTCCCAGTGATTTCTCCTGTCTACCTGATGAATCTGGGCATCTTGGGGCAATGCAGCAATTGCCTCATGTACACAGACAACCCTCTCCTCCTACCACCCAACACTACAACCTGTGAGAGATGCACTTATATAGCCAAACTGGAAGCAAACCTCTCTTCACCCAAGACTGGACTAGATAGTCAAGAGGAGAAGGTAAACACTTGCACCACACCCATCTCATAGTCCCTCAAAACCTACACCACAAAAACACACACATAGAAACACAAAACACACACCTACATTCACGGAGGCTCTCAATAAAAAACCTGCCCAAGCATCAGGGACATCCAAAGCATAAACACAAGCAAATTCCACCCCCCAACACAACCCAAATGACACATAGCCCACAAACTCAGTGTGCCACTCATCCACAGCCCATAAGGCATAACAACGTACCCAACACTCTGGTCATATGTAACTATAGTCAGGCACACTGATGTTCCACTCACTAGATTAAACAAGGAGAAAGTTACTGTCAGCTTCCTGTCAGGTGCCAGGATCTGCCACATAACGCATGCACTCAGATCACTCCACAATAAGTACAAATATGACACTGTCACTGTCCATGTTGGTGTGAATGTCCTGAGACGTACCTCCCTGGACTACATGAAAAGAGACATGGAGGAGCTCTCTGATCTTGTATGCCAGGCAGGTATGACCCTAACCCTGAGTAGCATCCTGCCATCACCCAGAATTATACCACAGTACAAGGACAAAATGATTGACTTCAACAATTGGCTAAGCTTCTGGTGTCATTATAAGGGGATCTAGTATTTGTCTGCCTGGGACAACATGATCGACAGTCCGCGATGCTTTGCCAGAGATGGCCTGCACCTGTCACCCTTAGGATTCCGGATACTGGCTAAGGCTCTTGCCAACCCTATAGTGCCTTTTTTAGGCAAGGTTCAAATGACAAATTCACCACCGTAACAGGTACAAGCAAGCAAAACCTGAGGGTAATGCCACTCAATGCTAGAAGTCTAAACCTCAAAATGCACTCACTCGAGGCAATCCTTAAAATGGAGAACACTGACATCTGTGCAGTGACAGAGACCTGGTTCAAAGCTCCAGAGAGCACCCCTGCATTACCAGGCTTCAATTCATACCACACCTTTCGGCCACCTAACCGAGAAAGAAGCACTAAAGGGGGAGGCGTGTCCATATTCATTAAGGATATCCACACCTCCAGGCTAACTGCACAGCATAATGCATCCGAGATTATCCAAGTGCAACTAACTCTGGGCAAGACCGCAATCCAAATTGTAGCTTGCTACAGACCCCCCACCATGCCCCATGATTCACACTCCTCATTTCTTGATACACTGGAAAGTATTAGGGTACAACCCAACACCCTAATAATGGGTGATTTCAACTACCCCACCATTAACTGGGAAAACTACTCATGTACCAACTCTTTTGCACAACGTTTTCTAGAATTCATACATTCCAACGCCTTGGACCAACTTATTCACACCCCCACCAGGGGCAGCAATATCCTAGACCTGGTCATTACCAACATGGGAAACCGGTGTTCCACATCAGAGGTCAATTCCTCGTTGGTCAGATCCGACCACAAGCTAATCAGCCTAGACATCCACATCCCACCCCCACCCCCAATTAGGGAAACCATCATAAAAAACTTCTCCAAAGCCAACTTCACACTTCTTAAGACAGAAGTGGCAAACTTCATGACACTCATGCAGACAGACAATAGAGGTATGAATGCCGAATCCTACACAAATGCACTTTATAAGCACTTACACGAGTGCATGGATCATGCTATCCCTAATAGAACCAAGATGTTATCCTCCAAAAAAAGGAAGCCAATCTGGTGGTCCTCTGCCATAAACAAACTCTACAACAGAAGAAAAAAACTGTTGCAAAAAAGAGTAAAATCCCATGACTGGAGGAACTCCCTGGTCAACCTCAGTAAGAAGCTGAGATCCCTCATAAAATCCTCCAAAGCAAGTTACGAAAACAAAATTGCCACTGACTCTAAAGACAACCACAAAGCATTCTATAGCTATGTCAAGAATCTAAATGGGAACACTCAGATCTGCTCTGAGTTACAGCACAATGGCACTAAATATACAGAACCAACTGATATTGCCAACATACTAGCAGATAGGTTCAGTGCTAACTTTACCCCCCTCTCACCCCCTAGAGGGCCCATCTCTATACCAGAAGAATGCAAAGTTCCTATAATCACGGCTGCACAGGTAAAAAACACACTCTCCAAAACCAAGAACACAGCATCCATGGGACCTGACAATATCCCAGGCTGCGTTCTACACGAACCACAGAATGAACTGGCACCCTACCTAAGTACCTTGTTCAATCATAGCCTCACCTCAGGCTTTGTACCCACTGAACGGTGCACCGCGACGGTTATCCCACTCCATAAAGTGGGAGCCATGACGGACCCCTGGAACTACTGCCCCATTAGCCTGACGAGCCAGGTCTGCAAGGCCATGGAACGTATCATCGTGGAAGTCATAAACAAAGACACTGGTAATCTCCAAACTCTGGACCCTACCCAGTTTGGATTTGTAAAAGGCAGATCATGTCTCCTAATCCTGACTGACTTCTTTGAAGCAGTCACGAAAGCCATAGATGAGGGTAAAATGGTTCACACAGCTTATCTAGATCTCGCCAAGGCTTTCGACACCATCCCCCACTCTGGAATTATAGATAAGCTCACTAAAATAGGTATAAATCCCTATGTCACAAGATGGGTTGCCAACTGGCTCACGGACAGAACCCACACTGTGAAAGTAGCGGATTCCAAATCCGACATCAGACCAGTGACAAGTGGAATACCACAGGGTTCAGTCCTGGGTCCTATCCTGTTTGGTATCTACTTCTCTGAAGTGTAGGCCAACACAGAAGGTCTTTGGCTAACAAAGTTTGCAGATGACTGCAAACTAGAAGCCATAATCGAAACTCCTAACAATGTGGACAAACTACAAAAGGGCCTCACTGAGACAGATACCTGGTGTCAAAGCCATGGCCTGAAGCTCAATGCTAAAAAGTGTATCGTCATCCTCTTTGGTAAAAACTGTGTACCCACGAACTACCACATAGCTGGTAGTCTACTTAATGCCGAAAATGTGATAAGAGACCTTGGGACACAGGTGCACAGTAGTCTCTCCTTTGATAATCACATCACCACAGTGGTCAGGAAATCCTTCCACGTGGCTCATCTCATCACAAAAAAATTCTCATCCAGAAAAAAAGAGGTCATTGTTCCCCTCTACTCATCACTCATTAGACCCATTATAGAGTACAATGCCCCTTTTGTCTCACAAGACATCCACAACAACAACTGGAAAGACCACAGAAATACCTCACAAAGAGGATTACTTGCCTCAAACAGATACCCTATGGAGACCGTCTCAAAAAACTACAGCTTTACTCCATCGCATATCGTCTACTCAGGGGCGATCTCTGCCTAACATACAAAGCTATGTCAAACCCAGAGCTGTTGGACATGCTCCACTTAAAGAAATCCCAATCCCTCTGAGCTACACGCTCTAGGGACCTAAACCTTGTCACCACAATAAACAGAACATGCTGGAGGGATAGATTCCTGTCCCAGAGACTTCCCATACTCTGGAACAGACTACCTATCTATGTCAAACAGAGCTCCTCATTAGCACTCTTCAAGAAAAATCTTGAGGATTGGATGGGAAATGGGAAATTCACCCCGGGGATCACTTCTGTGGCTCTGCGCGACAAGGGCACAGGAAAATAATTTTCTTGGGTGGCGAAAGACAGGGTACATTTTTTGGCTAGGCTTGTATGGGTCCTAGGGCCGATAGCCTAGTACCTACCTATGAACCTATGAACCTATGAACAAACAAGTGTAACAGTATCAAACAAGAGTAAACTGATTTAAACAAATTAACAAATGAACCAATAAAAAAGCTAAAAACTGAGCCCTGTTCCAGCAACCTTCAATCTGATGAGTTCTAACTGCACACTGCTGCCAGGAGGTTGCAGGGGAAACCTCTCCAAAAAAGATAGCCTGGATTAGTGCTCAAGTTATACAAACAGAGCTACATTCAGCATATCTGAATCTCATCTATGTTACAGCAAACAAGGCACACCAATTTCAGATAGAAACAGTTCAAATAAGCATGAACAGTGAGCCTTCAACCAACAATTCCCAGCTCAGAAAGGCAGATTCTACCCTCTCCTCCCATGAGTGTAGACCACAAACCTTCTTAATGTAAAACAACTGGCCTGAAGTCCAAGTGCCTAAATCAGAACTAAGACACTTTTAGAATAACAGATGCACTAAGCCTTCAACCAGCAATTCCCAACTTAGAAGGATGTAAGCTACCTCTCCTGTTAGAAGAGTGTAGACCACAAACCTTCCTAATGTAAAACAACTGACCTGAAGCCCAAGTGCTTAAAACAAAAGGCTTAGAATAACAGTTACAATTTAATCAGGCTACTAACAAACACTAATAAATGCAGCAGAATAAATGCAATTGAATATGTTTAAGAACAAGCAGCAAAAACAAAATAAAGTAAGAAGAAACACAAGTACAGTAAAAGCAGATGAATAAAGTGCTATGTTTTTTGTTTAGGTTAAGTGGGAAGGAAGGAAACAAGATAATTCAAGGTTAAGAAATTAAGTGAGGGGGGACTTCCCAAATGATCTCTCTCTACTCAGTAGAATGAGCTGATGAGATGGGACTGGGAAGAGTGTCCAAAATTAGATTTATAGTAGGAGTGGGCAACTCAAAAGTCACCAGATTTAAGAAGAAAAAGAGAACTGGCTTGGTGGGAGGGAAAAATGCAGCCAGAGATGAGCGATATTCAGAGAAAGCAGACCACACAAACACTTCAGCTAAGTACAGAAATTTCTAAATAAAGGAGCAATGCTGTTTCCCAGCTCCCCCCACTAATTAACTGATGCTATTCATAGTTTGCAAAGGAATTCTTTGGTAACTTTCTTTAACTGACCCTAGCCAAGAACTCTTAAAACTCCAACAGAACAGAAAACCTGAAACAAAACAAATGTAATACTAGAATAAGATACAAAATAGAGGTGACCAAACCTTAAATGAAGAGCTTCAAATAAAAATTAAATGCAGCCGGGGATGAGCGATATTCAGAGCAAGGAGACCACACAAACACTTCAGCTAAATACAAATATTTCTAAATAAAAGAACAAAGCTGTTTCTCAGCTCCCCCACTAATTAAGTGATGCTATTCACAGTTTGCAAAGGAATTCTTTGGTAACTGAAGAATGAGATGGGGTCTTGTACTGTAATAGGAATAATAAACTATCTTTCACATAAAGCACCACATTTAAAACATTTATTCATGCCTGTTTGAAATGACTGAATGAGAAGTTATGTACTTACCATAACATTCCATGTTAGTTGTCTTCTTCTCACCTTCTTTCTTGCTGGATGGGTTCGGAGCTGAACCTCGGCTCTGACTCTGCCTATTACTAAAGCTCGAGAACTATTCTTACCGGCTCGAGGCTATCCTAGGTCCCATAATGCTAGGCGTGATATACCCAGATCTCGTTTGATAGTTAACACTATGGACATACATGTCCCCATCATGACAGAGAAAAAATATATATATATATATATATATATATATATATATATATATATATATATATATACATCTAGGTATATAAAACTCTTATAAGAGTTACCAAGAAAGGATAAAGAGGTAGCTAAGGAGATAACTCTCATGATAACACATCTCAGAAGATACTCTCGGTCTTGCCAGGCTAGGGGGATGGAGAGTGGGACGCAAGAAAGAAGGTGAGAAGAAGACAACTAACATGGAACGTTATGGTAAGTACATAACTTCTCAATATTAAGTTGCCAATCTCACCTTTATTCTTGCTGGATGGGACAGCGTCCCTAGCACCTTAGTCCTGGGTGGCTCAATGGAACAAACTCTTGAGTACAGTGGAACCAAAATCAGCCCTACTTCTAGAGGTCATGTCCAGCTTGTAATGAGAAATGAAGGTATGAGGAGAGGCCCATGTGGTCGCTGCACAAATGGAATCCATTGGCAATCTTGCCTGAAAGGCTACTGAAGAAGCTAATGCTCTTGAATGAGCTCTGGGCTTAAAGGGAGCTCTTTATGCCTTAATTGGTAAATCAACATGATAACAGAGGTCAACCACCTGGACAAGGTTACTTTGGAAACTGGCAGGCCTTGCTTCCCTTCCGCGTAAGACAGGAAGAGCTGTTCTGATTTCCTCGTCTGCTTGGTTCTATCCAGGTAGAAGCATAATTGACGGTGAACATCTAGACAATATAACGTCCATTCAGACCTATTGGTATAAAGTGGGAAGAAAACAGGAAGATCGATGGTCTGATGCAGATTTTTTTCAGAGAGTAATTTGGGTAAAAAGAACGGATTAGTCCTAAGTAACACTCTATCTTTGTGAAAAACAAGGTAAGGAGGGCGAACACAAAGGGCTTGAAGTTCCGATACCCTTCTCGCTGAAGTGATGGCTACTAAAAACAGAGTTTTCCAAGAGAACAACTATAACGAACAGGAAGCCGCAAGCTCAAAGGGAGGGAGAATTAAAGACGACAGCACCAAATTTAGGTCCCATGGTGGGGGAGGATCTTTTATCGGGGGCCTAAGTAAGACGGTTCCTTTTAGAAAGGCTTTACAAAGTTTGTGTGACATAATGCTCGTCTCTGACAATCCAACATGAAAATTCGCAACAGCTGCCAACTGAACTCTGATGGTGGCTGAAGAAGATCCCATTTGAAAAAGTTCTGCCAAAAACTCTAAGACTGTATGGACAGGAGCTGTAAAAGGGTCAACTTGTTTCTCCCCTGCCCAAACAGAGAAACGCTTCCATTTGCTAGCATAAGTCTTTCTGGTAGTAGACTTGTGTGAAGCGAGGATGATGTCACGAACTGAATGAGAGATTGAGGGAAGCCTGGCTAGGGTTGCAAGTGGAGCAACCAAGCTGTGAGGTTGAGAGATTGGAGAGATTGATGCAGCCCGCCCGACTGATGTGTCAGAAGATCTGGCACTGGGTCCTGATGCCAGGGTTGATCTAGTAGATGACGTTGCAGGAAGGGAAACCAAATTTGTCAAGGCCAGTAAGGGGCAACAAGGATCATTCTGGATCTCAAAACAGTTGCTTTCTGGATTAACTGAGTAATTAAGGGAAAGGGGGGAAAAGCATACAGAAGACCCCGGGGCCAATCGTGGACTAGAGCGTCTCTGGGGGAAAGACCTGGGTGAAGAAGTCTGGGCACTTGCTGTTTTGAGGGGTTGCAAAAAGATCGCAGCAAGGCTGACCCCACCTCCTGAAGATTTTTTCTGCTACTAGCTGGTTAAGAAACCACTCATGGGGCATGAGAATGGCTCTGCTCAGCCTGTCCGCTATGACGTTGGACTTCCCAGGGATATGCGTTGCTACCAGAAACCGTTGAGAAGAGATCGCCCAATGCCAAAGTCTGAGTGCTTCTCGACATAGGGGGTAGGACCTGGTTCCGCCCTGCTAGTTGATGTACCACACTACAGACATATTGTCTGTCTGAATTGCAATAGTCCCGGTGGGTAGAGAGTCTTGAAGGGCCTGCAACGCTAAAAGTACCGCTCTCATTTCCAAGACATTTATGTGCAGGTGGCCTTCGAAAGGCTGCCATATGCCCTGGACTGTCCTGCCCTGAAAATGCTCCCCCCACCCGATCAGGGAGGCATCCGTTGTCACAGTAGCCACAGGAGGAGGAAGGACAAAGGGTCTGCCCTGAAGAACCTGAGGGGAGACCATCCACCACGAAAGGTGCCTTTTGCATGACTGAGTGATTAGAATGCTGTGTGATATTGGAAGCTGTTGAAAGGACCACTGGGAAAACAGCATCCATTGCAGGATCCGCATGTGAAAGCGAGCTAGGGGGAGTAATGTGATGGCTGCTGCCATGAGACCTAGGGTTTTTAGTACAAATCTGGCCTGGACTCTGCTCTCTTGTAGTAGGATTTAAACATGATCGTGAATGTCTGAAATCCTTTGTACAGGCAGTTTTGCTGACAGTTCCACAGTGTTTAAAATGGCACCTATGAAGGTAATAGATTGACAAGGCGACAAGGCAGACTTTTCGGAGTTTATAGAGATACCTAGCTCGTTGCAAATTTGGAGGGTATAATCTCTGGAATGGAGTAGCTGACGCTTGGTGGTTGCAGTAAGGAGCTAGTCGTCTAAGTATGGAAACACCTGGAATCCTTGTCGTCTCAGGTGAGCCGCAACCACTGCCATGCATTTGGTAAACACCCTGGGGGCTGTGTTGAGGCCAAAGGGCAGGGCTCTGAATTGGTAGTGACTGGCTCCCAGCCAGAAGCGGAGAAACCTCCTGGAGCGCCTGTTCATTTTGATATGATAGTACGCATCCTGAAGGTCTATAGAGCACATCCAATTGTCCTGACCCAGGAAGGGAAGAATGGACTGAAGCGTGACCATCCAGAATTTCGTTCTTTGAACAGACTTGTTCAGCCTGCCGAGATCCAAAATAGGTCTTTAGTCCCCTGTCTTTTTTGGCACCAAAAAGAACTTGGAGTAGACTCCGGATCCTTGCTGGTCTGCTGGGACTGGCTGTATGGCTCTTTTTTCTAGCAGCTTTGAAATTTCTAGTGCTGCTTGATCCCTCAGACCGGGTGGAACATCTGGAAGGGGCCCTTTTGGCTGTTGTGGGGTATGAATAAAGGGAATTTTGTAACCCTCGGATATGATCGACCGTACCCAATTGTCTTGCGTGAGGGAATGCCAGGCTTCTGGGTACAGTGATTGTCTTCCCCCAACTGCCTCCGAAGGTGGACAGTCAGGCAGCTCCTCAGGGGTGCTGGAAGGGTTTGTCAGAGAAGGATTCTCTGCTACCCTGATTCTGCGGACCCCCCCTGCCCCTCGGGCGTCTATTATTGTTCCCTCCTCTGCCTCTGGAGGGAAGCTCACCATGTGCGTCAGGCAGTACTCCCTGAGGTTTGCGGAACCACATTTTCCCACTCTTCTGACCCTTAGGGTATGGTCTAGAAGGGGTAGAAAAATGGACTCCTACGGCAGAGAGAGTCTTGCCTTCCTGCTCGCACCTGGTCAATGTATCCTTCACGTGAGGTCCAAACAAGGCAGAACCATCAAAAGGGGTGTTAGTGAAGGACGCCTTGAAGGGGTCAGCAAAATTGCAAAGCCGCATCCAGGTGTGTCTCCTTAGAGCAACGCCCATGCCTGCAGCCCTACTCGCTCCATCGGCTGCATAGGAAATGAGCCGCATGGAGGAGTTGACAATAGAGTTCAGGGTCCCCAGCTGGGAGTTGATCTTTTCCTGAGATCCCGCAGCTGATGTGTCCTGTAAGGTATCACCCAGTTCCTTGAAAAGGTCTCTCTGGAGATGGGTGAAATGGCACAAATAATTCAGCGACCGCATAGCAAAGGTCGCTGAGGAAAACATCCGCTTACCATACCTGTCCATAGTCCTACATTCCTTATTAGGAGGATGGACAGGTACTGAAGGGTCAGCCAACTCCTTTTTAGTGGCCGCCACCACCACCATGGCATCAACAGGGACGCCCTTAGTTAGAAACTGCTCATCAGAAGGGGCTGTAATAAATTTTGTAGGCCTCCGGGGAGTTGGTTCTATAGTATCCGGAGCCGTCAACGCCTTTCGAGCCACCACATCCATGAGTGGGTCGAAAGGTGGAGACACCCAGGAGGTGGAAGGGCGAGAACTGAACGCATCCAGATACACCAACTCATCCTCAGAAGGGTTAAAGGCAGACCAGTTTCCCCTCTGCATAAGAATCTCCAGGATGTCAGAAAATGAGACATCCTCAGAGGGGGACCTTGGGGACCCTTCTGAGTCATCCAAGTCGGTGTCCAACATGACTGACTCAGGGGAGTCTACATACTTCCTCTTGCATTTTCTCTTTTGAGGGGGCTCCCATGAAGGACCAGGGGAGGCCTCGGAAGAGGAGGATACACCCAATGGGGCTACCTGTAGCGTCAGTTCTCCACGCTCGGGATTGGAAGGGCAGAGAGAGACTGAAGCAGGCACCATAGAGGGAGGAGCTGAAGGAGCCGACCGTGGAGCAGGCACAGGGGCCAGCACACTCCTCATGACCTCAGAGGTGCCCCTATCAGGCAGGGAAGGGGGTCCCCACTCCGAAGAGACAAGGACTCCTCCCGGCACCGAGAGGGATGGCTCTGAGGCCGATGTCGGGGCCGAACTCACCTGCGCCGAGGCTCCGAGAGGGAGAACGGGGTCGGACAAGGGTCCGATGCCACTCGCCCCCTCGGAACCGACGAGGGGAGTCCTGGCGCCCAGATCCCTCCAAGGATGGAACCAAGGAAGAGATCGGAGCCGACGAGGGAGCCGAAAAGAGTGGCATTGGCTCCAACGTTCCGACGGTCCCGACCCCTACGATCTCCGGCTCCAAACTCAAAGGAAGAGTCGGAGGAGAAATCGAAGAGGGAGTAGTGATAGCCACTGCCTGATGAGGAGGGCTATGCAACATTTGAACCAGTGCGTGCGACTTAAGTAGTCTGCTAACCACCCTCTCGAGGTCATGGTCCGACAGCCTGGAAGACCGAGAGGAATGGGACCTGTGACTCCACTCCAATAACAAGGGAGACTTCGGAGCCGAATGGACAGATTCCAGGGAAGGAGATCTGGAACACTTTCTGCTCGAAGACGGCTCCGACAGTAGAGTCGGAGCCGAGTGAGGCCTCAAATCATCGGTTCCGGCCAGAACCGATGCAGTGGTAGTAGTAGCAGCACCGGTCGGTGACGGCTCCGAACATGGAGCCAACGGTTTGGCGGGCTTGGAATGTTTACCCGACGAAGGCTTAGCCGGGGAACCTTCAGGCTTCAACAAGCCTCTCAAAATAAGTTTGTTTCTGCGTTCCTGCGTTCCTGCAGGACTCTTGTACTGAACGCACGGCAAACAGAACAAGAGTCCTGCAGGTGCAGAGGGCCCAAGCAATATACACAAGAAGTGTGACCGTCTGTCAGAGACATCTTCTGACAGCACGAGTCACACTTCTTGAAGCCCGAGACCTTGGTGTCTTTCGACATCCAGAAACAAGGATGACGGGCAGAAAAGGACAACTCTGGGAAGTCTAGTCACAATCAGCCAACACACACACACACACAAAAAGGTTGTAACAGACCAAGAAATAAACAAAAACCCCAACACTTTTTAACACAATTTAACTAGGCACACACATACATCTACAGAAAAAAAAAACAAAGGGATTTACTACTACAGAAATGTATGGAAGAAGTTTGGCCAAAGGCTTAACTATTCAGTGAGGGGAAAACTGTAGAAAAAAACTACCTAAGAGGGTATTCTAAACAGGGATCTATAGGGTAGTAACTATACAAAACTATCGCTAAGATTATAACACAAAAAGCTGACTACATACAAGAAAAACATTAATACAACCTGGAGCCGGCAAAAAGACGCAACCTCGTAGCTGATGCAACAAATGAGATCTGGGTATATCATGCCTAGCATTATGGGACATAGGATAGCCTCGAGCCGGTAAAAATAGCTCTCGAGCTTTAGTAATAGGTCGAGTCGGAGCCGAGGTTCGGCTCAGAACCCATCCAGCAAGAATGAAGGCGAGATTGACAACTTAACATCATACCTTTCTGCTAAATTCCTGGCTGCAGAATGCCTTGTATATGACTGAAATTGATCATTTTATTTCATTTAATAAATCAATTATGTTTTAGACATGGAGTGCCTACCAGTATATGTGTTCCAGGAAGCCGTAAGCACCAAACAGCCTTCTAACTTACTGCAGTTTACATCATCTCATTCACCAAAAACATTGTTAACCACTCTGAATAATTTATTCATTCACAACAATCACAAATTCATTGCTTCTGAATGGACCTGCAAAGTCAGTATTGCAGTATTTCAAACATCCTCTCAGACATTCCCAATGATGCAATAGTGGATGTCTTTTGCCCCATATGACATGACGCACATTTTTTTTTTCACATACAGTTTCATCATCAAACTATGGCCATCATACACGCACAACACAGATTTGTGCCACTGCCATTTTTATAATACAAAGGTTTTCGAAACAAGCAATTTTGCCAGCAGTGCTTTTCTCAATTTCCACACAATTACAATCCTTTTTTTACCACATAACTTCAACTTAATTTTCTAGAACATGAGCATAGCTTATGCTTTAATCACAAAACCATTTTCTTTCCATTTAACAATTAACCAAAAACATTTTACAACCCACTTACACATCACCTATTCATATGCTAGGTTTATGTACAGCCACAATATTTTCACCTTGCTATAAATAATTCTGTGTGTGGTTTTAAATCACACCACTGAATATATCCTTAATCAGCCTGTCAGACTGCTACTCCCTTATCTGTTTATTCTTAATGCTGATTTTATTCAATATTTTGTTTGTACTATTCCCAGAACTGCCATTTAATCAGATGTAATTTACTTTTCTTTTCCTTTAAAGAACTAAGCTCCATATGTTGCAGTTCTCCATGACAACCATTGTATCTTCTGTTGTCAGGGTTACATCTGATTTCCATTTTCTAATTAATATGCTTTGATACATTTGGAATACACTAAATCAGAACTCCAGGTAAGATGTATCAGATCTTTAGATGCAATTACACACTCCCTAAATGTCTGTATTAAACATTCTGTAGAGCTTGTTTAAACTGTACAGACCCAAAATATGTCTTCAATATTTCCCCTTCTCATCTCTCTCTCTTGCATCTGCCCTCTAGTTAGGGGAATATTTTTTTGTAATTTGATGAGAGTATAAAGGTACTTGGGCAGATGTTTCTAGACAAATATATAGAATTTCAAAGGTTTTATTGCATATCTGGGGACCTTACACATTTTGTGCCATTTCTCCATAGTAATATGTTTATTAATTCTTCTTTCCAAGGTCTTCTTTAATTTTTTTGATTGGTCTTTGCAGTTACTAAGAAGTATTTCATAAGCTCTACATAATAACACTCTCCTGTTATCAGCAACCTCTGTCTAGGGATCAATAATGAATCTTAAAAATTATAGAAGACAATTTTCTAATCCCCTCTGATGTCTAGCTGATTTAATTCTATTAACTCTTGGTATAATAAAAATTACCTGGAATGCAGAGGTTAAACAATTCCTCGGTTTCCACTCATTCCACCATTCTTCCATCACAACTTATCTGCGCCTAGAATCTGGAGTCTTTGGCATTTCTTAAGTTGGTACTAGCACTCTTGTTAACATTTGTTTTGTTTGTACCTACTGGCAAAATTTACTATTCCACCGTGAAGGGAGAAGTGTAATAGAAAGAAAATGCTTGTTGAGTATTTTATTTTGAAGTTTGTTTCATTTCAAGATGAATTCCAGTTATAGTCTGCTTTTAATGATTTATTTCCTGACAACACGGCTATGAGTACAAAGATCTATTATGGAATTCAGAAATTGTGCCTAATACAGAAAGGTGCAGATAGAGAGTCAGAAGATCCTTAACTAGCAAAAATAATGCAAGGGTGTCTAATTTAGTCAGCTGCTGTAGATTAAAAGTAACAATATAGTTGACATGAGTCAAAAATAATATAAAAAGAAATTACGATTTTGTACTTTGGGAGACAAGACCTTGATCACCTTTTTCTCCTACGTACACATGTCTGCAGTAAATGAGAGAAAATTCTTCTCTGCTGAAGTGTGTTGTCTGAAGTTATTTTAGTATCTTAACATTTGGTGCCATGAAATCTTGGATCTTCTGAACCGTACATGGATTGCTGCAGCAGAAATTGTCACCGGGTCGACTTGTGACATGTTTTCTGTCTGGCAAACCTCTGTTGTGTCAATACACAATAAACCTTTCTAACAATCTCTATTTTATGAAACTGGATATTTGTATGTTCTTTTTTTTCCCCCATTGTACTCTTCTGCCCTCTTTTTGTTTTGGTGGGGTAGGGGGTAGGTAGCTAGGTTACGGATTAAAGTAACTTGCCCTTTCACTTGTTCAGCTTAAATTCTGCCACTAAGGCTGGCAAGCTGGCAAATTACCAAATCCTGAACTACTGGGTCAGCTCTTAGGGGTGTGTTATCAATATCGTACTCAACACTCCAAAGGAGACAATAGTGCATTTTTGATATTTAGCATTAATTCATTATTCTGGCACTAGTTACTTGTTTAGGGCAAGCCTTCCTGTAGGATGGCTGAGTCTTTTGGGGATTTGATCATAGCACCTAGTTTGCTCCTTGCTGGGCATTATTTTGTTTCATTTCTTTACAATTACTAAAGAAAACTGTCACAGAAGAGGAGATTTTAGAAAAAAAAATCTCCCGGGGGTGTTAAAAAAAACAAACAAACAAACAAATCTGCTCCAGGTGTCAAATACTCCAGGTACACCACTGGATGTAGATTAAGATTTATACCACCACAAGCCACAGGACAACAACAACAAAATTTTTATCCTCTTCCATCACCACAACCTCAACAACATGAACAGAGCATTTATCATTGCTTTAATTACATGCAAGCTGGAAACTGGCATAATGAATTCCCACTTTCTTAACAAATAAATATTCCTTCTCCACAGACAAATTTGCCAAATGCCCATGACCAAGCAGGAAGACAGCCTCAAGTCTGGTGTACTGCTTGGTAGCCACCAATGGCAACAGGACCATTAGGACATGTATGAAAAGGAGGCACGGGTACTTCCTTGGGTACCACAGTTGACCAGGAAGGTCCTTTTGTTAATAGAATAGTTATGTAAAATCTTACCATAGCCATAAATGTCCTTCTCTTCTGTATGCTGCTGTATCCATTACATGAGGGAATCTGCCTTCGGTTGACTCCTACGTCCAGCCATTTTACAAAAGATAAATGCTACTGCAACGGGATGTGTGATGGCCTGCATCATCCAGCGTATGTCAGCCATAAATGGACATCGGGTATAAAGTAGACATCAGCAAGCACCTACCTCAGAAATTAATGCCGCTGGGCACCAGTGACTATTGAGTGGGTCCTTAGGAGTCAGGCAAGCATCAGGGGAAGGCAAGGTGGTAAACTATACAGCAGCTATAGAAGAGAAGGACATCTATGGTTATGGTAAGATTTTACACAACTATTCTATGTCCTTCTGTTCATATGCTGCTGTATCCATTACATGAAGGAGAGTGCAAAAACTCATGCTGTTAAGCATTGGGAGGGGGAAGAGATACATTTCCACAAAGCCATGCAGAATGGCCCTGGCAAATTCTGCTCTGGACCATGAAATGACATCCAGTTTGTAATGTTTGGTGAAAGTGTGGACAGATGACCAAATGGCTGCCTCTAAAATGGCAGCTGTATCCAAGCCCTTAAAGAAAGCCCGGAGGACACAGCCTTAGTTGAGTGTGCCTTCACTGGGAAGGGAAGCCTTTTACCATAGGCTATGTAGCAAAAGGAAATAATTTTTGAGATCCAGGAAGAAATAGTTTGCTTGGAAACAGGGTGTCCCAGGGCTCTTGGGTGACAGAAAACAAAAAGCATACCTGATTTACGAATGGATGTGGTTTTAGAAAAATAGTATCGGAGTTGTCTATGCACATTCAAGAAATGAAGGAACCTTTCACTGGAAAAATGTGGCAAAGGGAAGAAGGTAGGCAGACTAATGGCCTTATTTAGGGAAAGTTCATTAACTACCTTGGGCATGAAGGATGGATTAGTACATAGGGAAACCCTGTCCTTGTGGAAAACTGTGAAGGGGGGAGAAGCCATGAGGGCTTGCAGTTCAGAGACCCTTCTGGTTGAAGTAATAGCCACCAACAGAATAGTTTTTCATGTGCAGTGTTAAAGAGTGCAGTCCTTAGCTGGTTCAAAGGGAGGTAATGTAAGCTTTTCTAACATGAAATTAAGATCCCAAGGAGGGGGAATAGGTTTTCCTTGGGGATCTAATATGTAGTACTTCTTTCAGAAAAAGCTTGATTTCCAGCCTGGACGCCAAAGGAGGGGACAGAGGTAAACATACTGAGATGGCAGACAGATGCGCATTATGGAAGAAAATGACAAGCCAGTGTTTATCAATTTACACAGGTAAGACAAACCCACTGGAGGCTCTACAGACAGTGATTGAAGGTCTTGTTTTAGACACCAAACAGAAAATCCTTTCCACTTAGATTGGATTTTGTGGTAGTGGGTTTTCTGGCCTCTTGCAGAACTTAAAGCATGTCCTCAGTGTAAAGGTGTCTAAACAGAATCAATGACCTATCACCCACAGGGTGGATATCTGGGGGTGTATGAGAGTTCCCTTCTCCTGGGTAAGTAGGTTCATCCTGAGGGGTAACCTGTGGTGATTGCCCTTGGCTAGACGATGTAGAAGGGGGAAACAGTGCTGCCTTGGCCAAAATGGGGTCACCAGCAAGATTTGAGGCTGTTCTCCCTGAATTTTCAATAGAACATTTTGAGTAAGAGGGAAGGGGGGGATGCATAAGCAAACATCCCCTTCCATGAGAAGGAAACAGCATCCACATTCCATGGTCCAGGGGTGAATATTCTGGTGCAGTAAGTTGGGAATTGTCTGTTCATGGGGGAGACAAACATCCAGAAATCATCCAGAAAAAAGGAGGTCATTGTCCCACTGTACTCATCCCTCATTAGATCCATTACAGAGTACAACGCCCCATTTGGTATATACATCACAAGACATCTGCAACAGTTGGAAAGGCCGCAGAAATACCTCACTAAAAGAATCACAGGCCTAAAGCAGATGCCCTATACTGACCGTCTAAAAACTCCAGCTATACTCTGTGGCATATCGTCTACTCAGAGGCGATCTCTGCTTAACATACAAGGCCATGTCAAACCCTGAGCTGTTGGACATGCTCCACTTAAAGAAATCCCAGTCCCTCAGAGCCACACACTCCAGGGATCTAAATCTTGTCACCACAATGAACAAAACATACTGGAGGGATAGGTTCCTGACCCAGAGACTCCCCAGACTCTGGAATAGACTGCCCATACATGTCAAGCAGAGCGCCTCCTTGGTGCTCTTCAAAAGGAACCTTGACGATTGGATGGGAGATAGGAAATTCACCCTGGGAATCACGTCAGTCGCCCTGATAGACAGGGGTCCAGGGAAGCAAATATTGCAGGAAGAAATATCCAGGGAATTGTTACGGCTAGGCTTGTATAGGCCCTAGGGCCGATAGCCTAGTACCAACCTATGAACCTATAAGTCTACCTGAGGTGACCCCATCAATGGACCAGGTCCAGGAACACATCTCTGTTTAACATCCATTAATGGGAATGAGTCATGGACCTGCTTACAGAATCTGCTATCACATTCTCTGTTGAAGGGATGTAGACGGACAGAAGGGATTCCTGTCTCTGTTGTGCAATCTCCCACACCTGCAAAGCCAATCTGCATAGGATGTAGGACTTTGCCCCCCTTGCTTCTTGATGTACCACAGCACCGTTGTGTTGTCTATGTACCATCTCAGCACTCCTGGAAGGATTTGAGCCTTGACGATTTGAAGAACAAAGATCAAGGCTCTCATTTCCTTAATGTTGATATGTTACCTGTGCTGGGAGTCGGTCCAAGTGTCCCTCACTCTCTAATCTCCTAGATTCCCCCCAACCCGAGTCTGAGGCATCTGTGTACAGATCCTGGTTGTGGGGATGGGGTTGAAGGGGAAGACCTGGATTCTCTGCAATCTGAATAATCCACCACTTTAGTTCCCTGGGCAGGCAGACTAAGAAGGGTACCATAAACTCCAGAGGGTGCAGATGTTGGCTCCAGAATGTCCTCAGGAACCACTGAAATTTCCTCATGTGTAGCCTTGCTAAGGGTACCATGGGAATGGTGGAGGCCATGAATCCCAAGAGCCTTAGGAACTTTCTGGGTTTGGAGAGGAAGAATTCCCTGGAAATAAGAGGTAAGGGTCTGAATCTTATCTGGAGGAAGACAGACCCTCATCTGCCCTGTGAGAATCCTGCATCCCAGTAACACATGTCCCTGGGAGGAGGTCAGAGAAGACTTTGAAGGTTTATGGTAAACCCCAGGCATCTCAGTAGGGAGATGGTGCAGTCCAGGTGCAGTTGAACCAACTGTGGGGACGATGCAAAGATGATGATATTGTCCAGATAAGGGAAGAGTTGGATCCCCTGCGTTCTGGTGAAGGCAATGACTGGGGCTAAACACTTTGTGAACACCCTGGGAACTGTAGAGAAACCAAATGGCAAAGCACAAAACTGAAAATGCATAAAACCCACTGAAAAGCAAAGGAATTTATTGAAGAGGTGGTGGACTGGGATGTGCCGATAGGCATCCTTTACGTCTAAGGACACCAGGTACGCCTGAGGGAGAATCACAGGAAGGAGAGTAGGAAGACTCACCATCTGAAAGGAGGGGACCTTGAGAAAGGTATTCAGATGGGTCAAATCTAAGATAGATCTCCAGGGACCTTCTTTTCTGGGAACCAAGAACATTCTGGAGTAAAATCCTTTCCCTCTTAAATTTTGGGGTACCTCCTGAATAGTGCCTTGAAAGAAGAGGGCCTACAGAACTGGAGGAAAGGAAGCCATTTGGTCTGAGAGGGTTGAGAAATGCCTTTGAAGGTTGGTTTGGACACCCACACCATGAAATAAAAAGAAGTTATGTTCTCACCATAACGTTCCATCTGAGTAGGTAAACTTCATTTGTCAGCAACCTGTGGGTTACGGAACCGACAAGGATCCGTGCCGGCAGCATGGCAAGCAAAAAGATCCGAGCTCCAAGCTCATCCCCCTTACCCATACCACACTGCAACCTCCTTCCAATCCTCAGATCGCATTTGCCACCTGCACATAATAACAAAACTAACAACCTGAGACACCTGACTCAAGGACAAAGTAAAGCTCATGAGTCCAAACCTCGAGCTCAGCTAAATAACCATGAAGGTCTGGGGGAAGGAGGGGGGGACAGTTGCTGACAAATGAAGTTTACCTACTCAGATGGAACGTTATGGTGAGTACATAACTTCTTTTTATTTCATGGTGTGGGAGTCCAAACCAACTTTCAAAGGCATTTCTCAACCCTCTCAGACCAAATGGCTTCCTTTCCTCCAGTTCTGTAGGCCCTCTTCTCTCAAGGCACTATTCAGGAGGTAACTTCTTTATCTGAAGTAGTTAACTTCATTTGATCAGCAACCTGTGGGACAGAGTCCCCAGCTACCCGAATCTTGGGAGGCCCTTAAGGAAGGATATTCCGGAGCACTGCAGAACCAAAGGCAGCCCTTCCCCTAGACACCAAATCTAGTTTATAATGAGAGATAAAGGTATGACAGGACACCCAGGTAGCCGCTGAACAAATGTCATCCAGGGAAACTCTAGACCAGAATGCAGCAGATGTTGCCATAGAACACGTAGAATGAGCATGAACTCCCACTGGTTCTGGTAAGCCAGATTCTCTGTATGCTTGTAAGATACAACTTGAAATCCACCTGGCGAGAGTCACCTTTGAAATTGGTTTCCCTAGAAAAGGCTTAGCAAAGGAGACAAAAAGTTGATCAGGTTTACGAAAGACAGCCGTCCTGTGCAAATAAAAACGTAACTGTCTGTGAACATCCAGCAAATGAAGTTTATATTCTCTTTTATTCTTGAAACACAAGGTATGGAGGTTTAATACAGAGAGCCTGAAATTCCGACACTCTCCTGGCTGAAGTAATTGCTACCAAAAAAGCCATCTTCCATGACAAGAACTTCAGATCAACAGAAGCTGCGGGTTCAAAGGGAGGTGCAACTAACAGGGGGTCTCTCAAAAGAAAAGTGCCTTTTAGAAAGGTCTTACAAACTCTGGCAGCAGTGAGGGAACCAAAGTTGTCCCCAATATGAAATGGGAAATGGCAGCCAGCTGAACCTTCACAGTAGATGAGCTGGCCCCTTGCTGAAAAATATGAGACAAGAATTCCAGTACTGCTGAAACAGGAGCAGTAAAAGGATCCAAGTTCTTTTGTGAAGCCCAAATTGAAAAACGTTTCCATTTGCTACTGTAAATCTTCCTGGTAGAGGGTTTATGTGCCGCCACCAGGATAGACTTCACTCGGGAAGAGATATAGGGAGTTCTGGCAACAAGGGGAACTGGATCAGCCAAGCTGAGAGCTTGAGACCGTCCAGGTTCAGAGGGGCCATTCCCAAGGGATGAAAAATTAGATCCGGAATGGGATCCAAGATCCAGATTGGAGCTATGAGATGAAACCACAGGCAGGGGAACCAGACTTGACGAACCCAGAATGGGGCTATGAGGATAATCTTGCTCCCCAACCGGCAAGCTTTCTGCAGAAGTTTTGTCATAAGCGGAAGTGGAGGATACGCATAAAGAAGATCGGGTGGCCAAGCATGGACTAGAGCCTCTCTGGGGGCTTCTCCCAAAGGAGGAATTAGAGCAAAAAACCCGCTGCACTTCGCATTGGAAGATGATGCAAAGAGATCGCAGCAAGGCTGACCCCACTTGAGGAAGATTTGTTCTGCTACACAAGGATTCAGAGACCACTCGTAAGGAGAGAGGATAGTTCTGCTCACTTTGAGCGCCAATATGTTGGACCAACCCGGAATGTGCGTTGCTAACAGGAAGCGGTTGGTGGAGATCGCCCATTCCCAAACTCTCATGGCTTCTCAGCAAAGGGGAGTAATATCTGGTTCCCCCCTGTTTGTTGATATACCAGACCACTGACATATTGTCCGACTGGATCGCAATAGTCCCCGGAGGAAGAAAGGCATGGAGGGCCTGCAACGCCAAGAGGACCGCCCTCATCTCCAGGACATTTATATGCAGTGCAGTCTCAGTCCGAGTCCACATGCCTTGGACAGTCCTGCCCGCACAATGCCCCCCCACCATAGGCAGCAGGTGTCCGTGGTCACTGTGGTCTGGGGTGGTGACATAAAAGGTCGTCCTTCTCGAAGGGCTCGGGATTGAAGCCACCATGTAAGGGAGTTCCTGCAAACCCTGCTGAGGGGAATTGGGAAGTCTAGAGGGTGGTGTAGAATAGACCACTGGACCAGCAACGTCCACTGCAGAACCCTCATGTGCAGACGAGTGTAAGGAATCAGATTGATCGCTGCCACCATGGACCCCAAAGCTCTCAGGACTAATTCTGCTGGGGGAGCAGGGGATTGAAAGAGGGCTAGCACATGCAGAGTCATGCTGTGAAGTCTGTCTGATGTTAGGAAGGCCCTGGCCAGAGGGTATCTATCCTGGCCCCTATGAAGTCTAACACTTGAACAGGCTGGAAGAAGGACTTCTTGACATTTATGGTTATCCCCAACCGGGGTGACATCAGGAGGAAGAAATCCCTGGCTAAAGAAAGTAGATGCCTGGTGGGGGGGGGGGGGGGGGCACTCATCTAGGTACGGGAAGACCTGCATGCCCTGGAGGAGCCTCAGGTGGACCACTACAACTGCCATGACCTTGGTGAACACCCTAGGGGCTGTGGTGGGACCGAAGGGTAGGACCCTGAACTGGTAATGACTGGCTCCTAGCCGAAAGTGGAGAAACCTCCTGGACCGTCTTTCCGTGAGAATATGGTAGTACGCATCCTTGAGGTCTATGGAGCACATCCAGTCCTCCTCCTGCAAGGGAGGCAGGATGGATTGAATTGTGACAGGTCGAGAATCTGCCTCAAGTCCCCCATCTTTTTTGGCACCAGAAAGAACCTGGAGTAGATGCCTGATCCGGACTGGTCTGGGGGCACATGCTGGATGGCTCTTTTTTCTAACAGCTTTTTTATTTCCAAAGCCGCGGCCTCCCTTCGAGTGGGTGGGACATCTGGGAGGCATCTTGAATAAGGGGGCTTGTTGATGAAGGGGATTGAATAGCCTCGGGATATTATCTGAAGCACCCAGCGATCTGTTGTGATGGACTCCCATTGAGCCAGGTGCCTCGAAAAGTGCCCCTGATTGCCTCCAGAGAGGAGCAGACAGGCAACCCCTCAGGGCTGTTGCGCGGGACGGTCGGAAAAGGGTTCTCGTGACCCAAAGTTCTTCAGTCCCCCACAGCCTCTAGGCCGGCATCCACCTTGTCCCCCTCTGCCTCTGGGGGAGAAGTCCTGAGCGTTCCGGGCCTGCTGAGATTTCTGGAACCACATCTTCTTCTGCCCTTGCTGGTTCCTAGAAAAGGACCTTTGAGGGGTAGAGAAGCATATTCTGATGGCTGACAGCATTTTCCCATCTTTCTCACTCTGGACCAGCGTCTCGTGGACAGTCTTCCCAAAGAGGGTCGACCCGTCAAAGGGTGCAGTCACGAAGGACGCCTTGAAGGGTTCCGAGAAATCGCTAAGTCGAAGCCAGGCATGACGCCTTAAGGCGATACCGGACCTGCTAGCTCTAGCACCTCCTTCCGTGGCATGGGAAAGTAGCTGTATAGAAGTATTGGACACTGACTTAAGAGTGGCCATATGAGCCGAGAAAGTCCGTTTATCCTCAGCCGACATGGACTATGGGGGAGACTCAGTGTATTCCTTGACCAGGTTCCGCTGCAGTCTGATTACATGGGCCAAATAATTCAGTGCCCTTACAGAAAAGGTAGCTGAAGCAAAAGTCCGCTTTCCAATACGGTCCATTGCCCGAGACTCCTTGTCAGGGGGATGAACCAAAGAACTTTCCTGGGATAGTTCCTTTTTGGTGGCCGCAGCCACCACCATGGCATCAATCGGGAACCCTTGCTCCACGAAGCTCTGTCTGCAGGGGGACTGAGAACCTTACTGGGACTTCTAGGTATCGGCTCTACAGTGTCCTGCTCCTTCCACACCCTGGTGGTAATCGGGTCGGCCGGGGGGGGACCCAAGAGGTAGATGGGCCTGTGTCGAATGCCTCCAGGAATACCGACTCATCCGAGGAGGGTTTTTGGGTGGACCCCCCCCCTTTGGCAGAGTATTTCCATAATATCTCCAAAGGAGACATCGTCGGGGAGTGATTTGGGGGAAACCTCCCCTTCCTCCAAATCGGTATCCTCGGTGAGGGACTCGGGGGAGTCCAAGTGCCTCCTTTTGCACAGGCATTTGTGAGGGACCTCCTCGGGGGGACTGTCCAAGGGGGGCTCACCGATGGATTCATGTTTCTCCAAGGGAACTGGCTGGGGTGTCAGCGACACAGGCTGTCCCTGGGGGGACTGGATGATGGAGGGCAAACTGAGCTGTGAGGGAGCGGGGGCGGACCCTGAGGAAAGAGTGAGGGGTCTCGATCCTCCAGAGAGAACCCTCTCCACCCCGAACACCGAAGGGGAACTGGCCTCTCTAAGACAGGTGGCCGGGGCCCTCAGATCCGACAAGGGGATTGGCGCCGGAGCCGAAGTGATCGGACCCAAGAAGACAGTGTGCTCCGACCGCAAAGGAGCCGAAGACACACTCACCCCCTCGGGTCCGACGCACAGCTCTCGGCTCTGAGAGCTCGGATCCGAAAGCGGATCTGATAAGTTCGAGGGCATGGTCGGTGTCGAGGTAGCAATAACCATCAGCGCCGACCCCCTGGCTCCGGGGCTCCTCGGATCCGAATACTCCATAATCCGGTGGTGGATCGGAGAAGGAGCTATTGGAGCGAACAGTGGAGCTGGACTGCAGCAGCAATCCCATCTGCAGCTGAGTTTGCAAAAATCGACGCACCATCTGGTCCATATCTGCCTCCGAAATGCTTCAACTAGACCTGGAGGAAGCTGCCGACGCGACGACGATGACCTCGAGGCTGGTCGGGTCTACTCCTCTGGCTCTGTGGAGAACGGAGCCGTGGGGAGGAAGGCTTGGACACTCAGAGAAGAGACCACCTTTGCGGGAGGGGCCGAGGGGTCCAATTCGGCCTGCTGCTTGCGGCTTCTTGCTCTCTCTCTTCTCTCTTTTTTTTATCTTTCTTGGCCTCTCGTTCTCCCTGAGACAAGGTAGGAGGGTGAGTCCCAGACAGGGGAAGAGGGCCAGTCAGCTGGGCAGCTGCAGCAGTGACTGTCGCTACCGAGAGAGAAGGAGAAGAAGCTGATTCCGCGGGTAGAAGACCCGCCAGAATCAGCTTGTTCTTCCTATCCCTTAAGGCTCGAGGGTTAAAGGCCACACAAATCTGGCAGCCCGAGGAAAGGTGCGTAACTCCCAAGCAAATCACACACTGAGTGTGACCATCTGCTGGCGACAGCTTATAGCCACACTCAGAGCATTTAGAAAAGGTCACTTTGTGGCTTTCAGCCATACCAAAAGCACACACACAGCCACACACGCGCACCTGAAAGAGAGAAAAATAGGGGCCTACAAAGGGATGAGAAACTACCAAAGGTAAAGGGAAAATACAGGCTAGGTAGAAGGAAAACTCGTAGAACAGTATTAAAATACACTCACACACCAAGTAAAGAAGACCAAAAGAGAAGTTTGAAGAAAAAAATTGCTAAACTTGCCTGGAGCTCTAAGAATCCTGTGCCTGGCAAAGCCGCAGCAAACGAGATCTGAGGATTGGAAGGAGGTTGCAGTGCAGTATGGGTAAGGGGGAGGAGCTTGGAGTTCAGATCTTTTTGCTTGGTATGCTGCCGGCTCAGATCCGTGTCGGATCCGTAACCCACAGGTTGCTGATCAAATGAAATTAACTACTTCAGATCCTTGTTTTATGATTGAGAGAACCCAACATTCCTGGGTAATCTGTTTCCATGCAGGAAGGGGTAGGGAGAGATACAGGAAGTGTGGGGTAGCTGGGCTTAAGGCCTGGTCATCACAGACTACCAAGTTTGGGCTGAAAGGACTGCTTTTGAGCAGGCGTAGAAGGAGAAGACCTGGAAGGGGTCTGCTTCCTAGAATCTTTTTTCCCTTTGGAGGACATGTGCTTAGAAGGCCTTCTCACAAATGTGGTTCTGGCCAGGTAGTTCTTCTGGAAATGGGGAACAGGAGGCACAAAAATGTGCCTGAGGTCCTGAAGCTCGTTGTCTTTCACCTGAAGGGCATTAAAGAGCTCTGCCATGGCCACACCAAACAAGGCCTTGTTATCTAGGGGTGCGTCCATTAGTTTAGTTTTGATATTATCTGGTAAAGGCTGTAGCCTGAGCCAGGAATATCTACTGATGACTGACTCAGAAGCAGCTGCCCTTGCTGAAGCCTCCACTGCACCATAACTACACTTTGAGTGTCTGGTAACTTGGCTGCAGAAATTCAATAGGCTAGTTATTTTGGCCTTATTGGGAGAATCAGGTAACTCACCAAAAAGTTTAATAACATCTGTCAAAAGGGCCAAGGAATATTTGGCCATGTGTGCCTGATAGTTTATGGCTCTCACAGTTAGGTGGCAGAGGTATAGACTTTTTTGTCCAATCTTTCCATGATTGTGCTTTCCTTATTTGAGGGGAGCAAGGAAGTGGAGGGAAGAAGTTTTGATGTTTTATCTGCAGCAACAGAAATAATAGATGGATCTGCAAAAGGGGCCTTGAAGAGAAATTTGGCATCTTCAGGGACTTTATAAAATCTGTTAGGCCACTTTGGTGCAGGGGGTTGGGAATCTGGAACTTGTAATGCTGCCAGGAAAGCAACTAAAAGAGCAGGGTGGACAGAGGGAACAGCAGATGGGTTAGGGGACTCCATTTGCAAGAGGTCATAATAGCTCTTTTGGATCTCAGATACCTGATTGCAGTCTCATTTAAAAAAGTCCTTCATCTGGACAACTGTCTTCACAAAGGTGACATCTTCCCCAGGGGAATCGGTACTATTTGACTCCTCCTCTGGGGAAGCATACCCCCCAGGAGAGGCAATTTGAGAGGTGTAGGTAAGGGACTCATCCCCTGAAGATTCCTCCTCCTCAGAGGAGATATTAGCCAACGGCCTACTTCTAGGAGTGGAGGCTGAAGGGGCCTGGACAGGGGCACCTTTCTGGCATAAGGACATGAAGGCGTTAAATTGGCCTTGGGTAAAGACCCACAAGTCAGGGACTTCATCCAATGGCATAGTCTGTTGGGAAGGAACAGTATTCTAGTCTTTTGTTTTTTTCTTTTTGGGACCCTCCACTGTAGAGGTGCCTAAAATGTGATGAAGAGTAGGAGGACCAGACGTCAGACGACACTCTACGATGTCCGACAGAACATCTTTTCAGATGGCAATTTGGGACACCCCACGCGGGCCTTCTGAGATAATAAGCCGTGCCCCCCCCCCCCCGCCCGGGTCAGATGCCTGCGACTCCCTCTGAGACATGCTGGCAGTCTCCTTAACAGCTCCCACCACCCCCGGTTATCCGGTAATGGAAGGTCTGCGGATTCCGACAGTCTCCGCCTATTCATCGGCCTCGAGAGGAATGGTTGGAAGAGAGGGTGCAGTCAAAGTTTCAGGCCGAGACTTCTTGGTCTTTTTTGTCGGTGGCTCCTCCATGGTTCCCGACATCAGGCCCATGTCTCTAGTTAAGTGTTACAGATGCTGTTTCTCTAAGTATGGTTTAAGAGTGGTGAGTCAGCTCCTAAGCGTCTTTGGTACAGAGGTCTTACAGATCTCGCAAGTGGTTTGATCGGGGTCTGGGCCTACAGAACTTGTTTAAGTCTTCATGTGGAATTTGCCTTCCACACTGACACTTGCCCTTTCTACCTGACATTAACCCACAACACAGTAGCAAGATAGTAACAAAAACCCCTATAGGGTACTTATCTGAACACAGACAAGCATAAGGTCACTTTCCAAGAGAGTGAAGACCAGAGCTGGCAGTCAAACAGGCGACTGAAAAGTTCTGAGGTAGGTGCGTGCTGACATCCACTTTATAACCGATGTATGCTGGATGATGCAGGCCATCGCACATACCTTTGCAGTAGCATTTATCTTTTGTAAAACAACCAGACGTACGAGTCAACTGGAGGCAGACTCCCTCATGTAATGGATACTGCAGCATATGAATAGAAGGACATATTATAGTATACAACTCTTCTTCTCTTCCTTTTCTTGTTGACACAGGAGCAACTAGATCCATGACTACTTCAGCAAATGCTGAAAACCTCCCACTATCCATCAAAACAGTTCGGGGTCTGGGAGTCTGAGTCTCTCTAGTCCCTAGGGATTACCAGAAACTAAGCTTATTCCTATTCAAATTGGTCCTCTAAAAGAACAGCATTGCCTTTATTGTAGGAAATACCATAATGTTAAACATTTTAGGTATGAATTTATTATCCAAATTGAGATGTACTGATTATTGTACTCCAGACTGAGTTTTCCTTGACATTTTGAATGAACCTTCACCTTTAGGTCTTTAATCAACTGATGTTTGTGCAGATGAAGACACCCTTTTTGCCACACTGACATCAGAACAAACCACAGATATTGATTCTGCAGAGGAATTGGAAACAGTTCTTCTACAGCTTTGGGCTACTCATGAAAATGAAGTGGGACACATAAAAGATGTTGAACCTTATCTTGCACGCACCTATCAATGGTAGCCCAGTATCATTTGTCGGCTGAGGCAGAAAAAGGGACTCAAACTTATTTCTGCATTCTCCATCAAGAAATAATTGTCTCAGCCAACACAGCAATGAAGAAAATAAATTCTGCTGATAGAAATGACTGCAATTAGAGGTACATAGAATAGGCAAGAGGGGGGCTGAAATTTACTGGAGGAAGCTGGAAAAGGAACCAAGGTACTAGGAACAAATAGTTAGAGAGGGAAAGGTAACAGAGAGGGAAGAGGTCACGCAGACATTTGGATTGCAGGCTAGTGATTGCCTTCCCTATTAGGAAGTGATTAGAGTACAGACAAAGAGAAATGTATAGGGGAATCCTAAATGAAAGGCCTGCACTGATTACGTTTGTAATTGAATCTAGAACAGAAACTGCAGTTAAAAAATGGATAGTTAGTAAGGCATATCAAATATTGCATGAAAAAGTACAGTTGTGTAAAATCTTACTACAACAGTAGATGTCCTTGCCTTTACTGCTGTAGTATTCTTAACATATGGGATTCCCTGCCATGGAAGCCTGATGTGCGGCCAGTCTACAAAATACTTGTGTTGTTTTAAAGGTATGCCCAACGTCACCCAATGCTCCTTGCGTAGCAGAGGGCATAAAGGTGACATTCAGGCCTACCTTAGTCAGAAGTGATTGCCCTACAAAGAAACACCAGTCCAAGGACCCTAAGAGGTAATCTGTATATTCAGAAAGGCAAAGGACTAGGGGGAAGGAGGGAGGGAGCGAATACTGCAGCAGTGAAGGCAAGGACATCTACCATTATGGTAAGATTTTTACACAACTGTACTGTTTTATTTATTTTATTTTTATTTATATTTGTTTACCGGGAAATTCTGACTGAACGCAGGTCCTTTTTCAGCAGATGCCCGGGGAGAAAAGCTCCACATCATGTACATGATTAATAGAGATACAAAGCTGCAGCAATAGTATACAACATTACAGGTTGTTGGCTTTCATACAATAACAAGATATTGATTATCAGCAGTATATACAGTAAATGTTGCAAGTTAAGATCGTTTCTTCTCATTTACAATATTAGTAACAAAGTTGTTAGACAAGATTTTAAAGTATGTAAAGACAACTAGCTAATTCTGACTGTGGTTAGTAGTGGCGGTAGTATAGTTGGGTTAAGAGTCTAGGTGGGGGGGTAAGGGTGGGGGTGCTAGTCTGGATTAGAACAAGGACAAAGCCAGTGCAAATTTAAGTGGAATTTGAGTGCAGTACTGAAAAGGCTGCTGGAAGGTAGAGTAGTTAGAGAGGGTGGAAGATTGTTCCAAAGTTTAGATATGGTACATAAAAATATGGCTTCTCCTGCTGAGTTTTTGGGTTTGATAACAGTGAGCTGATTTTTGCTGCTTGATCTTAGGGGCCTAGTGGAGTGATAGGGTTGGGGAAGGGATGTTAAGGGGGTGGTTAATAGGTTTATGAGCGAGGGTGAGTTGATTAGTGATAAGTGAAGGAGTTGTGGGAGTTCTAGCCAGTTTAGTTCTTTAAGGGAGATACAGTGGCAAATTTAGCAATTTTGCTGTGACAAGCATCCAGCTTGTGTAGCTCTGTCTGTCTAAGGTTGGTAAGTATGGGGGAATGCATAGAGTAGGGTGGAGATTAGCTGGGAATTGGCTATGGAGATTCTAGCCGCCTTGGTTAGGAATTGACAGCTTCAATATGATGCACCAAGTTTCTTGTGAACTTTTTTGTTGTGAGAGATATGTGGGTGTCAAATCTAAGTTTGTTGTCGATTTCCACACTGAGTAATTTTGTGTGTTCTGATGGAGAGATGGTGGTATTGTCTTTGGCGAGAATGTTGAAGGGGGGGGTGTTTTGGGTGGCTTTGGAAGGTTGGAACAGGAGAAGTTTTGTCTTACTTGGGTTGAGTAGGAGCTGAGCATTGGATAGCCAGCTTTCTACAGAACAGAATGATGCCTGTGTAATTTGTTGTAGTTCTGGTAGAGTGGGGGCAGAGCAGATGAGAGTACAGTCATCTGCGTACTGTACAAGAGACGCTTGTGTGGTGGCAGTATGTAGGTTGTTAATGAAAAATGAGAATAGCAGAGGGCCAAGGATAGACCCTTGGGGAACGCCGAGAGTAACTGGGAGGCGAGGTGATAGGTTATCTCCCAGATTACTGATTGCTGGCATCTGTGTAGAAAGCTATGGAACCAGTTGCAGGCTGACTGTGAGAAGGAAAGGTTGGGGAAGAGAAGTAGCTCATGAGATACCATGTCAAAGGCCTTTGAGAGATCTAGAAATACGGCAGTAGAGAAGAGGCCATTGTTTTTGTGATGAAGTATAGTGTTGGTGAAGGAGAGAAGAGCGGAGGTAGTGCTGTGATATGGCCTGAAACCATGTTGGGTTTTGGAGAGGAGATTATTAGCTAAGAGGTTGTTGGAGACCTGGGTGCTGATACATTTTTCAAGTATCTTGGAGAGGGGGAGAGGATAGCAATGGGGTGGTAATTGGAGAGGTTGGCGGAGGGGGTGCCTTTGTGGAGGAGAATGATGTGGGATATTTTCCATATTGTGGGAACATAGCCGTCTGTTATGGAATGGTTGATTAGAATTGAAATTGGGTAGACTAGTGTATCAGCTGCAATTTTCAAGTATTCCGAGGGGAGGTTGTCAGCTGCGAGTTTGGTGGGTTTAAATTTTGACAATAGTCTTTTTATGTTGGAGGTAGGTACTGAGGTGAAGAAGAAAAGAGTGGGGGGTTTAGGGTTAGGAGTTGGGGGGCTGTTGTAGGGAAGTGTGTTGTTTGTTTAGAGATGTTATAGTTTCAGTGAAGTGTTTGTTGAAGGATTCAGCAATACTGCTGGAGGAGTGGGGAATAGATGGCTGGGGGTATCGACCTTCCCTAGGTGGAGGATAGTGTTAATAGTGGACCAGAATTTCTTAGGGTTGTGGTTGATAGAGTTTAGGGTGGATTTATAGCAGAGGGATTTGTCCAATTTTATATGCTTTTTGGCATTATTGCACAGTTCAAGGAATGATTGCCTGAGTTATTTTTTGTTAGTCGCCAGTGCTCCCAGGCCTTATCTCTGGATTTCATTAGGATTCTGGTGGTCTTTTGTAACCATGGGGCACACCTGGATCTGACTTTGGCATTTCTTACAGCAGCATGGGTGTTTAGGATGGAGAGGAAGGTACTGTTGAAGAAGTGGACAGCCCCATTTCGGTTGAGGTATTTTAGTGGTGACCAGTTCATTTTTTGTAGGGAGGAGATGAAGGAGTTGGGGTTGAAGTTGGACTTGTTCCATATTTGCCTGTGGATAATGGGCTTAAGACTGTGTGTGTGGTGCCGAATTAGGAAAGTGAGAGAGTGGTCACTAAGACTGTCAGGTAAGCAGCCTGCTAGGAAAGAGTGTCCTTACATTCACTGTTGCAGTATTTTTAACATATGGGAGAGTGCCAAAGCTCAAGAGAAAACTGGGGGGGAGGGGGCAGAAGAGCCCCCTAAAAGTCATGAAGAATGGCAATAGCAAAATCAGCCCTAGCCCAGAAATACCATAAAACTTCTAGTGCTTGGTAAAGGTATGCACAGAAGTCCAGACAGCTGATTTAAGGATAAAATTAAAATCTAAGCCCTTAAATAAAGCACCATAAGAAGCCACAGCTCTAGTAGAATGAGCCTTGACTGAAGGGGGAAGGCTCTTCCCATGAAAAGTGTAACAAAAAGAAATAGCCTTAGATATCCAAGAAGAAACAGTTTGCTTGGATACAGCAAGTCCCAAAGATCTAACTGATCAGATTTTCTAATAGCCTTAGTCTTATCCAAATAAACTCTGAGTTGCCAATGCACTTCCAAAGTATGCAGCATCCTCTCAATGTCAGTTTGTGGTGAGGGGAAAAAGTAGGCAGATTAATAGACTGATTAAGTAATAGCTCATTACCTTAGGCATAAAAGAAGGGTTAGTGCACAAGGACACTCTGTCCTCATGAAAGATCAAAAAAGGAGGACAAGCCATAGGGGCCTGTAACTCAGATACCTGTCTGGCAGAAGTAAGAGCTAACAAAAGAACAGTTTTCCAGGAACAACCGTGCAAGGAATATGTAGCAGAACACTCAAAAGGAGCCTGACTCAACTTCTCCAAAACAAAATTATTAAGATCCCAGGGAAGAGGAGCAGGCTTCCTGTGGGGTCTAATATTAAAGACACCTTTAAGGAACTGTTTCACCTCAAATCTAGAAGCTAAAGGAGGAGGAAAAGGCAGACAACTAGAGATAGCTGATGAGTGGGCCTTAACAGAAGAATAAGCCAAACCAGCATTGAGCAACTCAAACAAGAGAGAACCAAAGAAACATCCACAGTAAACGGGTCCAGATTACAAGAGAGACCCCAAATAGAAAACATCTTCTATTTGGATAAGTAGGATTTCCTAGTAGTAGGTTTCCTGGCCTCCTGCAGGACTTGCAGCATGTCCTCAGAAAAGGGTGTCAATGAAGACTCAAAATCCTATCACCCTCAGTTTCAGTCAAAGAGTGGACAGGTGGGGATGGATGAGAGATCCTTTGTCTTGTGAAAATAGATCCACCCTGTAAGGTAACTTGTGATGAATGCCCCTGGCTAAATGTAGAAGTAGAGGGAACCAGTGCTGTTGTGGCCAAAAGGGAGTCACCAACAAGAGTTTTGGAGCATCCTGTTGAATTTTGAACAGGGGTTTCGGAATGAGAGGAAGCAGAAGGAATGCATAAAGAAACATCCCCTTCCAAGAAAATGAGAGAGCATCCAGCTTCCACACCAGAATACCTGGGACTCTGGCATAAAACAGAGTAAGTTGTCTGTATAGAGGGGAGGCAAAAAGATCCACTTGAGGAGTGCCCCACTGGTGAATAATGTCCAGAATCACATCCCTGTGAAGCATCCATCCATGGGACTCAGTTAAGGACCTGCTCACAGTGTCTGCCATAATATTCTGACTGGAAGGGATATAAACTGCCTGAAGAGTCACTTGATACTTGAAAGCAATACTCCATACCAGAAGTGCCAACCGGCAAAGAAGATAAGAGCTTGTTTCTCCCTGTTTGTTGATATACCACATCACTGTAGTATTGTCTGTGAACACCTTCAGAGGCCCTAAAGACAAAAGAGGATGAAAGGACTGAACATGATGTGCTGCTTCTGCTGATGAGACAACCACACCCCCTGAACTTTTAGGGAGCCAAATATCACCCCCTCCCCCCATTCCATGTCTGAAGCATCTGTGAACAATTCCTGAGAGGGAAGAGGGGGATGAAAAGGGATCCCTGGATTCAGAAATAACTGCTGAATCCACCAGTAAAGTTGAACTTTACTTAAACTTTGAGTGCATAAGTGCCTACACTCCAAATTACACTTATGTACTCCAAAATACTTATGTTTTAATTTCATTCAATGCTTTGTTACAACCATTTGCTCAAATGTTATTATTCTGTCTTCTATATTACTGTGTTTTTAGTAGTTTTGAAAATTGTATTGTACTTAACTTTGTTGATATTAGCTTTGTAATAATTGTATATGGAGCTTTTCTCCCTGGGCCTCCATTAAAAACGGGCTCATTTTGGTTCAATGGACTTTCTCGGTTAACAAACTGCAAATAAATAAATAAATAAATTCTTGTCTGAGACAAGGAAGAAAAGAAACCACAAAGTCTGGAGGATGTGTATGTTGAAGCCACACCGACTTCAGAAACCACTGAAACTTTCTCAAGTGAAGTTTGGCCAGAGGGAGGATTGGAATGGTGCATGCCATGAAACCCAGAGAAACTCCCTGGCCGTAATGGAAGCCAAAGGAAGAATAGTGTAAAATAAAGAAATCAGAGTTAAGGCCTTTGGAGGGGGGCAGGGAAGCCAGCACTGGCACTGTCTGAATCCTGGAACCCAGAAACACGTGATCTTGAGAAGGAGTCAAAGATGACTTTGAAATTTACAGTGAACCCCAGACTCTGAAGAAGGGAAACAGCAAAATAAAGATTTGCAAAAGGGTCTCTGGAGAAGATGCCTGAATCAACAAGTCTTCCAAGTAAGGAAATGTTTGGATCCCTTAAAGTCATCACAGGAGCAAGGCGTTTGGTGAACACCTTTGGGGCAGTAGAAAGGCCAAAGGGCAAAGCAGAGAACTGAAAATGTCAGGAAGCAACAGAGAAATGCAAAAGCTTCCTGAAAACAGGATGGATCAGAACATGGAGATAATCCTTGAGATCCAGAGACACCATACAGGCCTAAGGGAGCAAGAGAGGAAACAGAATCTGAAGGGACAACATCTGAAAGGAAGGCACTTTTAGAAAAGTGTTTAGACGAGAGAGGTCTAGAATAGGTCTCCAAGTGCCCTCTTTCCTGGACACTAGAAATAGTCTGGACTAGACCCTTTCCTCCTTTGGGACACAGGCACCTCGTGAATAGTATCCCAAGTCAAGAGATTTTAAAGAACCTCTGGGGAAAAGGGAAGTTGTTCCTGAAGAGGCTGAGGAATGCCCATAAAAGGAGGATGGGATTTCCACACCATGAAATACCCTTGACAAATAACTTGACAGAACCCAAGAATCCTGAGTGATCTGAAGCCAAACAGGAAGAGAAAGAGAAAGGGGAAGAGAAACAGGAATTTGGCTGGGAAGGGACAGATAGTCATACAGCACCTGGTTTGTCTGGAAAGGAAGGCTTTAGAGTCCCTGAAAACTAAGCAGCCTTAGCAGGAGGAGCCCATTTGCCACTCTTCTTACCTTTCGTAAAAGGGTAGGATTTCCTATGAACAAATGCAGGCTGAGTGGGGTCGTTTCTCTGAAATGTAGGCAGAAGAGAAACCAACACATGTTTAAGCTCCTGTAAGGCCTTACCCTTATCCTGAAGTGACTTAAACAAACCAGCAGCTTCCCCAAACAAAAGCTTGGAATCCAGCGGAGCAGCCATCAACTTAGCCTTAATATCATCACATAGAGGCTGAAGCCTAAGTCAAGAATACCACCTCATCACTCAGGGCCGGCCTTAGCTGATATGGCACCCTAGGCGAAGTAGTGCTCCGGCGCCCCTTAAGCCCCACCCATATACTCAGGAAACACCACTACGAGCCACGCCCACAGGCAGGTCACTCCCCAAACAAAAACACTCCAGTCATTCACTCCCCAAAAAAGCCAGTCCAGTCATTTCCTTTAATTATTTAAATGCATAGAAGAAATGATACCTTGTAATGTAGTTTAAACTGCAAGTGAAGATGGAAATTTCCTTTAATAAACCTGTTTTATCTGTTGCTCCTTCACACATACTTTACTATAAAAGTCATGTCTTCAGAAAATAGAAGCCTATGTGCCTTTGTTCAAAGGCTTGTTTAGGTTAATCTAAACAGTTTAATTTACTCTGGGTATGCGAGCAAACCTTACAGCTCAGGAAAGTAGAATAGCAACCTCTCTCCTCCCTGTGTACAGAAGCTTAAGCTAGAATAGCTCAAACACAGATATCCATTTGATAAACAATACAATTTGAAATGAAAACAGGCTTGGCATGAACAGTAAAATTCTCTGCCACTGAAACTGCATGAAAACCCATATTTATAGAAAATGCATCTGGCAGACTTCACAAAGCTAGTACCTATTTACCAGAATGCCACTACAGAAAAAAAAAATTCAAATCAAGTTATCTTTACTTTTCTTTCATAATGTGTCACATACAGAATGAAAACAAATGCAATTGTTTTACGGACACAAATTATTTGACAGATAACATATCAACATTATCATAACTTGTTTGCACTGCATACAAGTACATAACTGACAAAATTTAAATTTTGTTACAGTGGACATCAACAGTACACTAACGTGTATGTATATACTGTACACATTTAGCTGAGCTTCTCATACTCGATATACAGGAATACAGTCTTAGTCCCAGCATGGACATTAATGCTTGCTCTAGGAATTGTTTACTTGGTATACAACAATAAAAAAATTATAGCACTAGATTGCATACCAATGTTTACTCTGCATATGTCCGTGCAGTACAGAATTAAATTAACCCAGTAATATATGTGACCATTTACAATTTGTACAGTACAGACCCAAGCAACTACTACACATTCCTATTTTACAAGTACCTATCTGTGTTAGAAATGAGTGGTTTATGACTGCACATTCAACCAAGCTCAGTACAGAAGTATGTCCCTGCATGTTTTTATACATCATCCCAACATCTGACATTAAAAATAAATATCACATTTCGCCTTTTGTGCACACTTTTAATGCCAGTGATTTTTGTTGCACGCTCTTAATCTGTCAAGATTCTTAAGTTCACATTGCTAATGCACTTTAGCTATTGTCTCATTTGGCATTTATTGTTTTATCCCATCTGAGTAAAGGGGTACTCGGACCAGTTCGCTCACCTGGTTAACAAATAAAATTAGATATGGGGACTGGGGAGGGGGAGATATCGCCAAGTACACACACAACTCTAACAACATATGATTGGCTACTTCTCATTTCATAGTAAGTGTACACGTTTTCCTCTGAGAAAAGATGCAAGACAGCGTCAGTTTCAGACATTCAATATAAGGATCATAAACATGACACAAATCCAAGCCTACTGACTTATAGCACTGTGCTAAACTTTATTACTCTGCTTTGTAGTAATCGGGTCTTAATACTTGACTACAAAGAAACCACTAGTATCGAGCAGGTTACCTGCAGAAAAAATAATTGTATTGCTTGCAAGCATGTATCTTAAAATGGCATTTACAACAAAATACATGCAAATTGCGATGTTTTTAATCAAGGATGAGGATGATGACAGGCAGCTGTGTAGCTATACAACCCCCTCTGTTTCATTAAACAAAAATTGAGGTCTTTGTAGGTCTCTAAACTCCGGTGACGATCATGGAAATGCTTTTCTCCTCATACTACTGACCTCAACTCTTTATTAATTAATCGATTTTGAAGTGAGCGGCTTAAAATACAAAAACACAAACACGCATACACTTACCTTTGTTCTAAAGCAAATGGCTACATGCAGACAGATGGACTTGGTGTAAAAGAACTCCTTGTTTAAATTACGCGCGGGCTTGAAGAATGTATTTACGTCCACACTGGTGTCATGACGCATGTATGCTGATTCGTGTACCGTGATGTTTTCCTTTTTTTTTTTTTTTTTTTTTTTTTTTAATTCTCCGGGCGAGGCAACCTGCAGTTGTAAGTAGGAGGGCGCTCAACTCCGCTTGCAGCTGTAAGTGGGAGAGCGCTCACGTTATGCTTCAGGCTTCCTGAACAGGGAGCCAAGAAGAATGCAGATTTTATAACACTTAAAAATAGCGCCCTTTCCAAGGCCGGCCTGTACGGCGCCCTAGGCGGTCGCCTAGTTCACCTATGCCTAAGGCCGGCCATGTCATCACTGAACCAAAAACAGCAGCCCTAAAAGAGGCATCTGCTGCATCATAACTACATTTACTAGAATGACGAACAACTTGAAAGAACCCCCTGCAAGGAAAGAACAGAAGGTTTCCCTTAAGAGTCTGGAAAATCAGAAATAAATTGAAAGGCTTGAGAAAGAGGAGCCAACACATATCTAGACATATGGTTCTGTGACAAAAGCTATAAAAGCTACGGTAGCAGAAGTGTAAACCTTTCTACCCAGCCTTTCCATAACTCTGGTGTCCTTGCCAGAAGGAAATAATTTGGGAAAAGGTAGCAATTGAGATGGCTTATCACAGGCTACGGACACTACAGAGGGGTCAGCAGCACGATATTTATATAAAAAAATAATCCCCAGGCAGCATATAAAACCTG